>NC_068322.1:10027151-10389026 GCF_025860055.1 Xyrauchen texanus
ATCCTTGTTAGTTGTTTTTTACATACTTCAGCACTCCACGATCGTTCGTATTACTACTACACGACTACAGCTAGAAAATAGCTTTAAACGGCTTTAAATGAACAACTTAAGCATTGTGGCTCATCACAGCTGAGAGACACAACAGACAGATTAATTACACAACTCAAGGCGCTTAACTCTTACCGGAGTTTCCACATTGGATAAAAAGTACTGTTCAAAATGGCGGAGGACATTGAGGTTTCAGTTGTAAAAAACTCTTGCGCACCGGCTACTGCGAAATAGGGAGAAATACCCCCTCTTGGATACTATTTATCCACTGAGAAACTGATTTCCAGAAAGCTGACAGCATCTCTGCTTGGGTGTGGCAACAGGTGATTGCACACGCTCCGTCTCTCTCTCTCTCTCTCTCTCTCACACACACACACACACACACACACACACACACACACACATCCTTTTTTATCCAATAACTTGTTTGAAACAGCACAAGCCGTGATTCTATTTCTGAAGTGACATTTTTGAATTACTAACCGAGGCTTGGATGCATCATTTGGTTTGAACCAGCAACGGCAGATTCTGATCCATCGCGTAGAAAGAATTCCATTCACAAATGCGTTTTATGACCGTACTCAGTTTTTCCTCATTTTTTTTTTTTTTAATATTCTTGTTCATTGAACTGTTGTATATAAGCAATATCACACATGAATGGCCCTAAATCAGCACTGCTGTAATTACCTATGGCACTCGGCCTGTGGCCTCATCACAGCAGTTCACACATACACAAGGTGTACATATATTCACACATACACAAGGTGTTGGAGTGATGTCTGCTGGAAATGGGGCCTGTCTAGATTTGATAAAAAATTACTTTTTGATCAAAAAAGTAAAATAGAGAGAACGATCAAAATGTTCAAACCAGATGAGGCAAACTGATGCCAATCAACAATGAACATGATACACAGCAATTAAAATGAATTGTCCACTGGAAATGAAAGATTAACATGTAGGCTGTGTGAAGAGGGAAGAAAGAAGGGAGATAATAAGTGTGGGTGAGAAATAGAGCAATAGTTTAGTATTTCTTTTGACTAAAAATCTCCACTTTCAAGTACACTTGCATATTCTTCTCTTTTTTTTCCTTCTTTTTTTGGCAATTCACATTCGCATGGCCGGGTCTGGTCAAAAGTGGAGATTTATAGTAAAAAAAAAACTTTCTGTTTCTCACCCACACCTATCATATCGCTTCTGAAAACATGGATATATCCACTGGAGTTTATGCTGCCTTTCTGGAGCTTCAAAGTTCTGGCCATCATTCACTTACATTGTATAGACCTAAAGAGCTGAGATATTCTTCTAAAAACCTTAATTTGTGTTCTGCACAACAAGAAAGAAAGAATTTACATTTTGTAAATTAAAAAACCTTCAATTAAAATGCCCGTCAAAAACACAACCCCTGCTTTACGACACTGGTTGACTTTCAAATGATTACTTGCTTAAAGTGTCAATAGCAATACAGTGCCTTTTAATTGTCCAAATAAGACCATAAATGGTCTGGTATAGTAAAAGTTAGTGGATAACCAGTTGCACAAGATCATAAAAACCTGGACATTTTGCAATCAGAAACAATTTTTTGGAGCACAAATAATTAAACTTATCTCAAAAAAGAACTACAGAATACAGCCGAAAGTTATCCTCCCTACACCTCCCTCAAAAACACAATGATATGTGGAATTTATTGTACATTGCATTTTAAAGATAAAAGAAATATACTTTGAAAAGTAACTTTTTATAATTTCACTGAAAAAGAATACAATGTTTCCACATTATTAAAACAGAAATAGACTACTGCTCAACAGTTAACCAGAAATATATTTAATGCACTACAAAATGCCAAATTTGGTTGTAAATCAAGTCTTGGGACATATTAAATAGCTAAAACATTGTATATACCTTTAAAGATGTGACCTTAATACACACATGCTTGCACTGGAAAAATCTGTTTTGTTGATGTGAAACCTAACCTTGACCTACTTCTTGCCTCTTTGATGCTCCAGCGATGCACTGGCGCAGTAATAGCACACACGTCACCATAAGCTTTGTAATAAATGTCAACCGCTGTGATAATCTGCAAGGCAGCTAGACAGTGCAAACTGATAGGTGAACTAAGGCTATGATCTCAGTATGGCCACACAAGCATATGAAAGCATGTGAATATGCACTTATGGGAAAGTGTTCTACGCAATACATTTCGAGGTAAGGAAAATGGTCAAAATAAGCAAAAAATATTGAAATTGTAAGAGGTGAAAGAAAAATTAAGAGGTGCTTGCCTGTGCAAAATTGACTGCCATGATGTTGTTATATGGTCGGTAAGGTGTTCTGGGAGGTTGCTAGGTGGTTGATTACTGGCCCAAGTCAAAAGACATCACACCTATAGTATGTCTATTTGATATTTTGTTCCCTGGATATGGCTCGGTTCCCTCTTTCAATGAAAGCCTATGGGAAGTTTTATCGCCCGCCAGGCAAAAACCATAAGTCAAATCTCTTAGTAAAGCAATAGCATTAATATCCTCAATAAAAATCATGTTATTTAGTGTAGAGTTCAAAAAGGGTGCAGGATGAGTTAAGCACCACATTTTAACAGCCGTAGCAACAATCACCTTCAATAATATAAATTGCAAGCTACTACTGATATTTATAATATTATTCAAGCTACGTTGTGCAACCAAAAACTAATTTCTATTTCCCAAACCATGTATAAAATTATAGTTCAACCCCAATTCCAAAAAAGTTGGGACAGGATGCAAAATGCAATAAAACAAAAAGGAGTGATTTGTAAATTATATTCACCCTTTGCTATACTGAAAGCACTACAACTGCACATTATATGATGTTTTTCCTTGTGAATTTCATTGCTTTTTGAAAATGTACAGTAATTTCAAATAAGATGATTGCAACACGCTCCAAAAAAGTTGAGACGGGCAATTTATGACGATTTGACGAGTTGAAATGACAAGGCGATGTGAAACAGGAGATATTAAACAGGTGAGGCAATCATGTCATAGTATATAAGGAGTCTCCAAAAACAGCCAAGTCCTTCAAGAGCAAGGATCAACATCAACAATGTTCCCCAAAGACAAATTGGAAGGATTTGGGACATTTCACCCTCTACAGTGCACAATATATTTAAAAGATTCAAGAAATATGGTCAAATCTCAGTGTGTAAAGGGCAAGACGAAAACCACTTCTGAATGCGTGTGAGTTCTGATCTCTCAGACGTCACTATCTTAAAAACAGCATTCATCTGTAATGGATATCATGAGCATGGGCTTGGGATAACTTTAGTAAACCTTTTTAGTCAACACCATTCACCGATGCATCCACAGATGCAAGTTAAGACTTAACAATGCAAAGCAGAAGCCGTACATCAACACTGTCCAGAAGCACTGCCGACTTCTCTGGGCTCGGTCTCATCTTAGATGGAAAGAAAAACAGTGGAACTGTGTTTTTTGGTCCGAAGAGTACATGTTATCAGGGCCAAAGAGGAAAAGGGCCATCCAAGCTGTTATTAGCATCAGATCCAAAAGCCAGTGTCTGTATGGGCCAGGGGTGTGTCAGTGCCCATGGCATAGGTAACACGCACATCTGTGAGAACACAATGATTGCAGACAGATAAGTACAAATTTTGGAGCAACATATACTGCCATCCAGCACCGTCTTTTCCAGGGACATCCCTGTAATTTCCAGCAGGACAACTTCAAACCATATACTGCCCAGATAACAAGTGCATGGTTGTGAAGCAGAGAGTGCGGGTGCTAGATTGGCCTGCCTGCAGTCCTGACCTGTTTCCAAATGAAAATGTGTGGCACATTATGAAGCACACCAAAAACCAATGAAGACCCTGTACAATAATGCAGCTAAATATCTGCATAATGGACGAATGTGGGAAAATGTCACTTTCTGAACTTAACAAACTTGTGTCTTCAGTGCCCAAATTCTTAATAAGTGTTAATAGAAGAAATTATGATGCTTCACAGTGGTAAACACTTGACTGTCCCTACTCATATGATTTAAAATTCCTGTACATTAAAAAAAAAAAAAAAAAATGACATTTACAAGGAAAAACATAATATAATGTGTAGTTGTAATAGTTTCAATATAGCAAAGGGTGAATATAATTAAAAAATCTCTCCTTTTTTTTTTTATTAGCATTTTTCAAACCGTCCCAACTTTTTCAGAATTGGGGTTGTACATGCTATCTTTTTCCCAGGGAGTCTTATGCATAAAATAACTTCGAACCAATTTTGTGCAGACAACAAATGTGCAGTTTTGATGGTGTAACTACAACACAGTATCCACAGATATTTTAAAAGAGGGGCAAAATGAAGGGGAGCACAGTTGAGTTTAAGATGAATGGTATTGCCATAGCATGCAGATGTGGATCAGCACTGATTGATGGTTGCTTGGTTAGGACAGGGTTTTATTAATATAGACTCATTATGACGGAAACAAAACGTTCCTTTGACATGAGTAAATAAGGTTAATGGAGCAGCCAGTGGCGGGGCAAGAAAGGGACCAGTTCAAGTGGATTATGCAACAAACCGGATATACTCTGTGATTAAAGAGGCAAAAATTTACTCCAGAAAAATATAACACATCTGGATTTGGGGAGAGTTATCATGCAAGCTGCAAAACTTGGACAATGCCAAATGGGAGAAAGGGTTGTTGATCATGTAGTGCAGGTCTATTCATCTTTCAGTCTGCAGGCCAAATCTTGACCGTTTTAATTTTTAGTGACCCATGTAAGGGTGCCAAAGCCAGTTAATAATCGCAACCTTAAACATAATGTACTGTATAAATAAGATTGTTCAGACTGAACACATTCTTGCACTTAAAAAGCTAGAGCAACGATTACAACAGAACGCAGTTGTCTCGAGATGTGTATTTATTTTTTTTTAACTGTTTCTTTCAACCTGTCAAAGATGTCTCTGTAGCATATTTTTACACAAAAAATTATTGAAAAACAGCACAGACAGAGGCAAGAACACTTTTCTGTGTGAATAGCCCCCTAACTCTTTATAGTTTAACTGTATGTTGTCTAAATTTCATTATAGGTAGAAAGGTTTTCATGATAAAAAAAAAAGAAAGAAAGCTATAAACACTGATGCTTTATGATGTGAACAAATATTAGCCTATACTATATTGTTGAATGGTTACTTGCATATAGTAGCTTTTCAGTAGCAAAATATTGTCTCTGCCTGTATGGCCAAATAATCTTTTTACATTTGGCCCACTAGTTAGTGAAGTTGAATAGCTCTGACAAGGTTCCACAATTTCCCAGGACATTTCCAGGATAATTTAGGCACCCAACAAGTGAAATATTTAAGCAAAAAATGCATGCGTCCATTTAAATCGATCTTTTATTAAGCAGTTTTGTGTGCTTTTGATTGTAGTTTCTCACCTCCAGAGAAGCAGTTCACTACATGGCCCAGTATGGTTATTAATCCCCATAAATTTAATTTAAATACATAGTCTGTATGTGCTGCGCACTTCAGGGTGCTCTGCTCTCTGTCATCTCACACACACACACACAAGTGCGCAAGAGATAATCATGAGGAGTTTTCAGTGTATGAGCGCTTGGCTTCACACATTCATTTTGAAGCACGCATCACTTGCAGATTTTATATTTATTTAAATAAATCACAGATTTTTTCCATTTAATTATCACACTAGGACATATCGCAATTTTAATTTGATGCATTCAACATTCATTTTCATCCAGATATATCATATTCCATGACTTTCTGCATTTTAAAGCTAATGCCATTTCTATGACGAGATTCCGTTATTCCATCTGTGTTTATTGCATACTACATGTGGTAACTTCGGTATAACTGACTCCGATCGTTTGTTTATTGAAAATTCATTCATATCTGCTCTGAAATTTCAGGGTTTCCAGGACATGTGGGAACACTGTCAAATGTAGTGCATGAAGATACAAAGGTGGACTGTACTATTTTAAAAATATTTGTTTTGTTGCTTTGCACAATATTAATTGATTGTAATGTACAAACGTCCTTGCCCTGTTTTGCACTAAAGACACCAAAGAACACAAAGTTCTGAGCATGTACAAGAAAAAAGTTTAAAGTCAAGTATGACCTCGTCTGTATGCAGAGTACAGTGCCAGACAGTCTGAGTTGCTGTCACTTGTTTTTTTACAAGCACTCCAACACTGTAACTTAATATCTCTCTGAAAAGCCAAACTCTAAGTTGAAACTAAATGTCTTAAAATCACCACTGAACTCTTCAGATGCATTTTAACAAGAAAAGAATTGTAAGCACGCTAGTGTTTAATGCATCTGTCCTTGCGCTTGAAATGCTCCAAGAGAAGAGGGATTATAGAGGTCAACAGCATGTGTTGTTCTGAATGGAACCTGTGCGTTAGTGCATTTAGGAACAATGTGGATTCATTTCAAAGCAGAAACAAGAGAATGTAGTCTATGTTTGACAATGAGGCGTGTCATAATGAGCATTTAAATCCTTCATCCACTCTTTTGATCAATGTTGATTTAAGGAGAGCCATTAACCAAAGGATGCACGTTCCAAACATACATCCTCCAAGGTCATGCACTTTACAAACTTCTTGCTATAAGTGATCTAATGTGTCAGAACATTTGGGCACAAATCTCCCCCTCAAATGCATAAATTCAAACCCATATTTGAGCACAGTAGTTAAACATAAACCATTACCATGCAAGCCATAAGCCTCAATTTTATACATAAGCCTCAATTTTATGAAACGTATGTATTTTTTAGGCATATTTGATTAGAAAAATAGATTAGGCTATACTTCGACTGTTTAAACCTTGTAATATTTACCCCATCTTATAAGGACAGGCTTAGATTCAAAGAGATGTGGCAGTGAAAACTAAGGGCATTTCTCAGATTTTGTCAACAAGTGATTGTGACAGGACCCGAGCACTGAGGTTATCAAGCCCTGGTTTTCACTCACCAGCCACCCCTTCCCCTTTCACAGCAGTTATGGAGCAATTAAGTAGGGCACCCCTACAAAGGCAGCATGCCATTGATTTAGATGATGGACTATTTACTGCCCAGTAGTTGGAAAAGGTAAACCAGGGGATGGGGAAATGCTATTTATTTGATTTATCATACAGATTTTAGTTTCTACTGACTCTGTTCTTAAATTAAACAAGAAGTACATTATGTTTTTTCCATGGGCATGTTTTTAACTGCTCTTAAAATCTGGCATGTTGAGGAAGAACATCATGTAAATCAAAAAGACATTAAAAGGGATTCAAGTTTGAAATGAGCTGAATGTCAAAATACCACAAAAATAAGGCAGTACAACTGGCCATTGGGAGAACTGAGACTGAAATGGGGGCCGCCGCATTATGCAGAATGCTCCACAAAGTGGTGCCGCCACCAACTTTTGGGCCAGTTTCTATGCAAAATCCCTGGCTGAATTTTCTTCCCAGTCCACACCTGCAGTACTGTATAGAAGTGACACTGTTCAGTACCAGCAAAGATGAAGACATCCTGTACATTTGAGTCCAAAATACTGAGATCACTCATAAAAATAGGTTCATTTTACAGTACAATGTTTCTTATTTGAATGACTAACTTGATGAATGACTCAGTTAATGCATTTCATGCAACTAAAATGAAGGTTAGTCATTCATGATCCATGTACTCACAGCATGATTTGAAAATATTCCAAAGAGAATATTGTGTGCTTCAATGGAAGCAAGGACATCTGATCTTTAAGACTATGTTCAGACTGCAGGCAAATCAGATTTTTTCTCAAATCATATCTTTTCAGGCAGACTGTCCGCACTATTAATTGCAAGTGATCAAATTAGATTTGCGCATTCAGACAAAATCAACCTATCTGCATGGGTTGCTTTGGTAATGACGTAGGCGTAACGATGTAGACACAATGCTTGCAAAACAGTTGCGGGAAAAAAGGAGGTGCATCATCTCGCTCTCCAAATAAGAGACTTGTCCAGATCTCCATCATCATAAAAGAAAAATTCAGCGACGGAGAAGACTGATAAATATTGTGATGTTCCATTCTACAGTCACCGATTTTTGATGTCATTGTTGTGTCGCATTAAGAGTGACGCAAAAGACCATTTGAAATCTGAATGAAGCAGCAGAGCGTCCGGACTGAGACGTATCTGAATCGCATTTGAAACCACCTCCCAAAGTGGTTTGAATCAGATTCGAAAAAATCAGATTTCATGTGTTTTTTTTTTTTTTGCTGTCCAGTCTATCAAAAACTCATCTGGATACAATCTGGATATGAAAAAAAATCTGATTTTTAGTGGCAGTCTGAACAAGGCCTAATTAAGTTAACATGTTCAGTGTTACAAATTTTCTTATATGAATATTATGTTCTTAAATGTATTATTATTCATATTTTTTATTTCTTATTTACCTCATCACATATCTTTTCTCAAAATTCTAAAATGTTGTTAATTTGCAGGTTTCCACCAGCATTGGATATGAATAGCAGATTTTCAATATGTTCTCAGACTTTTGGCCTCCACTGAATTCTGAAACACAGTGACCATGAATGGTATTCTGAATCCTAAAGCACCTGCCAAGAGAATGTGAGGCAGGAGGGAGAACAATCAGAAGAGTATTTGGCATCAGCAAGCAAACGTGAATGGGAGAGGTGCAAATTGCATAAACTGGGCCAAGTATTGAACTGGGTAATTGGAAGTTTCTTTACCAAGTGATCCAAATACATGTTTTGAAACCTGTAAATGGAGTCTTCCTCACCACCCTTTTCATGTGTTCTGTATCCAAAATGAAGGAGAAAACAACAACAATGCATGAATTTCATTAACTATTAGCAAAATCATATCCGTCTAAACATAGAGGGGATCATTACAGCCTGTATTCCACAGCACACTTTTGAGGAAAAAAAGAAGTGGTGTGCTCCCACCATGTGGACAACTAAGGTACACACTGCAATGAAGTAAACAACAAATGCATTTGAAACTAACTTACCTTTATTACAAGAGAAAAACCAAAAACTTGATATCTTCCCTGTATGTGGCCTCAGCTCAGAAGAGGAAAATGACAGTAAAATGCAGCTGGAGGGTTTAGATGAGGACAAATCTATCCTGGGCAGTTCAATTCTACCCACAGATAAAAAAAACACAACTAAATCAGACAATAAAGGTCTTCAGTTTTTAGTGTTCACATTAAAATTACAGGCTTGTGATGCTGGACTAGGGTTAAAGATCTACATTTCTTCTATATGAATGCGAAGGGAGAGAGAGAGAGAAAGCAGTTTAGATTCAAGGGAATCTCAGTGTTTGTTAATAAGACAAATATGCTTGGAAGTCAACCTTACATGCACAAGGTTCTGGTATAATAAATGTGTTTAAGAATGATCCAGTAAGAATTCAAGTAACATGACTCTTGATATACAACAACCCAACCGTGCTGTTAAAATCTTGTAAATCACAGTATCCTAAAATAATTACAAATCAACAAACAATTTTATATATATATATATATATATATATATATATATATATATATATATATATATATATATATATATATACAGGGTTGGGGAGTAACGGAATACATGAAACTGGATTACGTATTTAAAATACAAAATATAAGTAACTGTATTCCATTACAATTTTAATAACTGGTAATTAGAATTGAACAGTTACATTCAAAAAGTAGTTTGATTACTGAAGAGATTACTTTGAATTTTATTGTCATTTGTTTCATTTAATTTTTAGTCCTTTCAGATGGAAAACCTTTATACATATAAATGATGTGATCCAAAGTGCATTTGAACAGCGGTGAAACACTTTCTTATGATGTGTCACATTCATACAAGCAGACAGAGAAGTTTGACGTTTTGAGCAGAAGAAATATAAATAATCCTTGTGTAAATTGTCAACTTTACGCTAAGCTAAAATGCTATTTCTAGCCATTTAATTCATTCTGCCCTAAATCACCTTTGGAACATCCTCTCCATTTGTGCAGACCTTTCAGCTCTATCAGATGTTGAACCTCCTTACAAAATGACACAGCTCGATCCAGACGATTCCTGTGTTCTGCATTAACAATTTGAGAGTGGTAAGTTGGTTATTGAAATCTCTTAAAATATACATACTACATATATGCACACAAAATAGAAAGATACAATTAATATTCTAGGTTCAATACAAGTTTAGCTCAATTGACAAAAAGTATATAAGAATAAAAAGTATAAAAGTAATAAGTACCTTAAAAAAATATATATTTTTAAGTTTATTTAAAAAAAATTGTGCTAACAGTGAGGCACTTACAATGAAAGTGAATGGAGCCAATCCATAAACTTTAAAATACACCCGTTTTCAAAAGAATAGCCACAAGACATAAACCTTATACATGTAAAAAAGATTTTAGTGTGATAAAATCAGGGATTTACTGGCATAAACCAGTTTTGTCGTCATGACAACAAATTTGTAATATTTTATTTAACTTTACACAGTTATAAAGCAATTACATCATACTGAAATAATGTTAGCACATATGATGTTTATGTATTGTGGCTATTCTTTTAAAACAATGTGTATTTTAATGCTAATGGTCTGGCCCCATTCACTTCCATTGTAAGTGCTTTACTGTAACAACAGCTTTTGAATGAGAACTTTTTCTAATGGACATCACAGAAATTCACAGAAGCTCTATATGACTCTGAGATTAACTTAAGTAAATAACTGCAAAATTCTGGTTATGTGCATAGAGATGATACGTGTCTGAAAACAGGCTATGATACATCATAACCTTGAAGTTGGAGCTTTGTTTGGCTTCAACCTCTTGGTGGCACTGTTGCTTTTCTCCCCTACTGAAAGCATGGAACTGCTGCTGTGACGTGCATTGTGCTCCCTAACCACGTCATCCAGAAAGAAACCACAAATTAAATTACATGAAATGTTAACTAATAATATTGGTTATAACATGTTTAGTTACAACTGTAATTAGCCATCAAACAACAACTGACCATGGTCCTTTTAATTCCACAGGTTTGCTGGAGTTGTGGAGTGTTATGACTATCTGGATCTGATCTGATCAGCCTTCTGTGCAGTTCTTCTCTCCTGTGCACCACTGTATTCTTTGTCTTCTTCAGCTGTCTGAGACCGAAAACAAGACTTTCTGTCATCGACTGAACCAGAGAAGACACTTAGATCACTCAGTTAGACAGGAATCAAGTTGGGGAGTTGGGGAGAACTTGGGAGTATGACATTTCATCATTAGCTCCTTTTTCAGGTCTCTGGCTTAATCCAATGCCTTTTTAGCATGTCAGTTCACTCGGTGGCCATATTTGGAACGATCCCAGGCAGCTATATTCTGCGAACAAATGGCATACAAGAACAGCTTCTATCTACTTGAATGGGGAAAGACCGAAATCTCCAAAACAGTTGGTCAAGATTATGAAGAAAGAACATATTTGATATCAGCAGTAAAATCTGACAACACTGGAATGATAAATTGTGCTTCTTGACCTCAGATTACAAAAAAAAAAAACATTCACAGCTTGTACTGCTAATACGCACATGCATCCCAAGTTGATTGGCAGATGATGTCTGTATCTAAAAGGTGAATGGCTCTAAGATGGGACTTCCTTTCTACATCTATTGACCATTGGACATTACAATTTCTCCCATTCAATTGAATAGACTTGGCACATCTCTTCTTAATCATAGAGAGGAGACATATCATATCTGATGCTAATATGGACATTTATTACAGATAACAAACTAAGACCACTTGTTCCACTGTACCACACTTTATGTTGTTCAAATTGTACCTTATAAAAAACTAAATGTTCTAGCTGAGTAATGAAAATGGTTAATTAATTAACAATTGTTTTAGTGGCTAACAGGTGAAGCGAATAACATTGATCATCTCCTAACAAGGGCACATGTCAAGTTCTGGTTAGATTAGATGGTAAGCAAACAATCAGTTCTCGTAGTCAACATGTTGAATGCAGGAGAAATGGGCATGAGCGACTTTGACAAGGGACAAATTGTTCTAGCCAGACGACTGGGTAAGAGCATCTCTGAAACGGCAAGGCTTGTGGGGCACTCCCAGTCAGCAGTGCTAAGTACCTACCGACAGTGGTCCGAGAATGGACAAACAACAAACCGGTGACAGTGTGTTGGGTACCCAAGGCTCATCAATGCGCGAGTGCAACAAAGGCTATCCAGTCTGGTCCGAACCGACAGAAGGCTTACTGTGGTGCAAGTCACAGATAATTTTAATGATGTCAAGGGAGGAATGTGTCATAACCTGCTGTTCTATCAGGAAGACTCGCAGACTTGAGTGAAATTTAAGATGACGTTTATTTGATGAATCTAAAACAGAAATGTAATGTCTCTCTTTGGCGTAGGCCCTGTCTAGCAGTCCAAAGAATTTGTTCTGGGAACCGTCATATCCTGCCGGAGATAGGAGGCAGGGGCGAGGTGCCTACTTCCGTGCAGGATGGGACTCAACTGGTGGTGGTGGGGTTGTGGATTTTGCCGTGTTAACACACAAACAGCATATTAGGCAGGTGGTCATTATGTTTTGGCTCATCAGTGTATACACAAATGCAATAAACTAAAAAGCAGATATACACAACTAAAATTATATGTTTGCAGAGGCATTTCACCCAAATAAAGGCTCTCTATTTCACCTTTTCCTAACACCATCTGCAACTGACTATCAATAGCAAGTAGCAAATCATGGTTTTGCCAGATCATGACATGAACTAAAGGCTATTAGCTGATTAAAAAAAGGACAAGCCATTCGATATGCCACACGCAACCCAATACAGGAAAAAAAGAAATCATGCTCGTCAAACCAGAAAATATGTGAAACTGCGAAGATTAACTGCTTTTTATAAAGTTAAATTAGGAGGATAATCATTAAAAAAAATATATATATATTGCAGACATCAAAACACATTGTGATCAGTCATTTATGTCTGATATAGAAGATGCATAAATAGAGCACAGGATGTCTGTTTTCTGATGAAGGGAAGTATTTGGTTTGTATAGGAGATATGTATCTGACCATGAAGTTTCTCTTTGCGGATGATCTGCCTCGAGACGCTCAGTTTTGTCATAAGGCTCCAGCTTCCTTCACCTCATGTCATTGAGACCATCGATTGGCAAGTTATTGAGCTCCTTAAATAACAAATAGTAGTAGTGTGTGTGCATTTGAGTGTGTAGCTTATGAATTTTTTACTAGTAAACCACTGTCACAGATTTTTATGAACCTACTCTGATGAAAGATGCATTATACTCTACCTGACGTATTTGTATTACTGAATTAGTGGTTAATTTCACTGCATAGTGTAAAAGAAAATTGGAAGGAACAGTGTGCTCTTAAGTTTCAAATTTGTTTTAGGGGCACAATACTTCTGTGGTCTTGCTTTGAGTCAATAATCAGTGACATTAGGATTACTGGTATGCAACAGCTGAAAATAAGCACAGGGATTGTATTTCCCAACCACAAGCAATAGTAAAAATATAATGCCATATCATTAACAGGAATCTGATAGCGCTTCATGAAAGGAAACGATTACATTTGCTTAACAGATAATTATAGAGAGTAGAGGAGTACGGAAAAATGCAATATTTTTTAGTTATATTTTTTGTTTTAAACAAAGCCTGTTGAATTGCCTCCTGTGTTTGGGTCCGTCCCTCACCTCAAACCTGACATATTCAGTATTTAGAAACTTAGCCTGCCCAGTCACAGTGTTATTTTATGATATCAAATATTACTTAAAAACTGACCTGTTTGTCACCTACACTTCATATGTGTCTGTGTGGCAGGGCGGAGGGCGGGGCCGCGTCGTGATCATACACACCCGGTCCCTTATCAGGCTAATCAAGCCTCCGAGAGGGATAAAGGCCGACTGCGGAGGATTGTGTGAGAGAGAGAGAGCAGAGTGACTGCTTTACAGTCTGAAGATATGGATTTAACCACTGGATTCATATGGATTACTTTTAAGATCAGTTTGTGTATTTTGGAGCTTTTGGCACCCATTAAAATGTTGGCACCCATTCACTTGCATTGTATGGACCTACAGAGCTGAAATAGTCATCTAAACATCATAATTTCTGTTCTGCAGAAGAAAGTCATAAACATCTGGGATGCCAATAGGCTGAGTAAATCATGAGAAAATGTTACATTTTGGTGGAACAATCCCTTTAAACGACTGTAGCAAAAAATGGCCTGTTAAATTCTAAGGGTCAGAAAACATTTTGAGCAAAAAAAGTGTAAATGTATGACATAATCCCCTCAATCCTCATAAGGTTTATGTACATTTTCTTAGCTTGTAAAAACACACCTGATAATCTCAAATTTGATATTATATTATAAAAAAACAAACACACACTCACAAAAATATATTGGACCTTCATTAATTGTAACAGTAGGACAGTCACTGGACTGTGTCTTTCTTTTCCTCGAACAGTCCAATACAAACACAGTCCCCCCCCAACCAATCACCTCTGACCTCAGTCACCACAACATGTCCAGCTCACTCTCTAATTGTGCTCCCCAGGGCCTGAAGACTGGACAGGAGGCCAGGCACAAGGAGCTCCGTGTTATGAAGATGGTGTGCGGTGACAGTTTATCCTCCCCATCACTCTGAAAGAGTGATAAACTAATTAGCCTAACTTTGAGAGGCTTGTCCCCAGTGAAGAAGTCACCCATACAGGTTCACTCTTGATCTGCTCTCTCGCCCTTGGAGACTAAAGTGCACTGATGCTGTGTTAACACTGTTCACAGTGTAAAAGGCTGGTGATTACGAAATGCCATCCAAACCTTCAGTAGGTAGAGTGGTATAGTAAATACATATAACTATCTAGGCAGGTAACCAAAGGTTTTAGGTTCCAGCCCCATAAGGGAAGATACTAAATGACTACTTGTTTACTATCAATGTAAACCATGAACCCTAGTATTGAGTTGAGGTGGACTTTGAAAACAGGGCAGCTCTAATGTGCAGTAATAAATTAATTTTGTTGGCAAAGGGTTGGGTATGAAAAAGAGGTCTGCACTTTCATGAAGTTAAAGAATCTTGAACCAAGCCCATATATGAAGCCTTTGTGACCCGACTGGACTTTTTTGGTCCAATTTTAAGTTCAAACCCGACCCGGACAAGAGCAAATAGACCCAGCCGCATGGATTCTCACAGCTCACTAAGCTGACTCAAAGATGAAAGACTGTGCATATGTTTGAGCACAAAATAAGTTGTAATAAAATTTAAATACAAATATTTCTAATAATAATTTAATTGATCATTACTTGCCAAGCTGAACCAAACGGAAACCCAAAGTTATATATGCAAAACAGACCTCAAACCAGCATTAAAATATGTCAGATTAACAGGTCCCATCAGGCTCAGGGTGGTATCAGACGTTTAAAGTTTGGATTGATACAGATTAACTCACACAATGGACATGCAGAAGCTACGGTACCAATCATTGATGTCCTCCTGATCATCGGACATCAGGAGCAGTTTGGCTCAGGAAAAGGTGAAATGGAAGTGACAAAATAGGGGAAACATTCAGAATTAAGAGTATTGTGTGAAAGGTAAGAGACTAAGAGTTAATGTTTGGGGGGCAACTAGTAAGGAAGACGATTATAATTTTACAATACCTACAGAACGAACATCTTCTCCAAGACATATGGAACATACTATAAGTTTGTCAAAATATAAGAGATCTCGATCTAAATACCTCACACCATTTTGCACTTGCCTGGAACGTTTGATAACTGTGCACATAATTCAACTGAATCACTAGAGGGCGTCCATGAATCAGTTTTTTGGCATCGCCACCAATGTTCATTGTGTTGACAGTGCATCTCCTTTTGTGATCTTAAGATGTACATTATTGATTGCATTGTTCTTGAGGAATATAGTCGACAGAAGTAGAGGAGGTTGCAGCAACATCCACAATTTGACATGTTAAAAGATGCATAATTACATCAACTAAGCAAAGAGCACTGGTCAAACTACTGTGGCCATGAGGGTATCACAACTGCCAGCGTTTGGTGTGTGACAACTTATTCAACATCTAAGGGCATTATGGAATAATATTAGTCCTGTTTAAAGAGTTGTCCACCCAAAAAGGAAAATTCTGTTATTTATTCACCCTTATGTTGTTGAAAACCAGTGCTTTCTTATTCGAGGCAAAATATAAATAAATATCTCTCTTTTCAGGACAATAGTGCCCAACATTAAAGCTTCAAAAGGAACCAAAAGTATCTTAAAAGTAGTCTATGTGGTTCGTGCATCAAATTCGATAGGTTAAACTTCAAATGCATTTTAGTTTGAAACAACCCAAAGTTGAAGTACATTTTCAGAAATATCTTTACCTACGTTGCGTGATTATGAGCGTGAGGGAAACTTGTTCACGGTGGCACAATTTCATGTGAAAACTTGCATTGTTTTTATTGCTAAATGTGCAATATCACAAGCAGGCCCATATGGAATCCACAGACTTATTTCTTGCATTTTTTGTGCAGATTTTGAGGGAAAATATGCTGGATTCTGCAGAAGGTATTTAAACATAGCAAAAAAATGTAAACGTAGCTGAGAGTATTACATGTTTACTCTATTGATAGCTTAATGCAGCATGAATTTAGTAGGGCTGTTGATTTAACTCATTTATTCAGTGTGGCTAATTATATAAAAAAATATTATTTTGCGCAATTAATAAAGTCACCTGACTTTATAAGGAATACTCTTACCATTGACCAATTCAAGCTCGAAGTAGCACAATTTTTCAGCAGGGTGCAGTAAGCGAAACTCCAGCTGTAGGCAATGCGTAGTTGTGCAGACAACAAACCACATTCAGGCGATAGCACAAACTGAGAATAAATACTTACATTTAAAAAGAGCTGGGCAGAACGCAATTCTGAATGCCGGGATCTCGAGACATGTTTTTCTAAGTTTCGATCTGCATTTAACTTGACACAGCGACCAAAAATGCTGTGTTTGTGACGCAACGGAACCATGGTGAGATTATGAAATAAGCCAAAATTATTTCATAAACCAACATGGAAGGGGTGGGGATTGCGTAGACATTTTATGAATGACAATGAAAGTTCTGCAAGTGCAGATTCCTTCTGGGCCTGGTCATAAGTCATACAGGTTCTGAACCACAGGAGGGCAAGTCAATTTATTTTTTTTCAACATTTTTATTTTGGGTTGAACTATCCCTTTAACTAGAACTGATTGCATAGGAACTTGTGGAAAAATAGGTCATTACGCAAGAAAAGGAGAACTGAGCAGAAGATGCAGAGGAAGCAACATGTTCTGTATTTTAGACCAAAGAAGCACAGATGTGCCAGTTGATGCTCTCGCCTGTTAATTTGGCAATGATCTGCACTTTGAGAACAACTTTTCGAGCTCTACCCACATTCTCCTCTTCCTTTCAGATGGCTCATCCTTGAGTCAACAGTGATTACCATCAGTCATCCACACTGAGGAGACTTTACTGCTAGATTATACATGTCAAACAGGAGCCATCCAGCCCCAAACAAAGGCTCCACAGAATAATTACAACAAAGACCCATTAGAGTGGATTATAATTGGGGCCCTGAAAATATTAAATGACCTTTCACACTTACCTGACGCCGCGAGAGAAGGAAACAGCACCAGTTACCGACAGCATTTCAATAATCAGTCCTAATCTTTATTACAACTGGGGACAGAATTGTAATGATGAGCAGAGGGAGGCTCTTTAATGGACACCTGGTAAAAGTAATGACTCTCCAGTTATATTTTAAGGCGGGGGGCTGGCTCAGGTTGTTTCTCATTATGTATTAAATAGATTAAGATTTCAAATGTACCATCGTCAAAAGCATTATCTAATTACCGAGTGCAGTGAGTGAAGCAAAGCAGAGTGGTATATTAGAGGTCCGCCACATGGGGGAGGGGGGGGTGTTCTGATTTATGTAGAAATAGATTCTACTTCTATTGCGATGCAGTAATTAGGGATTTGTCATGAAATCTGACCCCCTTAAGTAGAAATTACTTTGTATAATATGAACAGCAGAGCATGGAGGCTCTTCAACGCACATAATTTCACTTGATTATTTATACATCAAAGGGAATCGGTCATGGATGCAGAATAATATTCAAGGAGGTGGAGAAAGATAGAACTGCAAGAGGAAGATGGAGAGACCGAAAGGGAGGGGGATGCGAAAGACGGAGAGAAAGAGAAATGGGGGAAAATTATCCAAATACAAACACTCACTCATCCAGACAAATGGAGGAGAGAGAAAGAAAGAGAGAGAGAGAGAGCGAGAGAGAGAGCAATATTTTTATAGCACATTTTCATCCCTTTTCCTCTACTACTACTACTACTTTCAAACTTTGCATATAGATTGCCATGGCATTTCCAGCTATCAAATTTAATTTTGCTTTAATTCTTCACGGCCTGGCTGGGGAGGGGCCTGAGAGTGCTGACAGCCTCTTTCCCCTTCAATCCAGGTGGGAGGCGGGTAGAACCGGGATCAATAATGTGTCCTTATGAGAAATTACACCTAATGCTATTGAGTATGCATTTGAGGCCTCTGTGGGATAACAGGCTAATGAAATGCCATTTCTAGCCATTAGATAATATGCAGCTGAGACCACAGCACAGGCAGAAAAGAAGAGAGGGTTTCAGGAAGATGCATTCCATGGTGGAAAGGAAGAGATGGATCTCTGATTTAATCTGATGGATGGATTCGAGCGCTTTTCTAGAGTGCTTCATAGCAGGTGGAGAGGTTATGTTTACAGGTTATGTCTATTCTATGCACCAAAAATAGTTTAGTAGATCAGGGAGCACTAGTGTGACTTTAAGTGCAATGGACTTTGATCTTACAGAGTACAATGACTGTAGTGGGATCATTCTGTTTAGGTGACAGGTCACAATGTGGTAGATTTTAAGCATGAGTCCACAATGAATATGGGCAAGAGGGTATTTAACGCAATTAATGCAGCATCATTTTTGTACTTCTTCCTGGGCCTTCACGCGATAGGAGAAAGGTGCCCCAAGTTGGCATCTGCTGCCTGCCAGGAACAAACCTAGGCAAAATTAAACACAGAAAATGAACACAAAAAAATGTCAATTCACAGCCCTATTCAAAATACAAATCTATTCCAAATATACCCATTTCTCACAAAATGGCAAACCATGCATCCATGAAGTATGTTTCCTTTTCAACTTGTACTCATACGAAACAGACAAAATGAGTTTCCTGTATTGTTTTTTAGCCAAGAGGTTTATGTTTAGTTAATATTATTTAGGTAATATTATTGCTAACTGCCAAGTCAAGCACACTAATAAATAATAAACTATTATATTTATAGTTCAGTTATACTTTCTATTTATGCAGTTAATGAACAGTGTCATAAATGTCTTTTCTCTTAAAGGGAATGTTTATACAAAAACTAAAATTCTGCCATAATTTACTCATCTCATGTTTTTCCAAACCTTTATGACATTTATTTCTTCTATGGAACACACAAGGACATCTTAGGCAGATCGACAGCCTCCTTCACATTTACTGTATGAACAAAGACGCACTGAAATTAAATGGTGACTGCGGCTGTCACTGTGCTTGAAAGAAAGTTATATGGGTATGGAACAAAATGAGGGGAAGTAAAAGATGACAGAATTCTTGACATTAATTTGGTGAACTATCCTTTTAAGTGAAAAAAAAAGACATAATAAAATGCATCATAACTATAATACAAAGAATTTGCTGATTGGTTGCTTATTCACTAAATAAACAGTGTTTCATGAGAGTGCAAGGATCGTTTACACATAATTTGTCACACAGCGGCAGTGCAGAGACCTGGAAAGAGATCAAACAGTATGGAGACATTAAACTTGAAGTCTTATGAGGAACTCGGGTAATTAGTGCAAGCAAAAAAAAATAAATAAAGATAAATTGATAATTTTTGCAAACTTGCAGAAACAAGTCGTTCTGAGAATAATACATCTCTTAACCCTGTGTAGGCAGGAACATATGGTTAAATTATATTTGATGGATTTGAGGAGTGCCTATGACCAAGGACATTAATAAAGGATCATAAATATATTCTTTACTTAATCAAATTGACAGAGCAGCTATTTACTTTCTTAATAAATACTGCAATTGTCAGCAGGGGATGCTTTATTTGGTTCGTACTGAAGTCACACAGTTTTAACTTGCACTGAAAAGAACTCCCTGGGTCTTGGTGTGACCATAGACTTTGTCCGCTGTTCACTCTTTCAATGGCCAGACTCGCTGGCATGCAAATCCCCATTATCCCCATTTTCTGGGTGCATGGGACTGTATGGCTTGCCTGCAGCAGAATGTCAAAGAACAGGAAGAACGTCTTGGGCTTGGCCTCCATGCCTTTAGGAGGCACTGTCTTTAGCCAACCTTCCAGAATATACCACCTCCCTACAAGAGATAAAAGGCAACTTAAAGGATTGGTTAAAGGACTTACCTATTGTCACTGCATCCACCTTTTACCATCATATTAAGGAAAAGTCAATTTCACCCCGTGAACAAAAAACGTAAGGTTTACAAGACTTGAGATGGGAAGAGACAATCTCCTCTCTATGATTGGCAGTTGCATGATGGAAAGTAAATTAGATGCTGACATTTGGATAGATAAGATGAAATTTCATTCCTGCTATGATTCCTTAATTGCCCCAGTGAACCTTGTGATTGCAGCTCTGGCGATAGCGAGAGCGCGGGGCTCAAAATGATGCTCTGAGCGACACAGAAGCACTCTATGATTAGCAGAGGGGTCAAGGAGGGGTCAAACTGCTTTTTTAAAATGCCACAGGTTTAATATGAGGCAACAATGTGGACACATCTTGCAATACTCCCGGGAGGCGTGTGCAGATTGGCTTTAATGGTTTCTTTGGCTTTTTTAAAATTGGATACACGCTTTTACAAGTTCTGGCTTACAGGGGATAGTCATGCTTGCACAATGAATAACCACATAATCTACACAAGTATATGGACGCAAACGTTTCAATCTATGCAAGCTCGATTTCATGTCTCTTTGCATTCCAAAATGTGCCAGACAACAATTCATAATGCAATGCAAGAATGCGTTGCATTCTCAGTATTGCCACAAGGGGCGCTATTGCGAGCATTGGCATTGTCTACATTCAGCCTTCAATTTTAGGTCAAGTTCTGTAATGGTGAAGTACCAGTTTGAAGAGAATTTTGTTGAGATTTTGGCTTGTTTTTCATGAAGTTGCTTTAAATTAATGGTAGTTGCAGGCAGCCAATTTTGGACTTACCTGATGTCCACAATACAGTCACATTTTATGGGCTTGTTTTTCCAGACCAGGTCACGAATGGGTAAAAAATATATGGCATTTATTTTGGTAAGGCAAGTTGCTTATTTTGAGATTGTTTTTCCAGACCAAATCGCTTGTTTATCTTGCAATATCTGGCAACACTAGCAAGCGGAATAACATTTAATGGAACAGACATTTAAAGCAATCACGTCTGCACCGGCATAGAGTATATTTCTGGCCTAACAATATAAATGTAGTAATTAAATTATGAGATACACATTGCTGTAGCCACAATGGGTGCAAAAATATAAAGTTTTCCAATGGTAAAACTATAAAAGACTGTACCTTCTGTTTAATGTAAGAACACTAGCGATACCCACTGAATGTGAACAGCTCACATTCTCGTTCCCAGTTTGGACTGACATATCCAAGGAAGGCTTCATTGGCTCAGTACAAAGAGCAGGAACTTGGATATCCCCTCTTCATGTCAAACACTTTCAACTTCTCCTGTCAAAGAGCACCTCTGCCCAGCTACAAAGAGCCTAGTGGTTGGCAGGGTGCTAAAGGTTGCACTACAAAGTGGCTGGGTCCTCCTGATGCGACCAAGCCAAAGATCCGGAGAAACATGAAAGCTTGTCTCCATTTGAAAGTGATGGAATGGCAAGTCAGATCATTGTTAATTTCAAGAAGGCTTTGTTGGAAAGGTTATGGTTTCATGTCAGTTAAAAAGGGCTTTAATGTTAATCTACAATATTTGAAGCACAGGTGCACTCTTTAAAGTTTTATTCTGATTCCAGTACTTGAATTGTATGACAAATTGTGACTTTAAGGTCCGAAACATACACTGCTCAAGTACATGATTTCAAGTACTTCAACATATGTACAGTAAGCTTGATTTCATGTGTTGTTGCACACCAAAAATCAGCCAGCAATTCAAAAGGCGATGTAAGTGTACTGTACCTTACATTCTCACTCAGTATGCTTAAATACAGTACTTTAAAACACTTTAAAAGTTCAATTTCAGCTGGACTAAAAATGTCATATTAACACTTTTAGTCTTTTTTAATCTTTTTTCAAAGATTTTTGCAAAGTTGGACAAAGAGATCAAGGAAATGCACACTTTAAAAGTTTTATTGCAGTTAGACTAAAATAATAATTCAAACAATAACGCTTTAGTCCGATTAAAAATGGCCAAATCTGAGTAACAGACCTAGATAATGCGATTGTTGCTCGGCTAATCAGACCACAACCAGACCTGGCATATTTTACGTTCGTTTGATTATAACTGGGCATGTACACATACTGAGTGTTGCTGCAAGTGAGTCACACGAACAATGGTTTGAAGAGAATCTTGGTGAGCAATCTGAAGTCGAACTGTTTATAGCAAGCTAACAGAACAATAATATGCAGATAATAAAAAAGGCTTTACATACTCCTTCCTAGAACTATATGTTTTTAGAGCGGAGGAGGGCAGGGCCGAGCTGGAACAATGCATGCCTGGTCCCCAATCAGCCTGATGGGGGCGCGTGAGGGATAAAGGGAACTCACTGAATGCCTGGAGAGGTAGTGCCACTGCCAGGGATGGAGGAGAGTCCCCACGGGTCACCGAGAATGTCCGCTGGGGGTCGGTCTGACTCTGGTCTGCCTGGGTAGGAGTGGCTGCCGTCTGCCTGAGAGGGTGGAGGAGTGATCGGGGACCACATGACGGCACATCAGAGAACCAGTGAGTGAGGTTGTTTTTCCTCTCTCTCTCTCTTTCTCTCTCTCTCTCTGTCGCTCCTTGTTGGCCTTTACCCTCCTGCCTCCTCCCAGGTCAAGCAAGGCGGAGATGACCCGCCGGGAAATGGGGTACAAGGTGCCTTGTGCCCTGTCTGCCGGCGGTGTACGTCATACCGGGGGCTCCCGGTATGACGTACACAGCCGGGGCAAAGCAGGGAGGAGTGTAGAGCGTAAGAGGGCGGCCAGTGTTTTGCGTTCAGCTTGTTTTTAAAAGTATTATTTATATTTTCAAGCCGGTTCTCGCCTCCTCCTTTCCATTGAACTTCTTTACAATGTTATAAAGGCCTAAGAGTTTTACCTTGGCCCATGGACAGCTGTGGTGGCAGTTATGCTCCAGCAAGGACTCCAAGGAAACAGAATGCCTGGCGTATCAATGTCCCATTAATTCAAGCTTTGCATTATTATACCACCCTTATATCCATCCCAGCCACTTAATAATGTTCATGTCTCATCTGTCAAGCATCGCTTTCATTAAGGCACATCGAAGGAAATGGAGGGGATGGACTTGGATAAGATGGAATGGCCGGGCTCGATTCAACCTTCTGCAGCAAGAAAAAGTGAGAGTGGAAGAAAAAGAAACTTATTGGACAAGAGAAAGGACCTCGGTAGAATTCTAGAATCCTGAAAAAACAGGATGAGCGAGCTTTTTCTACACTTCCTACATCCGGCTCTGTGTGAAATAAGCCCAGCGCTCGTTGGGTATTCATCGCCAGTCTCCCAACCACCTTTGTTCACACATGCTCCCTCCCTTTCTCCCAGCATCCTTTTTATCTGCCGGCCAACAAGATGAGGAGAAGCGCTAATTGGTCCTGGGGGAGACTGGCAGGCCAAGGCATTCACGACAAGGCCCTCTCTATCTTCTTCTCTCTCTCTGCTTCCTTCTCCATCTCCTTGTCTTTTGTTTCACACGTGGGCATTATCCCTTGGGATAAATGAGGAGGAAGAAAGGACCTCCACTCCACAAGTTGCACCAGAGAAGATATAACGAACTGACTCTGAGAGCCCACTTCCCCCTCCATTTACCAATTAGTGCAGAAAACTTGTCGATAAATTCAGTTAATTCTCTTATCTGAGACTACAATTGTGCCTTGCGTAAACAAAACCATGCGCAATCACCTCAATTGATTATGGGAAAATAACTGGATCTCTTTTAAACAAGACTACTTTTCCACACTCTTCCATCTGACCTCCTTCATCCACTTAACTCTCTGTCTCTCTGCGGTGCTCTCTAAGATAAAAAGAATGGCAGATCACAGACTTTAACCTGAAGCCAGGATTTTGGTCTTTCAGTCCTTCAGCTGTTTCTGGACTCTGTGCAGCTGCAGGTGGTTCTCATGGCTGCAAGCATTGTCCTGGATCCAATGGGCGACCTCTGAGATGGCCTTCACTGCCTCTGCGATGAGAGGAGACCGAATATATATATAACCAAACTCAGAAAGAAAAGCATACTGCATACCTCACAATACACAACATTTTTCCATACAAAGTTTGTCACCTTATATAATAAACATGTTTAACATGTTTACTTGAATTGTGTTCTTGTTTAAGAATACCAAAGTTTCCACACCTTTATGGCCAATTATTTTCTGTGAGTTTTCTAATTTCATGATTATTGGGAAAGGATTTTTCAAAATCATTACATAGAAAAGACAATAAAATATCTTAGAGCTGAGCTATATATATATATATATATATATATAATTCCTGGACATTACCAGGTTCTCCGTGACCTCCTATATATCGATATTAATCATATTTGATATAATATTTCTTCATCTTGTGTGCATTTCTAAGCCTATTTTAGATGGACTGTATTTTGTACAAGGTCAAAATACAATTAAATCTAATATCAGAGATGTTTGTGTCTTCCTTGGTTTTGAAAGCTTGCAAAAGAATGTGAATATAATGCAATTGTAATATGATTTATTGTATACACAAACAATCTTGTGTACAACAATAATTTGTTTCACAGTGTCTGTGTTAAACATATTAGATGCTGCTATAATTAACATAATATTAATAGACATAATAACCATAACTAGGTACATTTCCTGAAGAAATTGTGAGTGGTGCTTGCCATGGCAAAATTTCTCACCACAATGTCCCACCAACTGCCCTAAGTTGAAAGAGGCAACCCCCATGACAGTAGGATGTTCTGGTGTCGATATATTGGTGTTGATCTATGGTTGCTAGGGTGTTTTATCTGGTTGCTAGGCAGTTACCAGGGTGACACTAAAAATGCTCCTTGCTAGACTGAGTCAAACAATCCAAACAGGAAGTCTCTCTGAGATTCTGGTGCAGAGATATGTGATTTGTTTCTTGGTTGCTAGGGTAACCCCAAATGGTTGCTAAGCAGTTACCAAGATGATATTTTAAAAGACTCCTTGCTATCCAGAGTGAAATAAGTCAACCCGGAAGTCTCTATGATGTACTGGTGCAGATATATTTGATTTGCTACATGGTTGCTATGGTAACCCCATCTGATTTGCTAGGCAGATACAAGGGTGATACTAAACAAGGCTCCTTTGTTTTCTGATTGAAAAATTTCAACCCAGATGTCTCTACGATGTTCTGATGCATAGACATATATTTTGTTACTTGGTTGCTAGGATAAGCCCATCTGGTTGTTAGGCAGTTACCAGGGTGATAATAAAAAGGCTCATTGCTATCCTGAGTGAACTAAATCAACCCAGAAGTCTCTACGATGTTCTTGTGCAGATATATGTGATTTGGTACTTGGTTAAATCCATTTGGTTGTTAAGCAGTTACCAGTGTTATACTTATCAAGGCTCCTTGCTATCCTGAGTGAAATAAATCAACCCGGAAGACTCTATGATTTTTCTGGTGCAGAGATATGTGATTTGTTACTTGGTTGCAAGGTATCCCCATCTGATTGCCAGGCAGGTATCAGGGTGATACTTAACAAGGCTTCTTGCTATCCTGAGGGAATTAAGTCAATCCTGAATGATGTTCTGGTTCAGAGATATGTGATTTGTTACTTGGTTGCTCGGATAACCACGTCTGGTTACTAGGTAGTTACCAGGGTGATTCTCAAAAGGCTCCTTGCCAGCCTGAGTCAAATGAGCAACAATGAAGTCTCTAAGACAATCTGAGGCTAGGATCCCATCTTAGCGATTTTGAATGGAAGTCAATGGGGTTTGGTTACAAGAGTGCTCTCAATGGTTGCTAGGGTGTGGCTAAGTAGTTTCCATGATGATTCTTGCAGAATGATTGCTCACCCAAGTATAACAAGCCAACTGTCATTTCTCTAGGACATCCTGATCCAAAGATATCACTCTCAGCCATTTTGAAAGGAAGTCATTGGTTTTTGGTTGCTAGGGTACCTAAATGTTTGCTAGGCCATGGCTAAGTAGTTTCCATGATAATACCTGAACTCTGATTGCTCACCCAATTAAAACAAGCCACCTCTCATGTCTCTAGGACATTCTGATCCAAAGATATCACTCTCAGCCTTTTTGTATGGAAGTCAATGGGGCTGGTTGCTAAGGTGCCGTAAATGGTGCTAGGGAGTGGCTACACCATTTCGAATATGATACTTAAAGATTGGAAGCCCGTGTTAAATGAGCCCGCCCCCATGTCTCTATGGCATTCTGATTGGGAGAAATAATCTGACCAATTTCTTGCCATTGTCTTGTCATAGTAGGATAACAAATCCCTTACCATAAAAATAATAATAAAAATAAGTATGTGAGATTACAATAGTGATGCTTTGCAAGCACCACTAATAATAATGTGAGATTATAATAGTGATGCTTTGCTCCGCAAGCACCACTAATTATGTGCAATGTCAATTGGTTCCACATAATTACAAAGTACATGTAATTGAACAGTATTACTCTATAGTATTACTTACCTACATAATCACACTATCACATTAACTAATATAATGTGTGATGTATTTATGCAATTCTGAACATAATATTAGTGTCAAAGGAGTAATATACAACAACATGACACACAAATAAGTGCACACCCAAAGGCATTCATGTTTTATGCAGACTACGTTGTTGCATATGGTAATAACAAGTTTTTGGCCTCCAAACAATATTTGATTTCACCATCAACCCCCTGGAGTAAGATGATGAGGGTGCATTAACACATTCAAACATCACTGATTGGGTAAAATGTATGTGCAGACCTTGCCATAGGATATTGTGCTACCCATCAAAAGCACAAGGCCAACGAATCAGTATAATTGGTTAAGTAAACATGAAGTGTAATTGAAAATGTACAATAAATATAGTGATTAAATTTTTTTATTGCATTGTCTAAATAGTTCATTTGAATTTGTTTTCGTTTTTGTGTGCCTCGTAAACAAGGTATCTGAACCTAACAGGTTTCTGTAGTTCCTTGGGTTGCTCAAAGCATTAAACATGTGAAAATGTGATCTAAATAGATTGAACTAATTTTCGGAGTTTGAGAACATACTTTTGTGGTTAGCAAAATAACTTTTAGAGAAAACATTTTTGCCAATTACTGTGCACAGAATTCATTAACTAATGCAGACATCAACTCATTAACTAGAAAAAAGAAAAAGAAAACAACAAAAAAACAAACAAACAGGCAGATGGATACTAATTTTGAATCCAACTTTGGTCTTGTTGACTCTAACAATTCATAAAATGAACACAGTGCTCGAGGCGTTTGCCTCAGTACAATAATCACTGTCTAATTGAGTCGCTTATCTTTAGAACAATTACTAGCAAAAGCAAACAAAGTGACTGTTTAGAGATGACTGGTACATCTTTCAGTCCATCCATTTTAAGAAAACCCTCTTCATAATTGTGTTTCAACAGAGCTATGGCTGATGCATTATTAATACAATCTCATTCCATATTCTGCTAACCCTTTCTCTCTGTCTTTTTTATTTTAGCCATCCAGTGTATTTAAACAGAACTTGGTGCGAGGAGTTCTTGTGTTAACTTTTTTTTAATTAACCTTTGAAAGTGTTGGAGGAGGGAGAGTTTTGAAGATACTTGGCTGTAGGGTTTGTCAGTAGAGCTAAAAACAGTTTATATAGTAGTTATAATCCTGTTGTGTCCTGTGTACCATGTTCATATTTGTTTGATTGATCTGATAGATGGGCTGGTTTGAGTATTTCTGTAACTGCTGATCTACTGGGATTTTCACACACATCAGTCTCTAGAATTTACTCAGAATGGTGCCAAAAACATAAAACATCCAGTGAGCATCGGTTCTGTGGTTGGAAACACCTTGTTGATGAGAGAGTTCAACAGAGAATGGCCAGACTTGTTAGAACTGAAAAAGTATACAGTAAATCAGATAACCACTCTGTACAATTGTGGTGAGAAGAATATCATCTCATAATGCTATTCTGAGATGTGGGTTGGTGCTGTTTTGGAGGAACAAGGGGGACATACACAATATTAGGCAGGCGGTTTTTATGTTGTGGCTGATCGGTGTATATATATGATGATAGTAATAATAATAATGATAACAATCTCTTTTATATATAAATTAAGAAAAAATATCTTTATTGTTCTCTACCCTGTTCCTCTTTTTATTACATCTTTCAAGCTCATATCTTATATACACCTTTTTATGTTTGTTTATTAATTTTTTCATCTACGTTTTCTCTTCTTTTATACTTTCAAACCCTTTCTGTGTACATCAGACCAATCAAACAAATATGAATTTGAACACAGGACACAATAGGACTATAACTACTATATTTAGGCATAATAGTTTGTTAGACATCAAGAGGCTGTGAATTAGTATTATATATATATATATATATATATATATATATATATATATATATATATATACATTTTGTTTTTTGTTGTTTTTTAGTTTTTTCTTGACTGATTTCTCCTCTCTCTTCTGTAATGTCTGTTAAAAATGTATTATTGTTATTTGTTGCAATAAAATTGGAATAAACAAATAAATAGAATTAAAAAAAGTTATTTATTAATAAATGGTGATAATAATAATCAAGGCATGTTATCCATTTTTTCACTAAATAAAACATTTATTTAATAATTTGTATTTATATGCACTGATAACAATACACACAAAAAACAAAAACAAATACTCACCGACATACATTTTTACTTTGTGTAAAATATTTTTTTTACACTTTATAATAAAGTTGTATTATTATTAGTTAATGCATTAGGTATCATGAACTAATAATGTACAATATATTTTCATAGCCTTTGTTAATCTTGGATAATGTTAATTATTATATATATTTTTTAAAATAATACATTTCTAGTTAATGTTCATAATGTGAAGTTCATAATACATTAATATTAATAAATACACCTTTTTATTGTAAAAAAATATGCATGAGTATATGTTAAAATGAACATTATCCAATATTAAAAAGTGCTGAAAAAGAATGGTTCATTGTTAGTTTATGTTAGCAAATGTTATCAAATACAATCTCTTTGTAAAATGTTGCTAATATTTTCATATACAGTATGAAGAATGTTATATGGATATTTGTATAAACATTTGTGAGTGATGAATTGCTGAATCAGAGTTTTAAATCAATTCACTGAAACAGACAGTTTGAACTGATTCATGAAAAAGAATTGAACTTTCCAACTCTAACACAGCTTTTGCATAGATTGGAAAGTTTAAATCAGAAACACTATTAAAACATCTCTGTCTTACCACTCTAACATACTTGAGTTGTGAAAAGAAGGAAAGATTTCAAAACTAGTCTCATGACATAACTTTGAGGAAAGTTAACAGAAAAATAAAAAGTTGTGGTATTCACAATGTTGCTGAATTTTTTTATCGTCAAAAAAATCTGTGTGAATTTTCAATATTCGCTCTGCCCTACTTGTCCACGAGGTTCGCAAGAATAAACAGCCAGAAAAACATGGTTTAATACATGACTGACAAACTCTGCAAAGAATGCCAATTACTACAATTTAAACCATGTTGTTCCACATGAACACAGCATGAGAGAGTACATGTGGTGAGGAAAGGAGAAAAGAGGAGGAAAAAAGGAAACAAAACAACAACATAAAAAGGATACTAAAGAACAGCAAAGCCTCTAGTGATTTTCACTGCTAGCTTGCTTAATCAGATACAGTATGATTTGTCTGGGGTTGTTTTTAAGTAATTCCTTTACAATAAGCCCAGGCCGAATGAGAAAACTTTTTTCCTCTCCATCTCTCTCTATTTCTCTCTATAAAAAAAAAACTAGGCAGTTTAAAAAGCTGCTCTAATGCGAAGAGGAAGAGGCAATGGAAGTCCAAATCTGGATATGTACCTTCATCTTAGAATCAGGGGCTGTTTCAATTTGTAAGCAAAAGCAGCAAGCAAGCAATGAGATTTTAATTGATACACATAAATAATTCCTTGTGTACACTGACTCTTAACTCGGATTTGCTGTTTATTTGACGATAGAAATGAGTCATTATCAGGGCTTATATTGATGCTGGAGATTTTATTTATTTATATTTTGCTTGGTTGATATCCTTAGATCTGGTCCCTATTAATTATGTCAAAAACCACATTGAGAATTTAGACTCACTTTAAGCTTTCGCAATACTTTCATCCTCAGCGACCACAGCCACCCAGAGACAATAACGACGAGTGAACACTACAACAGCAGCCCAAACTTGTTCTTTGTCAACTTAACAAAGACAAGGGAGGCTGTCTTTTCGGCTGCCAGCTTAAAACCTTTTTTCCTTTAAGACGCAGGTTTGTTTTGGCACCATATGAAATGATTTCAGCGTTTGCACCTTCTTCAACAGGCCAAGGTATCCTCCGCTCTGCTTATCTCTGCAAAGCACCTCATGATCACAAACAAAACTGAGTGATCTCTTTTTAGGTTGCTCTGTAAGTGACAAACTAGAGTGGAAAGTAAATTTGACAAGCATAACAAGTGTGACTTTGGGTGAATGTGATTCCGCAGCTTGATGCAGATCTTGACAATAAAGAGATCATAAAAAAATGTAGACAGGCTAAACCCATCAAAATTTTTGTCACAGATCACTAACAGGATAAGAGAGTGTTTGTCGAGTTGCGAGACGGCAGAGCCTCTTACTTGAAAGCTGCTGAAACTCCGGGTTGTCTGGACTGGTGTTCCCTGTCAAGTCCCTCAAGAGATGATTGTACCTAAAAAAGCAACAAATAAACAAAACAAGGCACAGGCTTATTGTAACATTTCTATAAATACACCCTTAATGTATGAGAGAAAACAGATCTTGGCACGTCGGGGTAAGGAGGTTGGACAAGCGCTGTCACCATAAGATGACACAGTTAAGATATTTTTAAAGAAAAAAAATGCAGTTTTGCTTTTTGAAAAGGAATAAAGAGCCATTCAGCGTACAAAATTACACTAATGTGCCATCTTTCTGCTTTCTCCTACAATGTGGTGGAACTAATTTGTGCTATTTAAACTGTGAGAAGAGGATGAGAGTAAAAGAGAGGGATTTGAAAGAGGTTTTAAAAATAGGGACAGAAAAACAGAAGAATAAGAGCAAATACAGCAGGGTTCAAAAGTCCACTTGTGAAAATGCTTCCATTTCGCATATTTTTTTCTAATTTAATGCGGTATGTTAATATTAGAAATGATATTATCAGCATAGCAACTTGAGTGAAAAGAAAAGTGAAAGACATGCATTTCTTAGTATCTGGAATGCAACTATGGAAGCAAGGAAATCTGACATTTTGTACTTAACAGGATTTACCATGGTTACAAATTTGCAAATCTAATTAATGACCTAAAAATAGAGCAAAATCATTCAAACATTTCTTTGTTTAACATTTATAAAAATCCTAAAACTCATATCCAGGTTTAAATTAGACTTTGAATACCACATTTTCAATGCTGTCTCAGTCTTTTGAAACCCACTATATATTTCTTTCCATCTGGCTCACACAAACAAGTGCATAGATATAACGGGGTCAAACTTCACGTTCACCTCTGCCCACTGTGGACGGACCACTGTTAAAAAAAAATATATATATTGATTATTGTGCTATCGTCCCCTGTCCACAATAAAAGGTAATAAATAGCCTGGCAAATTAAGGGCCCCATTAAGGAAATGACCCCTATCACAAGGTGAGGGACAAATTTAGAGGGGATGAAAATTTGGTGGTAATTCATTTCGCTCTTTCAGGGATGGAGATAAAGATAGAGTGAGTCTTAATGCCTGAGATTACAGTTCACTTAAGCAGAACTCTTGTGACTACAGACATCAAAGGCCTCTTTCAAATGAGAAAGCTCTCAGAATAGACTCTGTGGTATCGTCACAGTTTTTTATACTTTGATTTGAGAAACTTGAACAATTTGGAGAAAGAGTATTAGCATTACATGGGTGTACACATGCAATTAATGTAGCTATCAAATATGCATTCAACTAAACACCATAAAAAATTAATGTGATATGCATTCTTTAAATGTAATTAGAACATATGATTTCTTATCTAATGCTTGAAACTTGATAATTTGTTTTAAAAGAAAAACATATGGCTGATATTAAACATCGTGAAACCCTGTTCTTAAACCCATATTATTTGTATTGTATTAACCAGAATACTCCCACAATGCAAACCTGATATCCTCGCTTTAAAAGACATCCCCAAAAAATTCCCAGAATCCCGGACGAGCCCCCAATTTATTTTATGACTGGTTCAAATTATAACATAAAGAGAGATGATTGTTTTTCAGTTAGTTATTAGTTAGTTAACATTATCCAATAGCTTGCACAGCCTAGGTGACATCAGCAGAAAATGAAGTCATTTCAGATGAAGCTTCTATTAAACACAACGTTTTTAATTTGGAAAAACGTGAACCGAGGAATAGTTCACAATTAGACAGGAGCATGCATTAAGTAGATATGCATTTGGATTTCATGTTGACTTTATAATACATTTCAAAGTTTCAGACAAAACATTAAAAACATTTCTGGCACTAAATTCCACTTCATATCCACCATTTTAGGTAACGTCAGATAAACTGGGGATCCTTTAGAATCTTAAATGTACTCTCAACTCCACAGTGTTGTCTTTCTTTGGTGACTCAGCCTGTCGAACCCCACTGGCTAAAAAGTTAAGCTTGAATATTCCCGTTCCCTGAGAGCCGTGTTAAGCGGCAGTGCAGGGGCTCCTTTCTAAATGGAGGAGTGTGAAGTGAAGATCGGTGCAGGCTCAGTCTCTTTTTCCCTGCGGCCATGTCGAAATTATGTAAACAGTGGTGGCAGCTGCCAAGACGCCTGTGTCACCCATCACCAGTGACAACCACGGAGGGGGGTAGAGGAGCACATCCTTTAAACTCCACTTCTGACGAGAGATTTTAAGAGGGTTGAGACTACAAGGCTAAGGAGAGAGGAGCAAAGCAAATGTCTGATATATGACTTTCAGAATCTGTCTTCTTTTTGGCCCTCCCTCCCTCTCTCAGTGGCTCTAAGTTTAAAGGTGATTTGATAAACAGTTTTAGACAAAACAGTCAGTTTTTTAGAGATTTGCAGAGTACAGGACGTGTATTTATTCACGACAGTGGTTGTGGGATACCGTTCTAAGCTTTCCAAATTTAAAGTTGCATCTATGGGCACTTCCACTGTCAATTCAGGATGGATTTTAAAGACTTTAAGAATTAATCTTACAGTTCATACAATATCTTTTAGTTTAAACATTGGCCACCAACATTTCCTATGTGTAATAATTTAAACCATGACTTACATATAGATTTTTGGCATTACATTCATGCTTTTTAGCCAGAGTGTCTCTCTCTCATTTTCTCTGCACTGCTCCTTTTATCAAGTCAAGACTTGAATGCAACTGTTTGCATTGCAATTTGTCTCAAAACAAAAATGGCTTCTTTTTTGTTGACTAAACTAGTTACAAAGCCGAAGCACAAAAATACTGCAGGCCTACAAACAGTCTAAATGAAAGCTAACTAAATAGGCATTCTGACACAAGTGAAACTAGAGCAGCACTGTATTACTTATTAGAAATAAAAGGAGAAAGGAACCCAAACAAGCCCCAATTAAGCCTCCTTCTATTAAAAGCCACTTAAAAAGAGAAATAATCTCACTTCTTTTTCTTCTTGTCTCATCTTGTAGTAACAAATACATTACAGGCATTATCAGCCACGAATACCCTTATTAGGGGTTGGGGGGCAAGAAATCTAATTAAAGTGGCAGAGTTACAATAAAGGGAACGGCCTAATGAGCATTATTAAAGCACATTCCAAATAATGTAAACGGAACTTGCTCATTTAGCTGCCCTGTACCACTCATTAGCAGCAAAGCAAAGAGAAGATAATGAGAAAATAACGTAATCTGAATCATATTTAAATTATATGATCTTCTAATGAAGTGCTGCACGCTGCTAGAAAGTATCACTGGCCAAGTTACCGCAACGGATGCTTTGCCTTGCTAATTCCTTTGTAATATGCAGATAAAATTAGCTTTACATTTTCAATCCCCCCACACACCACCCCACCACAGCAGATATGTCAGGTCACCCCATAGTTACACACATGTCAGTGCGGAAAAAGAGAGGGAGGAAATATCTGTCTAATTATTTTTCTTTAAATACCAGCATTAGGCATTTCAATTCCTAATTAAAAGACAACAGCCACTGTCAAGATCTTGTATGGGTTATTGAGCATGGCGCTGGTTGTTGCATAATTACTGCTCCTTAAAAGCTGCAGATGTATAAGTATTGAACAACGCCTTTGAAACCCAAAAAAAAAGCAAGTCATACCTCTGCACTCACTGAACTTCAATAAAAATGTAACAAACATTAAGAAAATGCATATTTTCAGCCTTGACTATACTGATATTCCATTTAAAAATAGCTTTGTCTGGGGCCTGGGTAGCTCAGCCAGTAACTACCATCCCTGGAGTCACGAGTTCGAATCCAGGGCATGCTGAGTGACTCCAGAAACCAAATTGGCCTGGTTGCTAGGGACAGTAGAGTCACATGGGGTAACCTCCTTGTGTTCACTATTATGTGGTTCACTCTCGGTGGGGTGCGTGGTGAAATGTGTGACATTGGTTATGTTGACTTAGGGGTTGCTTCCAAAACCAAAGGTAGCTGTCTTATTTCCTCACTGCCCTATCAGTCAATTACATTTACATTTACATTTATGCATTTGGCAGACGCTTTTATCCAAAGCGACTTACAGTGCACTTATTACAGGGACAATCTCCCCAGAGCAACCTGGAGTTAAGTGCCTTGCTCAAGGGCACAATGGTGGTGGCTGTGGGGATCGAACCAGCGATCTTCTGATTACCAGTTTACCAGTTATGTGGTTTAGACCACTACACCACCACCACGCCACTCCAATCCAATTACTCAACAGGCAGCATTTGCATATGTAGTTACCTCCAGAACTGGTTTTGGACAGGCTACTGAGGCAGCATAATGTCATGTTGTTGCTGATACCAGCAACAGATTATTTCCATCTGGTGTCCACTAAAGGTAACACGTCTGCTTCATTCATCCATCCGAACCACAATGGTCTAATAATCTAGAACAAAATCAAGAGTTGTAACAATAACCAAGTGTATATTTCATAACTAAAATACTAATTTCTTGCTAGAAATGTAATAAAAAGTTGGAAAAAGTGGGAAGAAAATGTACATTTGTACACAAATTGGCCACTATATCTTTTCTTCAACTCAACCATTGTGGAACAGCATGCACAGGATTGTGAATTTCATAGTCAGGGAAGGATACATCTATCAGAGATCTTATAGTACTGAGAAAACAACCTTTGCATTTCTATCATTAGAGAGAGTATAATGGCTGTAAAGGTCAACAAGCATTTTATGACAGTTTGCTGATGCTGTACAATTGAATGGAGAGAGCCAGTACTTTTTGTTTATATTACGCTGGCCGAAAAGGCAGTTGTATTTGATTTTAGACCGACATCTAGAGGCTTGGATGTCGCATTGCAAAAAATCGAAGGCTTTTAGTTACCAATGACATTGTAGAAATGCACCATTCCTAGTCAGGCAGATTTCGAAAAACTAAAGTTTCTGATTATAATGGAGTTACTGAGCAAACAGTATTTGGCTGGTCATGTGATCTTAATGTGCCAGACCTCAAAGCAGGGTCGGAGTGGCAATCGGGAAGATCAGGAGAATTCCCGCTGGGCCGGTCAAAAATTGGGCCGGTTAGTTCTGCATGTTGATTGACAAACTTTTAACATATGTCGCATAACAATTGCCAACAGAATTTAAAGGATCAGAATTGCGTTCCGTATTATAGCGGACACAGTCTGTATTTTATCATCTCACATCCAAACAAATGAGAGAGTAGAAATGTACCTGGTATTGGAAATGACATCCAAGGCTGAATGTGAATCCCACTCTGGCCCTGCCTCAATGTAAAATAAAAACATTTTATTGTGCAACTGATATGACACTCTGAGTCTTCATCACATGTGATTGTACACCATTTAAAATTATTTTTTCTAAAGTACAAATCATTTCTTTGTGTGTAAATTTTTTTAATGAGGGAAACATTACGGAGGACACTTTTAAAGGCCTCAATCAATCAAACTTGAATTGTTGAAATAATTACCTAAAACATGTCATGTTAATTGGACCCATAGCGTAATGTAATCATTTAAGAATACTGAAAATGCTAATTGGACTGCTAAAATTCCACCGAATTGACATGTGCTCTTGAAATATTTCTCATTAGGCATGCAAACCATTGTCTTTAATTAACGAAATAACAAGCCTAAATGTATATAACTGTACGACAGTTTCTATGATAGGCACTTCAAAAAGAGTTATGCGAATAAGAGCTACAGCAACTTTCACCATACTTTGACTGTTCTCAAGCACCCGAAACTAATTAACAAAAAGCAAGACATAAAGTAGGTTGTCTGATAGCCTCCAAGAATTTCAATAAGTCTTTTCAACTCAAGAGCTGAGCATTGTGGAAGGCAATCACTACCTGGGGTCAGTATATCAAGGACGATGAGATGAGGATAATTTTATATGTAGGGGATCAATACCAGTTCTGAGAGTAAGTATATTAAATAAAAAAGCTTTTTTTAAAAAAAAAAAAAAAAAGACTGAAGATTCTAATAGTGTTAGTCCTTCAAGACTTTGGCTGAACTGAAACAAGTGAGCTTTCACATCATCCATTTGGAGAGTTCAAAAGAAGAGAGGAGGTGAGTTTGTTTGAGGTCTTGTCTTAACCATAGATCCAGAGGATGTGACATATCAACTTGCATGTAAAAGTGACATCTAGATTGTAAAGAAACAATGATTAAGAGGGCACTGCTACACAGCTGCTTTTAAAAGAGTTCAATCAACACCTTTGCAAACAAACACTAACCAAGTGAAAACCTTCTGAACCACCTCTCATTATGTTGTGTTTGAAGCACCGACTGAATTGTACCCATCTGCAATGTAAGCACAGGCCTATATAACAGCCCTGACACTATCAGCTTAATAATGGCTCGGCTCCATTAACACAAGCACTCCTCTGCTTTTTGAAGCTCTCTGCATGTAAAAGAGAAATGGCCATGACCTTTTGACCTGCTCAGAGTTAAGAGTTTGCCACAAAATGAAGGATTAACCTCTTATATGGTACTTTGTAACATCAATGTTGAAGACATACAAATCCATTATGGATCTGTACATGTTTAAAGAATAAAGTCACGCCTGTTTTATTACTGTAGGGCTTAAAATACCAAGAACTAATGCTAGACCCAATCAATGTCTTGGTCAGGAAGACCACATGGATGGAAAGGAGGATGGAGACAAGATTGAGCCAAGGACACAACGAGAAAGACCCTGCTTGCACCTGGTATTAACACCCATTTCAGGTGATCCGATCCTAAGTGGACAGCACTAAATGCAAGCATAAACGTGGTCCAAAATGTGTTATGATCTGCTCATTCAGACCAAATTCGGAAGAAGTCAAAACATGTATGTGACCACATCATCTTTGGTGTAAATGCTAAGGGCGCCTTCACACTAGAGCAGGTTTCCGCATTACAACTCCTGGAGAGCCACCTTTCGGAGTTTAGTTCCAACAAATGCGGCTGTAATTTCCATGTAAAGTAAGACTTTGATTAGTGTTTAAATAGAGTTGGAATGAAACTCTGCAAGAAAGTGGTAGTTCTGCATCGGAATGCGTAATATGAAATTTGAGGGCATGTACAACGTCAAGTCTGTATAACAATCAAGCAGAAATGCAGTTAATTGGATTTCCGGAGAAAACAATAACCTGGACACACCTCTCTGACATTTTCAGAGAGGCGCGTGCCGTTATATGTTGGAGTGCCGGTATTTGTCAAGGGCAAAGCGCATGATCTCCGGTGGGTGATTTCCGGACGTCGTAGCACACTCAGGGGTGTTGATCTATCTCTCTTGGGCCCCCCCTCAGTGGCTGGGCCCCTGAAAGCTGTCCACTATTTCCCCCTTTATGGGTGGCCCTGGGTTAAGGCCACACCTAGACTAATACGTTTTTGTTTGAAAACTCCAAAACGTTTCTGAACGTTACTGTTTTCCAAAGCAATTGGAATGGAGAATGAAGAGCGTTTTTGAAATGCTCAGTTTTAATTTAAGGAAGGTGCTAGTGTGGATGAGAAGCTTAAATGTGTAGTGAAATGTATGTGCTTTCAAATGCGTTTTCAGCATATTTGAGAGCACATTGTGAAGTTCTGTATTTTCAGTACTTTTTAGTTTTATATTTTTGCGCTTTTTCAACATGCAAATAATAATAAATCTGATGTAGTTAGTGATGTATGTCATTATGAAATCAGAAACCCTCCCCTCGTCAATATCTGATCACAACTGGTCACAGGAGATTAACATAAATACCAGGTGTAAATGGTGTTCTGTCTCTTCTGACCACTTGTGATCGGATCATCCGAGAGGAATGTTAATACCAGGTGTAAACAGGGAAAAAGAGACTAAGATCTCTTCTCTGCAGTTTTTAATAATAGGAATGATTTTATCCTCCCTCCCAGCAGTCTTGCTCCATGTTTTCAGTAGCCACCATGATCCACACACACTCACCATTGCCATACATCATCCTCCAGCCGGATAAGTGACAACAATTTCCTCTCGAGTCCCTGTTTAGAGGCGGTTCTCCTGATTATCTGCACTCTCTGAGAATGGAGCTCTTCTGTCGCGCCACTTAAGATCATCATACAATTATGCGCCCCCTGTGCGTCCTCACTTTCAGAGAGCGAAGAGGTAGAATCAATGGGGGACGACAATGGGAAACACAGTGATCAGGGCCTGAGAGGATGAGATCAGATCAAGGGCGTCTTTGAACACACTGATTGAGATGTCAGCGGTCGGCAGTTCGGAGGGAAATTAGAGGATATCTCTATGATAAGTTGGTGGTGAAAAATCAGGGTGCGGCACAACTCTCCAAGTGGTGTTTAGCACAAAATATTGCAGTTTGCTGTATGACAAAAAAAAAAAAAAAAACACCCTGAAAGGATCACCCACTATTTCTAAAGGCTGGCATCTGTAAATGAATAGGATTTTGACATTTTGCATATGACAAAACTAGTGATAGACCAATATGTCGGACAAGCTGATGAATTTGCCGGGGGTCCTAAAAGTGTGTTTGACTGATTCAAAACACTAACACATTAGTTCATGAGTCTTCATTAAAAGAATCAGCTCACGAGAGTTAGTCATTCGTGAATCGGACTACACTGGCCATGTTTTGCTTTGGTTTTTTGTGTCCAGCAAAGGCAATGCAAAAAAGCTGTGTTGTCTTTCTATTATTTCATGCTCTGACTTTTTAACCTATCACATTAAATTCAGACTGCAAACTCACAACTCTGGTAAAATTGTCTTTTCTTTTGCTGTGACACTGTATATTCAGTGGAGGAAACATCTTATTTGTCATCATTAAATAGTTTTATCATATCAAATATAATAAAACGTATATAGTGATGTGAAAAATATTTGCCCCTTCTTGATTTTTTCTTCTATTTTTGTGGATTTTTCATACAAAATTATTTGAGATCTTCAAATGAGATATAAAATAAAACAAAGGCAACCTGTGTAAACACAAAATACCATTTCCAAATATACATACTTTTTAATGAAGCAAAGTTGTCCAACACCTATATTACCCATGTGAAAAATGAACTGCCCACTTAAATTTAAAAGCTGGTTGTGCCATCTTTAGCAACAACAACTGCAACCAAATGCTTCCGATAGCTGGAGATCAGTCTTTCACAACACTGTGGAATTTTGCACACTCTTTTTTGCAGAACTGCTTTAGTTCAGCCACATTGGAGGGTTTTTGAGCATGAAATGCCCATTTAAGGTCCTGCCACAGCATCTCAATCAGGTTCATGTCAGGACTTTGACTAGGCCACTCCAAAAACATTAATTTTGCTTCTTTTGAGCCATTCAGATGTGGACTTAGTCCTATGATTTGGATCATTATCTTGCTGCATATTCCAGTTGCGCTTGAGCTACAACTCACGAACTGTTGACCAGAAGTTCTCCTTTAGAATTTTTGATAGAGAGCAGAATTTATGTTTCCCTCAATTATTGCAAGTCGCCCTGGCCCTGAAGCAGCAAAGCATCCCCCACACCATCATACTACCACCACCATGCTTGACCGTAGGAATGATGTCCTTTTTGTGGAATTCTTTGTAAATAAATAAATATGTTATATTTTGTTTACATTGTTTAAACAATTTAGTATGAGATATACACAAAAACAAAAGAAATCAGGCAAATACTTTTTCACAGGACTTTAAACTGTATATACTGTATAAATACCTGCTCTATAGATATTGGAATTGGCAACGGCCACTGAAGAACACATATTGATCAACCACTACATGAACCAAAGCAGGAGAAAATGATGGCGGACACTTTCATATCACATAACAGGAGCAGAAGAATGGTCTTACAAAAAATGTATATAAAGAGATCATTATCTCCAATGCAAGAATATTGTTTGTCGTCTTCCATGTTAGAAACTACATGTTATAAGTGGGATTGACATTAAAGCCTAATTTAGATGGACTTGTGCAGCATGATAAAGGAATGCCATGTAATTTTCTATGGCTCTTAAGAATGTTCTAGCTCATTTCGCACCTTGTTACACTAATTAACTGCTGAGACTATGATTGCATGAAAATACAGCCAACAAAATCGTCAGCTTAACAAAAGGGATTTTGACAGTTCTTGGACAGTCTGAAGGCAGGTGTGAGCACAACATCAAAAAATTATTATGTCTGTCTTTGTAAGCCTTGGTATGTGTTGCGCATTGACAAAATATGGATAACGAATTCATGCATGAAAATTGTAACCCGGTGGTGACAGCTTTTTGTTATCTTGCTATCAATTGGTTCCCAAAATTCAGCTTAAAAAAATCCACATGTTAAGATCAGCAAAATGCAATGTCATAAAGTGATTTTGACAGCCAAGCAGAAGATTTTCATAGTAGTCTGGCCTGTGTCAGAAGATACTGATGCATAAGCAAAATGCTTACATTCCCATCAAGAAATGACTGCATCTCAATTCTGTCATCTTGTTAATGCCGTCCATAATCTCTCCAGGAACGCAGATGGTATAAACACACAGAACATGTCTGTTGACCAATATATTTAATTTCCTTGGAAATTCAGTGTCTGAGGTACTCTGACATTTAATGAGATTAAAAGAAAACTTTCAAGTCAATTGCAATAAGTGCTTGAGGAGTCCATTAAACAGTATTGTGTATGTGCAAGACATATTTTGAAAATCTCAACTATTCAGTCTTAAGGAAGAACTGTATACCGTAGACTGGCTTTGGGTTCTAGGGTTTGCTGAATACGTTGAAGGGGGATTGGAAGAAGGTCCTCAAGTTTCTGCTGATGGAACTCAGGCCTCGACTCCTGGAGCTTCTTAAACCACCTGAAGGCTTTACTTTTCTTCACGAGCCATAACTGTGATTCAACTCTACAAAGGTCTGGTTATATATAAAGACCTTAATATACCAGCAGGGCAAATCTAATATGGCTAAAGATAACATTCCATTAGACTCGCGTAGCCAGACTTTTGACTTTCAGCATAGAACCTGGTCCCCACTGTAGCATTTTCTGGCCAAGAACAGCCCACTTAGACAAGAAGAGACCCAGGAGTGTAAAACTACTAATTACAAATACTCACGTCATTAATATTAAGTAGTTTTACCCAGGAGTTCTACTTTTTTAAATAGTTTAAACATTTTATACTTTTACTTGAGTACATTTTAACTGTAATCTTGTAACTGTACTTTTACTGCGCTATTTTCCCACCGTCTGTGTTCGCTACTTCCCTGTCCTGATTTTATTTGTATCTATCAATGTGATTGACTAGGGAGAGTTTCACACATAAAAACTTAGCTGAAGATCTGGCGCCAACTGTGGAGGAGGCCTCAAGGACAGTTCAACACCTGAACATCACGGCAGCACATAAAATGGCTTTTCGCATTGAAAAAGTCCAATTGCATGACTGTGTCATGTGAGTTTATCTTGCTCAAGCCAGATATCAGCATTAATCCTGCCTCTAATTTGAAGAAGCATATCAAGGTAAATTTAATATTTCTGCTTATTAGATTCTTTGTATCTATTACGTAGCCTGTAATCAATCAATCGCGATAGCAAGAGCACAACTGGTTGCTTGATCTAGATAAAATATAAAATATTTACTTTTTATTTCCTGAAGTCTGCAGCTGCATGCTGGTTGATTGACAGGCGGCTAATGTTTGTACGCTATTTATGTGTGTTAGGCGGTGGGCCGAGTCCGTCTATCTCGTTTAGTTTTTGATTTGTTAGTTACCCAGCAGCTGTGTGGCTCATTTTTTTTATTTGTCTGTATGAATAATTCACAAAAAGATTACCGATTGTTTCCAACGCCAATTGTTGCACATTAAAGTATAAAAATAGATTTAATTTCGCTAGCTGATCACAAACGTTGGCCGGAGTGAGATCCAATCAACGCTTGTGTTGTTACCTTGTTGAATTGATTTGGCCAATCACGTTATTCGTTGAATCGGCGTCGCGTGACTCGCGTCAGTCTGAAGCCAAATGAGTCTACAACCCAACCTGGAGAGACCGGTGTGTCTCGGCAAGACAACGTCAAGGTAAGATTTGTTTTACAGTGATTATACACCCCTATATCTTAATGCTTTTCATATAAGTTGTATTTAAGACTGCAAGCTATACTTCGTCGTGAATATATGCGTTGTCGTTGATGAGAACAGTAGCCACGAAAGAATGTTGGTAGTGGAGCAGTAAAGCTAGGTCTAACGGTATGTTGCTTAGGCTAATCCAAATCATTCGGTACATACACAATGAACTAAGCAAAGAGTATTCAAATACGGGATAATTACGGGTAAATATTTAAATGGGAAGACAGTAGGAAATAATTTGACAGGTATGTCAAGGTTGGATTGGTTTATAGCAAGCTACCTAGGCTACAAGTAAACTAGACTAATTATCAGCTAAAAAGAGTGCAAAGCAAAACAAAGAAATGATTTCAAATCAACTTTATAGTGGTAGTCATGGAGTTATATAAGCCATTTATGGTTGATTGTCACAGTTTATACAATGACACAATTCTGTGCATGGTAGCTTATGCTTTTTGCAAGTGCAGTTCCCTCCCACATATTTAAGGGTTTTGCATTGGCAGTGCACCAGCTGTAAGACACTCTGTGGTGCTGGGGGCAGTGTCATCCAGTGCACCAGGGGCGTAGCACCAAATTTTGGGCCCTGGGTACAAACCATCTTGCTGGGCCCCCGTACCAAATATGTATGTATAGAAAACTGACTTCTAAGGGGCCCCCCCTGCCTCGGGCCCTGGGTACTCGGTACCCTTTACCCCCCCAGTCCGACGCCCCTGCAGTGCACTACCAGGTATTCTCCCTCCATCCTCCATCCATGCTGTACCGGCGGGGGTATGTCAGGTTGTTTTTGCAGACTTCTCCTGTAGAATGAAAAATATGAAAACATTACTTTGGCCTATTAACCTACTGTATCAGTTTTATGTTTCTATTTTGTTTATTATCTTTATGTTTCTAATTTTGTTATCTTTAGAGTGACATATTAGCTGTAAACCATTTACTCTTTTTCTGTTTCTTGCTCATGTACCTGTGTATTGCAGCCTGGTAGTTGGCACGCTGAATGTGCTGCTGAAGGAGTCTTGATTTGGAGGAAGGCTCCTTTCGAGACATTTCCCAGACTTAAACATGTGCCACCTTGCCTGGTTGACACTTTTGACATCTTTTACGTCATATGGCCTCTGAGGCAACAAGGTCTCTCCTCGGATATGGATGAGAACCCTCTCATCCATCTTGTCCTCTGCCGCAAAAAGCAAGTTACCTGCTGTTAGTGTCTCACATTTTGAAAGCTTTTCTTTTCTCCTTTTTCTATGACTGTCAATAACATACTGATTCTTCCTGCATATTAGGCATCTAGCTGGGAGTAGATGAGATGCTCTCCTTTGTTCGGGGCCATCATCCAATGCAGAGCGCAGAATCCGGACCTTGGAGACACTCATCATTGAACGGCAGTGGTTGGGCTTCACCTACATAACAGAACAGGTATAAGATGGAATATGGTGGAAAAATATTTTATTTAAAGATGACTGTTTTTGAGCTATTTAACAAAATTATTTGTGGTCAGAACTGCAGTAGTCTTGTCAAGCTCGTTTAAGATGGTTAGCGTCTTAATACAAATGTCAAGATGAAAAATGTGATTTAAAATTATCTAGTAATGTGTGCTTTCTGTGTTTATTTATCTGAATATAATTCAGTTGTTTATCTAACACACAGACACGGACAGGACAACATCATATCTCTCCACACCCAAATGACTACAGAGGTGATCATTGACAATCATCACATCAACAGCACCATGAATGGAGCAGGTCAAGATCACGGAGTTGCTTAGTATCCACATCATAGATGACCCATCTTGATCTATCGACACCACCAACAGAACCTGGCCAAGAAAGTCCAAAAACCTCTGCACTTCCTCCCACAGTTGAAGAAGGCTCATCTCCCACAAATCCATCCTCTTAACTTTCTATAGGGGAATCATAGAGAGCCTCTTCCTTCCACCCCACCCTCCAATAACCTAAGGGCAGCTGATTGACTCTTGCACAAATACACTGGTAGTTTACACTATGATGCTGCTACATTGGTTTATTTTTTTTATTTTTAAATTTGCTATGAACATTTGACCCCACTTACACACATATTGCACTGCCTTTTGCTACTTGTCATGTCATCCACTTGCACTGAAATACTATATTAATTAGGGATGAGTCACGATTTTTAAATATTCGATTAGTTGATTTTATTATAGAATATTGAATAGGATGTGCGGGATGATTGTCTTTAAAAAAATCCCCATGTTTTAGTTGTGGTTATAAGTTGCAATCCTAAATTCACATAATATTTTTATACATTTTATAAATATATTCTTAATATTTGTTGTTTTTGTTTCTATGTTTGAGCTTATATATCTCAATATTAATAACAGTCTGGTTAATTTTGAGTCTTGAAATGTAAACTCTCAAGGGTTGGCTTTCTAAATATATGTTGGTTATGTGTATATTCAGAATGACTTCTGAGCAGCAACGTTTTTATTTTGGGGATGTCATGAATGCATCACTTGCCAAAATTGGGGCTGACTAGTAAGGGGTTAAACGTATATAAATGAAACGTTTTATATAAAAATTATACATTTGATACAAACCTTCACTGTTGTTAGCTGCATTTTCTATCTTCTTACGTGCTCTTCTTATGTGTTCTTTGTTGGTGAAGAGCATGTAGCATTCTCTGTGAAATCCAACATTAGTCGGCACATCTTGGACGTCTTCGGAATTTAAGTTAAATGCCAATACGGCTTTTTCAGCTACTGTACTCTCTATGGTTTGCAGGTTCACCCATAAATTTGTACATTGAACAATCTTTGCCCAACTTGTCTGGGAAAGGGGGGTTACAGGGCTTTTTACATTTGAGGCTAAATGGATAAAACACCTCATTTTTACCTCAGTATTACTGAACTACAGAACTAAATTTACATTTTTAAATGATTTACAGCAAAATTGTAATTTCAAGAACGCAGCTTCCTGGTCATCTGTGTTCATTATTTACATTGGTTGTCAAGGAAACGGGAGGTTTTCTAACGTTATGATTAGTACTCCTGCTTATTTGCCGGTTTAAAAAAGTAAGAGTTTGTAAGGACATTTTGCGTCAAATGTGCAAACAACAAAGTTGGAAACAATGTCTGTAGTACTTATACGATTTTATTACATGACCTCAGCAAAAAAAGACTTACACAGCTGTGAGGTAAGTATTAAATTCATATTTTCGAGGTCCGGCCCACCGCCTATGTGTGCTCCGAGAGCACTAATGCAAGTTCATGCCTAAATTGTCAAATACACTTCATAATTCTGCCAATGCCCGTCTTGGTGAGGCATTAATGCAACTCAGTCGTTTATGTCCAAAGTGAACTTAAACAGTGGGACAAAAAGCATATTTGCATCAAAATGTTGGACTTGAAGTGTACATGTAACCGAATTGAGCACTGTCTAGTAGACTATGTCATATAAAGGCTATTAATCAAACATTAACAAGGAAACGAGAAATCCACTCACTACTTTTGGCTGAATAACTTGAGTAGCTTTAAAAGTATTAATGTAATAGATAAAACATTTTTAATAATAATATTTTTGTTTTTTAATAATACCGACACTTGATGTAGAGAACATTCCACCAGTCACAAACTTCAGAAAATTGTGCATCATGCACTAGAATGAGAACTATTTCTGGGCTTAAAAGATACAAGAACTAAATAAATGTGCAACATTATATCTCAAAATAGGACAATGTGGCCCCCCATGTGCTATTTAAGAAATAGTTCACTTAAAAATGAAAATTCTCTTATCATTTACTCACCCTCATGCCATTTCAGATGTGTATGACTTTCTTTCTTCAGAAGAACACAAATTAAGATTTTTAGAAGAATATTTCAGTTCTGTAGGTCCATTCAACGTAAGTGAAGGGGTGCCAAAATGTTGACGCTCCAAAAAGCCCAGAAAAGCAGCATAAAAGTAATACACAACACTCCAGTTGTTCAATCCATGACTTCAGAATTTATATGACAGGTGTGGGTGAGAAACAGATCAACATTTAATCAATTTTTGCTTGAAAGTTTTCCCTCTGCCCAGTGGGTGGCGATATGCATGAAGAATGTGAATCACCAAAAACACAAGAAGAACTTTGAAATTTAAAGTGGTGATTGAATGAGCAGGGAGGATAGTTAAAAGTAAAAAAGGAATTAAATATTGATCTGTTTATCACCACATCTATCATATCGCTTTTGAAAACATGGATTAAATTGCTGGAGGCACATGGATTAGACTTATTTTATGCTGATTTATGTGATTTGTGGATATTCAATATTTTAGCATCGATTCACTTTCATTTTAGGGACCAAAAGAGCTGAGATATTCTTCTAAAGTCATACACATCCAGGATGACATTAGGGTGAGTAAATTATGAAATAATTAAAATTTTTGGGTGAATTATTTTTAGCATGATGTAGCCACTGTACCAAACAACATTTCCCATGCCTGCTCCACCTCCTCTATTGTGCAGGACATGAAGTGCCAAGTGATCCTGCTTATTTAGCATTTTTTAGGCATTCCTTGCATTATTTGAACAGGTTTATGCACAACAATAACACTCTGTCGGCATTAAGATAAATTTAGACCCTACACATAAACTGATTTTAACGTAATTGTTTCATACATTATGATTTAAAATGGTGATCAGTGAATTGATCAGTCTTGCTTGAGAATGAATCTCACTCATGCATGACAAGACATCTCTGTTGTCTCTTCTCATTGCAAGCTGCCTTCTCATTACAGTAAACTTAAATTATTATATATACATTTATACGTACCATATCAGGCTAATACTAGACAGTGTCTACATTAGCATAGCAAAATAACTTTTTCCATTTAATTTAATTTTGAATTCAATTTCATAAACGTAAAATGTTTTCTAAATTGTGCTTCCCAAAGAGAAGTGTGTGTCTGCACTTTGTTTGTTTGCTAAATAAATAATAAATAAACACATCAAGTACACAAAACAATCCATCATTTTCAAACGGCGCACACCATATACAACACCTGCTCAGCTAACATTTATGGCAGAGGCAGCTGGGGTCTCCCTCTGAGAAACACACTCACATTAAATCACAGCATGCTGGACATGCTGTGAGTGGAATTCTTTATTCAGGCAAATAAATGACAGTAAAGACTTAAAAAGACATGTATATCGAAAAATGGTGACATGGGGAATTAGATTTTAGACTATGACTTCCATTTAAATTTTAAATATAAAAAACAAAAAGAAAAAACAGAGATGGACCAATAATAGGTATGACCATATATATATATATATATATATATATATATATATATATATATATATATATATATATATATATATATTAATCAATCTATACTTAACTGGTAATCAGTTCTTCAATATCAGGTGAACTAATAAGCACTGCCAAGAATAGCACACAACAAAGCCATTACACTATCAAGTGTTCTAAAGGAAACAACTGTATTTACAGGTAAAGTAACTTATTGTATAATTTGCATACCATTTAGTTTAAATAACAGCCATTCATTTGAATGTGCTTAATATTGAGACATGCCCACAACATTTTTCATACTAAAGTTGAGACAATTTAGATAAAATAATAATAATAAAATTGAATCATTAATCATTAATAATAACCATTTTTATTATCATTATTATAAATAGTAGTTATCAATTAATGATTAATATTTATGATAATAGTTAATAATAATAATAATGATCATACTATTCATAATACATAATGATTATTAATTAAAGGTTCATAACTATGGTTATTATGAGTATTTACGATATTCTTAATGCGCATTACATTTTTATTACAGTAGTTTAATAACTGTTTCTTATTTTATAAAAAGGCAAAAAAACTATAATTGAAAATCGGGTTCTCCATATTGGTTTTCGAACAAATAAAAATGAAACAAAAATCCTCTTTATCGCAGGTATTTTTAATAAATAATGATAGTATGAATATTATGAGAAGCAATCTATTTTTAAAAGATGACAGAAAATCTCCTATAAAACTAAGACGTTCTTAAGTCAGACGGCACACAGGATGGCGGTGACACACTGAGCATCAAGAGGGGCAGATTGCCTATTTTTGAATAATGTGCCATGGCAAACATGCTGCCTTGTGTTCCTGCAATTATAGCCATGTAGGCCTGGTGGGAGAATCAATGCTAACTTAAACAGCTCAGTCTGCAATCAATGGGAATCGGTCAATTTGCCGCAGACATATTCCTCCTAATTAAGACATTAATATCTGTGAGGCTCCAGGCCTTCTCCAGATAAATAAGAGAAGATGTTAGCACTGCCGCAGCTCTGTGACTAGACACAGAGTGGAGGAGCTTTGGTGTGAGGCGAACACTCTAAACGACCTTTCAGCTAATATATATTCGGTGTCAAACACAATTACCGGCATAGAGTGAAACATCTCTAGTTTGAAATTCAGTCTAAAATGCCCCCTCAGTTCACCGTAAGCAGAAGTTAATATTAGCCTAGCGAGATGATGATTCGTTAACTGCTAACTGATTTGGTCTAACAAGAAATCAGTCAACTGAGTACTTGGGTACAGGTACCTTGCTGCTGAAGGAGGAGCTAATTAGCAAAGAGAAAGATCCCCCATTGCACTTTTTTTCTGGCCTACCGATGGAGGCTGCCCACTTAAGTCAGGCGTAATGAGAAGGTAGTGTTGAACCTAATGGTACCGCTGGGCTTTGCCTGGGAGATCTGTTTGCACAGAGTGTCATCCATAAGCCTTAATCAGGTAGGTTACTTTTTTTTTTTACTGTTCCACACGTCAATCATTTTGAATGGCGAATTGGCGATCTTCAAGTTACTGACCTGACACTGTGCCTACTCTTCATTTCCCACAAGATTGAGCAAAACAATATGGTACAATGAAAAAGAGGTGCTATAGATGAGGAGTTCAACAATGACTTAATGGGTTTAGACTAATTAGATCTGGAGATTGACATACTGTCAATCCAATGCATTACCATAGATCTATAATGAATACATATTCATGATTTCATATTGACAGATATGGCCACTGGCTCTTGTGTAAGGATATGACCTCTATCCAGATTTTTATTCAAAGGCATCTCACTCACAAAAAGTTAATTCCGAGGCCCATTCAATTTATTAACTAACATAGCAAGAAATGATCTGAGAACCATTATTAAGAAACACATAAATCAGTAAAACATATTAAAATTCAATATATTATTACTAAAGTATGGCTACTTTCATGCAGGAGTTGAATATTATTGTCAATCCTGTTTGTTGCGCCAAATACAGATCTGTTTGAAGAATTATTTTATTTATCAAATGGAGTGCCAAGCACATTCTATAACCGTATTTTGACAGAAAGTGAGTTGATGTGTGCTGTATGATCAGAAACCACAGTGGAGAACTTGCCTGTAATACCAACACTTAGTACTTTTTCATTCAATACTGCTGTTGGTGTTGGACAAGTACAATATGACATTCAGTTGCTGGATAACATTGAGTCCCATAAATCCCAACATAAAGACTCTCTGTTTGGAAGTTACTATTTATATTGCAATCCTTAACAGCAATTATTCAAGGCTATCATGGTTATCAAACCCAAATAAAGAAAGTTTGAATGTAGCCTTAGAGAAGTGCACACTGAGGCCCATTAAATATACACATTGAACTTACCATGATAACTTTTTTAGCCATCTGGATGTTGTCAACATAAGTATTATACAGCTGGAGGTGAGTGCAGAACTTCTGGAACCTGACACCAAACCTCCTTTCTACAAGATGGGCGAGTAGTGTCCTGTTTCAAGAACATTTATATTTTATTATACCCACATTTTGTGGAAAGTGCAACTGAAGTAGAGGTGTGAATCTTCGCTTGCCTCACGATTCGATTATATTACGATTCATATCCCTTAGCTTAAGGGATTGTTCTGACCAAAAGTTGTCCTGCGTAGAAAAAAAGCTAGACACAATGTAACAAATGGAACAGAACGAAGGGGTCTCGATGCATTTTTATAAGTTATTTTAAATTGACATAGCAGCTTAAAAACACAGCACTCATGCACACAATGCTGAAAAATCAGCAAGGAGCAGTCAATTATGTCGGCATAGCATGTCAGCACAGGCGGATGGAAAAACGTGTTCTCTGTGAACAGCCCTGTGGCAGCAGGGGCGTGGTCAAGTGCCCGTCCAGAGAGAGAAGCGGTAAGGGCACTTACACCTGAGCCAAATTATGATTAACACTTGTCTCTAATTACAGTGAGCGTGGGGAGAATCTGAAGTTTATCTGAAGAAAAGTCAATAAAAGCTCACGTACCTGAGTTGAAGGAAACTGTTTTCCTGTGTCCTCCTTGACGTCCCTCTACAAGCCCCTAAGTGTGTAGTTTCTTCCATTACAAAATATAATTGCAAATTCAATGACTGTTATCAAACAGGTTTCCTGAACTCTCGGCCAAACTGCCATTGATTGGTGAACAGATTGTCCCATCCCAAACTACTGCCATTTGTTGGTTTCTAAAATACATTTGGCTTGTATCAAAACAGATTGCCAATATTCACACTATTTGGAGGAATAAACCTTGAATGGCTTATAGTTGTCTCAACACATTAAAGTGGTATAGGAAAAAGTACTTATATACACACCTTACCTTTAACATTGATGTAAAATTAGCTCAATACAGATCAAATCAAGTTATGTTTTAATATTGTTTTAATTTAATCAAACCCTGTAGTTTTGCTATTCCAATCAAAACACAATGATAACCCTGGGAACTGTTTTGGAAATGAAGGCATTTTTCATGTCACAAATAATGAGGGGGCTTAGTTCAGAGGCAGATGTATTTGCAAACGGAAGTGCTTTTTAGACAGATTTGTGTGGTGTCATCCAAGGGCCCCTCCCTATGGGTGACATACTTATTTGAGACAAGGGTGCTGGGGCTAGTGCCCAAGGGCAAGTGTGTGACACTTTGAAGTGGGAACGCGCTCATTGCGAAACCAGGAACAAAACAAGCCGTTCAAGAGGAATGGAAGAGATGGTGCTCTGGCTGTCAGGCACATTAGGGTGACATAGGTATAATACAAGGGTGAGGGTGTTGACACATGTGAGGGAGCTTATTATCCAAACTAGGTGGGGTAGACCAAACAGAAATACAGGTACAGATACACGTACACACTCTCTCTCTCTAATGATGTTCCCTGAGACTTAACCTTTTTACATGCTGGAAGAAGGAACATTTGCGGTTGAAGTTGATTTAAATAGATTTTAATGAAGTTGCAAGCCAAGGTAGCCTCTGTTCATAATCAGGAGATGCCAGAGCAGCCGAGAGAGTTCTAATGAGGGCAAAGGGCGGGAAAAACAGTGTTTCCTTTTTCCTTCTCACAGCCAGAGGCTATTATGATAAATATGAAATTATGAGGTACATTTTTTGTGTTCTTTTTTAGGGCAATTAAATTCTCCTGCCATCAGGAAGATGACAAAGATAGCATTAGCATTCCTTCTGCGTCACGTTAATCTACATAATTCCTAACAGTTGTGACATCTGGGCTGGGCACAGACTCAGCCAAACAATAGAAGGCCTATGTGGCTTCATTTGTGGAAAGTGAGAACTGAGGAATACTAATTATTGCTGCTAAAATAGTTAGCAGTGACACAAACACTCATAAAAAAACCTGAAAACTGCACAGGAAATAAAAGGAAGTTGTAGAACCCGAAAGCAATGTTTAGTTTGTGCGGAGATACACTGCTCCCCTTAATAATGACAGGGAGTCTCTGCCTTCATACTGTATACTATTTGATCTACTTTCACATCACATTTACTCATTAAGAAACCCCAAACTCATGATCATTCAGAGTATTTATCTCTCAAATATGGTTTTGATTTTGTGCTATTTACTCAATAAAGTGACAACCCTTTCAAGTTGGTGATCACTGTGTGTTACATTGCATTCTGGGATAATTGGGTTGTTTGCACTATTGCCTTATCCCCTCATCACATAAACAGATATAATTCTGATAAATGGCAGCGGTGTGACAATATATTCTGGTTTTGATTGTTGTTTGTTTTGTTCAGCAGCTTTTAATGTATCCAGAATTAATTGTGTTGTAAGTGTTCACCAACCCAAGAGAACCAACAATGTAAAAACTTGAAACCACGTTATCTTGCATCTTAGCTCTTTTTAATCAAACAAAGATGACAAACCTTTTATATTTCTAAATAATTAATTGCATTTTAATGTTGCCTTGGAGGTTGCTGCCATGAAGTTTCGTTTTGAGGGTTTTTATTGAAAACTGATTGGTGCTGTAATCAGGTTTTCACTCCAATGTCGTATAGATCCTAACCAGGCACGGTGCAACAATTTTACCAACAACAAATCATTCGCCTGTTCACACTGAATGCATAACTGTTCCGTGCACAGTCACAGATTTAGAAATCATGATTAGAGCTAATTACAGAAAAACTGAAATTTAACAGTTTGCTTTTATCGTTCAGCGATTTATCATATCACAACTGGTTAGGACACTGTGTAAGATTGTACCCTCTCAATTATTAAGCCGTAATTAATGAATCAAGATCAGTTTATAAAATTCGATTGGGTCTATAAAATCCATTACTATTTTTATAACACAAAACTATTATTCTAACAAAAATAAAATTATCATCAAAATATTCTGTCACAATTGCAGCTGAAAATGGAAAAACTCACAAAGCATTTGCTTTTAGCGCTATTCAGTTCATCCATCACACCCGGTTAGGACAGTGTAAGATTGTACTCTCTCAATTATTAAGCCTTATGTAATGCTTAAGATTGGTTTATAAAATTCAACTGGATCCATAAACTCCAGTACTTTTATTTTTTTTACAATATAATACTATTTTTCTAACATGAAGTACACATTTTGTTGGATAAAACCTACAGCTTCCCCTCCTGTCCTGCTTTCTCTTTGTTTCAACGAATCCAAGATAAAAACAAACAGCCTGTCTACACCGGACGCGAGTGGCACGTCAAAAGCAATACAACCCATTATAATCGATGATGCTGTCTACACTGGAAGTTTCCATGGTGGCCGTGGAGCCGACAGTAAAAGGGTGTTTCATTCCATTTTGTGCTGCATATGCTTGTGCTACTACTGCCAACAACACAAAAAACGGTTTAGAACATTTGTGTCGATGCGTCCAGTGTAGACAGCCTCAAAATGCTGCGTTACGTCGCATCAACGGACATGCCCGGTGTTGACAGAGTGTAATGATTTCAGCTAAGCAGTAAAATAACCTTCAATACACAGCACAGACATCAACATGCATCTGAAGGAGCATCCTGATAACGATGTGGTTATAGAGTACATGAGCACTTAATTCATTTTAATCAGTCAGCCACCACTGTCTGTTCACAGATCTAAATTGAGAGACTGCCGTTATGCCTCACCGGCATTTCAATAACCAATTCTAATGATGATATATGGTAACTGAGTACCAATTTATCCAATACATCGGGCTCTGAAATTCAGCCCTCCATCTTCATTCAGCCACTGTTTGTAGAGCGGTCCGTCAGTCAGGCATTGATAGGAGCCTCTGGGACCCACAGTGATTCATTATTCAGACAATTGTATGATTCTCAATCAACAGGGCCTGGACGAAACCCTTAAATTTGTTCCCCTATCAATTGTTTGGTAATTCTAAAAATGTACACAACAAAACCACACAGCAACAAGTCACACACAGCAAAAATATCATACACTGCACCGCTGCATTGAGTAGGGATGGTTTCTCTTATGCAGGCTTAAAGCTCTTAATAAAAGACAGGAAGCATGTTTGCTCTCAGGCTATTGGACATTAGGAGAATGTTTCTGCTTGTTGCTTTCAGATGTGTTAAACCACTGATACATCAAAACACCAAATTCTTCATGAGAGATCTGTGCCAATGATAGCCTCATATAAAATTAACAAGAACAGGCTTCTTTACACATGCGAGTCAATTTGTTGTTAGTCTGCCCTGCCTGCACAAGCAGATCAATGTTAACTGTTCTTCAGGCCAGTTTTTCTGATGTATTATTTAATCTTCTCGTTTCTAGCGGCTTTGCCATTTTATTTGAACATGTTGTTGTGAAGTAAAGCCACCTTAGACAAACTGGGCTTGAATTATTCATTAGAATTAGGACATAGGTCTCTACCACTGCAAAAAAGAACTAAAAAAATAAAGTTAAAATCAACTTAATTCCAAAATGTACTCCCTTTTTTGTTTGTTGTTGGTTTGTTTAATTAACTGTATTTAAGTGGTGTAATCCATACTTTTGCATGATTTAATGATTAAAATAATTCCTGATTTTTAATAAATGTATTTTCATTATCTTTCAACAAAATGTAATAACTATCTCTGCAACTTTTTAGGTGATGCCATGAATCCCTCGTTTTTTCCAACTCCCCTCCAATTACCTAGCTCCATTCTAGTAACGGCAACTATTCAGGATCTAATCAATTACCAGTGGAAAAAAATCAAGTCCTTTCTTTCTTAATTAAGATCCTGTTTTAACTCTGAAATACACTACAGTGCACAATATTTGAGCGCTAATCACGAACAACATCTCAGATGTACATGCTCAATAGTTCGGTTCATTTATAATATGCATTTAGAACGGCACCGGAGGAGCATTTTACCAGAATTTGAATAAGAAGCAAATTAAACTACTGTGAATATGCCTGCAAGTAGACACACTTACAGAACTTCCTGGAGAGTTAAGAAATAAGAATTTAAAAATAAAAGCCAGAGGTTTTTAAAGTTAAAATTGCATGACTGGAATTACTGTTAATTTTGCTGCTCCATTATCCAGTACAATAAATATTTTCTTAACAGGCTATATACATTTATATTGAAATAATGTGTAGTTTGAGGTTTGTGTTTCTCACATTTTAAATAGAACTCACAATTAGTTCCACACAATAATGTAAAAATATTCTAAACTGATTATGCAAAAACAACAACACTGATGTCAGATTGGGATCGATATCGGCCTATACTGAGATTTTAGATATCGGATCGGTATCAGTGCATCCCTAGTGGATATCATTTAGAATTAACAGGCTTTGATTGGCCCTTTAATTCCAGTGAAGACAATTCTTATTGCCACCGCATACAATGACATTCCAGAGAATTAAACTTAAAATGGGCTGCAAATGGCATTTCATGTTGACTTTAAACCTTGTTTTTACTGATTTCTAAAGTTGGTGAACCAGTGACTGCAATGTTCGTCTGGAGGAAAGACTGTGAATGTGTTGGAAATTAACGTATGGCAATGAAGGCGTTCATTAAAAATGCATGTGCCTCTGTTTAAAACATCAGCAATTACAAAAGCTTACTTTTATCAACACATCAGGCTTTAAAAAGAAAATGGCAGCATTATGACCACAAAGTCATCACCGATGATGGTAACCATGGTGGGATGAAATGGAGTTCTCTGTAGATAGTGCCTCTGTAAGCCTAAAACCAGCATCCTCATCGATTTGCAATCCAATTACAGAGAATAACATAAGATAAGGCACACCAGGCAATCTTCAAGTTCTCAAACTTGATTCTACTGCTAGACCTCAATTAACACTCCCCTACACTTTCATACTTTTTTAAACTGTATCAAAGCCAGCCACCCTCAGCCTTCTCCCTCCCTAGAGCAGGAATATTCACTTAATTATTTAAAGGATTCTTACTAGTTTATTAAATGAATGGATTTAATTGAACTGAAGATGCTTTCTCTAATGTCCTGCATGAGGGTTCTTTTGGCCTTCAAGATCTCCACAAAGTACTGGTGAAAAAGAAAGACAGGAGGGAAGAGAAAATTACATTTTTAGATGCCACTCATACACGACTCTTCATCTTGCTAGAGTATCACCTCTCGTTGCATACCCTTGAGAAAAAGACAGAACAAATCTGTGGAGAGCAAAGCATTTTGAAGAAATGACATCTCAATTAATTCCAACAGCTTAATATGAGACGATTAACTAATACATCTTTACCAGTGGTGGAGGCAAACATGAAGGAGAAATTTTGAGTTTCTCTAAAAAAAGTTGAGTTTTGATAGTCAGCGGTTTATTCAGCATGTGGCATTACAAAACAATAAGACAAACATGCCAGTTAACAATGTTAGCTTTTAAGACACAAGCTAATAGATTACCATTTAAGGTTATGCTTTGGCTTAAGTTAAATATGTAGTGCTGGAACAACTAACTGATAACATTTATAATAAACTGTAATTAAATTCAAATATCAACAACAAATGTAATTTTAGATTAATCAGATGCAATTTTTTTTGTGTTGTTGACAGTAGTAGTGTCGGGACGTGCAGCGCAAAATGGAACGGGACACTCGTTTATTGTTGGCACACTACATCACAATGTACACTTCTGATGTAAACAGCATCATTGATTACAATGGGTTTTATTGCTTTTGATGTGACAAGCCGCTCGCATCCGGTGTTGACATGTGTAAGAAATTTTACAAATATTCTTGATATCACAACAAGGCCTCAATTCCTGTACGGCACCTTTTTGTAGACAAATATATCCTGGTTTTGTCTTACTGGGGCAAATTCTAATTTGTCACTTTAAGGGGGCATGGGTAGCTCAGGAAGTATTGGAGTCTCGAGTTCGATTCCATTGTGTGCTGAGTGACTCCAGCCAGGTCTCCTAAGCAACCAAACTGTCCCGGTTAATAGGGAGTGTAGAGTTACATGGGGTAACCTCCTAGTGGTCGCGATTAGTGATTCTCACTCTCAATGGGGCACATGGTAAGTTGCGCGTGGATTGCGGAGAGTAGCATGAGCCTCCAAATGCTGGGAGTCTCCACGGTGCAATGTACAATGAGCCACGTGATAATATGCGTGGATTGACTGTCTCAGAAGCGGAGGCAACTGAGTCTTGTCCTCCACCACCCGGATTGAGGCAAGTAACTGCGCCACCACGGGGACATTCTAAGTAGTGGGAATTGGGCATTCCAAATTGTGGAGAAAAGTGGGTTTTAACAATTTCTTTAGTTTTAATTTTTCATATTTTCATGCTATTTAACCTTTTATGTCTCACAATTTCTGTAATTTCTTCACTAAATAAATATAAAAAATAACTTCATAAATAATAATTCCTTTTCCAACATTTCTTACTGTCTGCTGATTCTACATGCATCACACTACACAATGCAATCTACACAATATGAAACAAAAGATCTAGGAGTTCTCAGTAAGAGGTAAACTAATTGGGTACAAAAAGAAAATAATGCAACAGAGGCCTTGAACAGGTTGTAAACCATGAATTTCAAAAGAACAGACCACTGACTGTGTCAAGGACCACTCAATAAACAGAAAACCTTGTGGCGTTGAAATGTGGTGAATAAAGCTATTGAAAATCATTAGAATTTCAAATGTTTGATTAATTAGGATATTCTAATGATCAACACATCATTAACAAATACAATATTATGTTTCTGGCTATGTGTGCCATTTACAGTAGCTGAATCCAGCCCTGACAAGTGTATATCTCCATCAATGTGTTGCTCGACACAAGATTGATCTATCAAGCCCATGGGCATGTATGTAACGTTGACTTATAGTGGACCTGCAGAGACAATAACCGTGAAGGCCAGACCAAGTTGTTCACAGTACCTTTGTTCACTCTGGACTAGCTTGTGGATCCTCTTTCTCTCCCTGCATTCCTGCTGCTCCTGAATGCTGCGGCTGCTCATGGGGGTGAACAGACATGGAGCAAAACCAATCAGTTCAAGGTACTGACACCAGACCAGTGGTGCTACCTACAAATCGGCAAATCACTATTAATTTGTCATCATTAAAAACTCTAAGTCATCAAAACATATGAAAGGTTGCATCCACATAAATAGCAAGTCATTTTTAACTTGCCTGAAGCACATTAGATGCTGAATAACAATATAATTTTTCCCCTTACATTATTCAGCTTTATATGTTAATTAGTCTACATCTTAATAAATGATAAATCATTTAAAATTTATATAACACTTCTAAGTTGAAGTGTGTAATTTTTCCTTCTCCTATCCTATAGTGCAGTGACTTCTATAAAGGCCTTGATATACTTCCGAGGAAATTGAAGAACGAATTGATGTGACGTCATTTAGAACCAAATCAGGCCAAAAAGAAGGTGTTTTTGCGTTCATTTCGGTGGTTCAGAACAGCTCGCTGGGGCTGTCCGAACCACCTTTTAGGAAAGTTCTATTGGACAGCAAAACACCTTCTTATTGCCATTGATCCATGTCATCGATAGGTGTGACCTAGTTCTCTGCCTACCTTGATGCTGACAGCAAGTTCTGTTTATGTTGTTTACTGAGTCAAAATGAGTCAACATGAACACATCAGCAAGTAGAGTTATTAGCGACCTGGTGCAACTTCCATACATCTGTATGATTATTCGCTTGGAGATATTTTCCAAGACCATGTCATGTGATTTATTTTGTTTAATTAGTCTACTAAAGGAATCAAATCTTCTCAAGAACTCTCAGGTGCCCATTCACTCATGTTCCATCGGCAGCGAAAGCCATTCACACATCTGTCTAAAGATATATCCATGATCATTCTTTTGTCTTTATTCTGAACATTATCTCTTTTATACACGCACTTTGCAATAGTATCAGTGTCATAATAAATCACAATAAGTATGTAACCAACATATACTGTATAAGGGCTGTGTATAGCATGTTAGCACATAGCATCATGAATTCAGAATATAAACAAGACAAATAAAAAATGTTCTACTGCATATATACTGTTCCTCCCATCTCTGAGCGATTGCTGTTGGATCTACACCGCATATCAGCGGCTTTCTCCTTCTCTGCACGGCAGTGCAGCTTTGTCCCTGGGCGCTTCGACAGCACAGTAAAAGAGTTTATTTCTCTAAAAGATTTATTTTCTGTAAAAGAGCATATACACAGCTGGCGTTGAATGTCCTTTTCAGGACGCAGCTTTATAAAAATGCCCTTCCGCCCCTGTGTAGTTCCTGGATGCGGTAGAGTGCTCTCCACTCCTGACGGCCACAGGCGCTGTCTCGTGTGTCTGAGCAGCAATCACACCGTGGCAGCATTTGTGGATGGCTCACTGCGAGAACATGACCATGGCAACGTTGCGGTTGCGGCTTTCCTTCCTCAGAAGGAACGCCACTCCAGCCCCTCCTGCGTCGCTCTTTCTTCCCACGGGATTGAGGACGACGCGGCTGGCGATGGAGGTGATTTGGGGATGGCACCGGGCTCGTTTTGCCAGTTACGCCCCCGTGAACCCCCGCTCCCCGGCATGCTCGTTGACTTCCATTCGGGCTCGAGGCAACAGCTGCTCGACTCACAGCCGGCCTGCCTATCCTCTTGAGCCCCCCGAGCCGGATGAGCTTGCCACTGCATCGGAGACCAGTCCGGTGTCTGACGCGGATGACTCGACTGGGCTGCCGCCTTTGGGCCAGCAGGCCCAGTCTGAGACTGACGCCCAGATGTCCGACATGCTTGCCCGGGCCGCCATCAGTGTGGGGCTGGACTGGAACCCTCCGTCCTCCCCACAGCCTTTGTGGGTAGATGATTGGTTCCTCGGGTCTGCGCGATCACTCACAGCTGCGCCCCCCGGTCATTTTATTCCATGCGGAAGTGCATGGTGAGCTGACGAGTTCATGGAGGACCCTGTCGGGGGAAAAGAACCAGAAGACTTTGACGATTTTATGGGGCGTTGGGGAAGGGTACGTGCAGCCTGGCATAGCTGGTCACTTTGACATGTAAAATACCTGCCCGATCCTGTGTCAGCAGTATACGTACACGGCTCAGTGCATGGCGTGATTTAAATTGGACCCCTAGTGTCGCTTCTTCGACACAATGTCAAAGTGAGTGACAGATGGGGAACGTCTAGGTTCAGATGTAACCTCCGTTCCCTGATGGAGTGAACGAGACGTTGTGTCCTCTCGGTCACGTCGCTGAACCGAGCCACTGTTGAGGCCAAACCTCAATGTCGGCTCCTCAGAAAAATCCTGAATGAAACAGACACATTTCCCTCCCTTTAATTCTGTCTGCCAATTTCTCATTGGCCTTTTCTCATAGATCAGAGATGCAAAAGGCCTTCAAGAGAGACCCCTAATGTCGCTTCTTCGACACATCGTCCCGTTCCCTCCTGCAGGGAACGGAGGTTACATCCGTAACCTAGACGTTTACCATGAAACCGTTATACCACTGCAATCACAGTTACGGAGCTAGGGGTGGCCATTGGCCACCCTACTCGCAATTGCTGTTTTAGTCATTTTTGTCACAATTTAGTTCTTTAAAAGTGAAATCATCTCTGTACAAATGTACAAATTTACCTCTCTGTCCCTGGTGTCATTGTATCCACTGAACCCACAGACTGAACGCTTGCCCCTGCCTGGCCACCCCTTTGAAAAACGACTGGCTCCGCGGCTGTGCAAGCCTAATTGTGTGTGGATCGCGGAGAGTAGCATGAGCCTCCCATGCTGTGAGACTCTGCGGTGTCATGCACATCGAGCCACATGATAAAATGCACAGATTGACTGTCTCAGAAGCGGAGGCAACTGAGACTTGTCCTCCGCCACTCGGATTGAGCACCACCACGAGGACCTGGTAAGTAGTGGGAATTGGGCATTCCAAATTGGGACAAAAAAGGAAAAAAATATAAATAAATTACTCAAAATCATGTTAACAAAGCTACTGATAAAATAACTCCTTTAACTCTCAGATAAAAAAATAAAAAGCCAACTAACTGTTCCTTTAACTTTTCTTTTTACCTTTTGTTAATGCTGTACAAAATAATTATGCAAACATAAATATATACAATATAATATATATATATATATATATATATATATATATATATTATAAAAATATTACATAATATTGGCTGTTGGACCAAGTATGTGGAACAACTAGTGAGTCTGTCCCCTGTGAATTAATAGTCACAAACAAACAACATATGCAGAGGGTGAGCCTCCAATTAAGTAAAAACAAGCCTATTCACATCCTGAACAACACACAGACTTGATCTATGACTTTGTATGTGCTCTCTCTCTCTCTCACTCTCTCTGCAAAATAAAGTCTCTCCATCAAGACTCCCTCCTCCTCCAGTCTGTGGTGTTGTCCCCTGACTCCAAGGTGTCCTCTCTGCACTGCCTCATTAGTGTCAACTCTAATGGAGCATCAGGGCCAGAGAGTGGGACGAGACCAACACTTTAACCGCAATTAACCCTTGTTCCTTCCCCAGGGAGGCTGGCGTCAGACCTTCTCTAACACACTGTAAACAAGCCAGCACGATCAACCCCAAACACTTAGAGGGCACACAAGCCGGTGTGTATGAGAAAGCTACAAGCAAAGTAGTTTGATCTGCGTGTTACACTTGCGGCTTGACTGATAGCAAAAGTGCATAACAGAAAAAAAAAAAACATTACATCTGCCTTCGTGTTGCCAGATCCCCTGTTTGTACAAAACCTTCATAAAAATTTTGGAAAAGTTAAAAGCGTCCCCTGAAGTTATTCGTACCCCTTACAGCATGTGCTGTGTTGTATGTGAAGCCATGGTCCATTTTTACTAGCAGCTTACTGTAAATTGCATCACTCTCGACACTCAAATAAGCAGTCAATTGTGAAAAATATTGCAGCATTTTAGGCCCAGTGAAGCCAATTAAATGTCAACTGAGGAGGACTGAGGGCAGGAGTACCTAGTTAAAAAGACTAAATATGGAGCAAACGGCAGGGTTTGTTTGCATAACTCAGAGTCAAGATCACATTATTTTGTTTAGAATAAGATTCTAAAACCATACAATATACCAACTAAGCACACATATGCAAATAGACTGATTTCCTGTCCCCTGAGGATTAAAAGCTAACATGAAAGGGCATTTTAATAAACCTGCTGCAATAAACCCTTGTTTTATTTACTAATACACCTAAGCTTCAGAGTCAGTGGATGAGGGGTGGAGCTGAAGCAGGTCCAAACTTTCCAACTCTATAACCAATTGCTATAACTGTGATGGTTATGGTAAGCTTTAGATTAGTCTAGTGCAGTGTTTCTCAACTGGTGGGTCAATTTGGACTAGGCTGCGCACAGCAGGAAAAGAACAATGCCATGGTTTTCTTCACTTATTCATCCCTTGAAATTCGCTAAAGGCTTCTCTTTTGCAATGCAATGTATTAGCGATGCGATTAAAGCTAGATTTTCATGTGACTGTAATGAAACCACTCGTGCCAATGATCTTGGCTGCTTTTCCCAAAAGCATTGCAAGCTTAAGATGATCGTGGAGACCATTGGTGCTGCTCTGCTCTGCAGTATCTCTGGCATGCAAATCAACCGGACTTCTCTCGATTTTGCGATGCAGACCACAAAACTGATTTGACCCATTTTAATTCTAGTCAGATTTTTTGGGATTTAAATCGCTATGGAGGAAGTCAAACCTCTCAAACAGGAGACAGCCCCAGCATGCTAAACATCACTGAGCTGGAACAGAGCAACACTATGCGGCCTCTCTTGAGAGCCTCGGTTATCTCTTATCTTTGAGAAAAGACCAATGAGAATTGGCAAACAGAATTGTCATGCCCCTCCCCCGGACATACGGGTATAAAAGGAGGGAAGCGTGAATCTGTTCAGACAGGTTTTGAGCTGAGGAGTCAAGAGTAAGAACCCGGCCCTTCAGCGGCTTAGTACAGTGTTGTGGCAAGAGGGACACAACATCTCGTTCCCTCCATCAGGGAACGGAGGTTATGACAGTAACCAAGATGTTCCCCTTCTGTCACTCACTCAACGTTGTGTTGATGTAGTGACAATAGGGGACCCTATCTAAAGACGCCACACCACTGAATGTGTGACGTGGACTGCTGATCCAGGTGCAAGCAAGCTGCTGCATGCAAAATTAGCAGGTGCATGAGACTGAATGTAACCTTCCCTGATGCCCCAAGAGACTTCATATAGATCCCCACATCCATGAGGGAGGGAAGTGACTTAACTAGCCTGTGAGCAGGCCTTTTCTCTCTTTATGTTTTCTCTCCATAGAGTGTTAGATGCGGCTGGGGCCATCTAACGCTATATTCCCTCTATGAACTTCCTCCGCTGAGTTCGGAGCCAGAGAGCTAGGGAGAAAGGACACCCAGGGTCTGTGACTTGTGGACTCGACTGGGGGAGGGGAAAGGCACTATGCGCAAGCGATACACCCGGCCAGCTGTTGTCACCGTATTACTGAATTCTATGTGTTCAGACCTGTCAAAACATGGGACGAGACCGGCTCAACCAGGAGACTGTAAAATCTCGCCAAGGTATTGGATGCTGCCCAGTCTGGCAATCTGCAGATGTCTGCTAGAAGAGGTGCCATTGGCCATTGTCCACGAGGATGCCAAACTCCTTGTAGAGTGTGCTCGAACTGGTAGGGTCTGGTAGGCCAACGCAATGGCATCCACGATCCAGTAGGCAAGCCTCTGTTTGGAGACAGCGTTCCATTTGGCTAGCCACCAAAGCAGACAAAGAGCTGCTCAGAGTGTCTAAAGCTCTGCGTGCGATCCAAATAAGTGTGCCAATCATGCACCGGACACAGCAAAGCTAAGGCTGGGTCTGCCTCTTCCCGGGGCAGTGCTTGCAGGTTCATTACCTGATCCCTGAACGGGGTCATAGGAACCTTAGGCACGAAGCCCGGTCTGGGTCTCAGGATGACATGAGAGTTTGCCGGACTGAACTCTAAGCAAGTGTCGCTGACAGAGAGCGCTTGCAGATCCCCAACCTTCTTGATGGAAGTGAGCGTGATCAGGAGAGGGCTGAATTCAAGAGAGGGCTAGTTCGACTGAATCTAGCGGCTCAAGCGGGGCTAACCGAAGGTCTGAGAGGACAACTGAGTGATCCCATGAGGGGAACAGGCATGGCCTAGAAGGGTTCAGCCTTTGGGCACCTCTAAGGAACCTGATGATCAGGTTGTGCTTCCCTAATGACTTACCGAGGAGACAGGGACTGACCGAAGGGGAGCATCTTGTACTAATATGTCTTGCCGTCGAAAGTGAGCCGAAGAAATGGTCTGTAACGGGGTAATATTGAGACATGAAAGTACAGATCTTTCAGGTTTACTGCTGCGAACCAATCTTTGACGCATGTCAAAATTACGTTTCTGCGTTAGCTCTGCTCCGAGGTAACGCGGACGCCGCTGAAATGAGGCAGGCGTCTGGCGAATTTAATCGCGTAGCCAAGTCGGATGGTCCTGGCCTGCTACCGCGATGGGTTTGCATTCCTGGACCATGAGGGTGGCCATCGCCTGTCTGAGTGCATGTGATGTGACCTTCGTGGCCCGGAGGGCAAGGTTGGTCACCGAGCACAGCTCCTGCAGCACATCAGGACCAGGACTACCCAAGTGCAGATCTCTTAGCGCTTTGGCTTGGTGGACTTGCAGGAGGGCTGTAGCGTAGGCGCTGTAGGCCTTGGTTGACGTCAACTTACAGGCCTTGGAGGGGACTGACGGTCGTTCCGGGCTCAGGTGCACCACAACTTCCTTATCCAGCTTGGGGAGTTCCACATACCCGTGGACCGCCTCGTCATCGAGGGTAGTGAGAGCAGACGAGCGAGGGAGTTGGATTCGGGCAGTGAAATGTGCCCTCCACGACTTCGTCAGCTCATCATGCACCTCCGGGAAGAAAGGAACCGTTAAATTCCCCAAATCGCCTCCAGTGCCAGCCGCGCCGCCCCTATCCTGTGGGTAGAAGGCGCGACGTGGGGGGAGGCAAGAGTGGCTTTCCCTCGGAAGAAAGTGAGCTGTGATCGCAACGTGCCATGGTTATGTTCTTGCAGTGAGAACATGAGCCGTCCACAAATGCTGCCTCTGTGTGATTTCTGCCCAGACACGAGAGTGCCTGTGGCCATCAGAAGCGAAGAGGTAACGACCAAATCCAGGAATGACTTGAAAAAGACGTGTATTTAAAAATATATTCAACACCAATGTGTTAACTCTTTTAAAAAAAAAAATATATATATACTCTTTTAGTAGGCTGTCGAAGCACTCAGGGGCGTAGTCTGCACTGGTGTGTAGAAGAAAAGAAAAGCCACTGAAATGCGGCGTATTTCCAACAGCGTATACTCTTTAGAGATGAGTGGAACACCATTGGGTTTTACTCAGCTCAATGAAACACAGCCGCTCGGCTACGAAAAAAAAATCTGTCTGAACAGATGCACGCTTCCGCTCCTTTTATATCCATATGTCCGGGGGAGGGGCATGCAAATTCTGATTGGCCTTTTCTCAAAGATAAGAGGTAACTGAGGCTCTCAAGAGAGACCATTAGTGTCACTACATCGACACAACGTCAAGTGTGTGACAGAAGGGGAACTTATGTTGTTACAACAGTGTCAGTTGTTAAAGTTTCTAAATGTGTTTTGACTACTATTTTTTCATAAATACTATAATTAAATAATTGTATTATAATTACTAGAAAGACTAGCTACATTGACCTTACCATGGTAATGAGGAGCCATCCAAGGTCTTTTTACATGTGCTTATATGTCATTGCACTGTAAATGGGCAAGTTCATAAGGGCTTTATCTGGACTTCCAAGACACATGGACAAAGATTTCTTGTTTTTTGTTTGTTTTTTCCTGTCAGAGGGCAACAGTTTAACACAAAAATAATAATGGTTTAGTTACATTACGAAATCCCACATAATTATACTTTCATTTCAAATACATTATACAGGAAAGTTAAATTCCATAGGGTTAAATTTACTTAATTCGATTAAGTTGACAGTGCTTAAATGGGACAGTGGGACTGATGTGATTGCTTCTAGTTTAGTAATAATGAAATTCAATGAAAACTGGCATATTAATCCTCTTTACTAAACATGCAGTGAGTTTACCTTACTGTTTCTGTCATTCTCTTATAAAACAGAAAGCATAACAGTGCCAAAGACAAGTATTTTTGTTTTTCGATATCTATTTGAAATCAGTTTTTCAAATTATAAACAAACCAACAAGGCCATCATGTTTAACACTAAGGAATCGCTTACGTTATGGATACAATGTCTAAGTGTTGTATTTAGTCACTAAATGTGAAAATGATGTTAACATGCATCCAATACATTGGTGGCCTTAGCTATGTTTCACCCGTTTCAATTGAAATGGGCCCTGCCCTTCAAAGGGCCCCCAACTGGCATGCCAGAATTGAATAATTCACCCACTTAAAAAAATTATATACTATATATATATATATATATATAGCTATATTGTGGCCGTGGCAGCTGACTGGATTCCTGCAATCGTAATTTCTCTCTCTCACTTGGCTTGCTATCCTTCTGTCTCTCATTCTTTTTTCGCTCTCCAGGAGCAGGTTGCACCAGCGATACATAAGTTACAACTTAGACTAGTTGTGGCACAAATGGGTACTAAATCACAATTTACGCACTGTTAAATATTTGAGTGTTGTACCATTGAACTCAGGTAGAACGTAACCCTACATATAAATTACATATTGACAGCAGCCCCTGACCAGGAGTAACGGATGGATTAAATTAGCTGACTGATATTTTATGACATCAATGAGCTCATGTTTTGGTTGACAAGCATCAGTCCTTTCGACATGTATGATGTGTTTAAACTCGTTTACATTTACGGGAGAAAACAGCTCTTAAAACGGGCCCCCAGATGCTTCAGGCCGCCACTGATCCAGTATACACTAAATTTTATTGTATATGGATACATGTTAACATTTTTGCCATTGTGCAACTACAGATACTCCAACTAAAGTAGTATAATATCTCATTTCAGAACAATAACAGACAATGACTTTAAAAAGTAACCATTCAGAGTACATTTCTCTTTGTTGCTAAAAATGTGTAAAAAAAAATATACAAAATAAAAAAAAAGCATTGGCATACCTGAGGCAGTTCGTTCCTTTCAAATTGAATGCAGGCACTCTTTCTTGTATTTTTGGAAGTTCTGTGTTTTGCGACCATATGATTGGTTCGTGTCATCTAGTGATGGGGAGCCGAGCCATTTTTTCGAATCGGTTCATTCCATTTGGTTCGTTTCAATGAATCAGATGAATTCTGGATGTTAAATGTACCTATGTAATACCCTTTGTCTTGCTCACATTTTACCAACACTATGCTATAATTTGCATTTAAAGTGTCCTTAAGTTACAAACAAGAGAATATACCTTTTACAACCACAACAACCAAATATAGGCATATTTGTGTTTTAGCAGCTTGACCATTTTTATTTAAAGTTGACTACAACACACCAATTTTATAAACCTACTTCAGATCAACTGACAGTTCAAGTATATTCTGATTCGACCGATGCATTAATATTAACCAGTTCAAAAGAACGATTCATCCAGATGTTTCAGGACTGATCTGAGAAGTGTTACTTATGATTTATTGACCATAAATACATGTTGTTACCTGAGAAATCTCATGTGACTGCATAGAATATTCATAATAAGAGTTCATTTTTGTTTGTATACAATTATTAACAATAGGCTGTAAGGAAGCAAGAATGAGAAAAGTTAGGCTAATTCCTTTGCTCTCTGTAACAAATCAAACTTATAGTATGTGCCTCCAGAAGTATTTGAGGCACACTGAAAAAAGAAAAACATATTTTGTGATGCAGTAAATATAACATATAAGATTAAGTACTTTCTACATTAAATAAGTTAATTTAGCATGAACTTCTACATTCTAAATTCTACATTCAACTATGTAAATCTGAATGCTCTAGCTTTTAATTAAATATGTATCGATATCTATTTGAAATCAGTTTTTCAAATTATAAACAAACCAACAAGGCCATCATGTTTAACACTAAGGAATCGCTTACGTTATGGATACAATGTCTAAGTGTTGCATTTAGTCACTAAATGTGAAAATTATGTTAACATGCATCCAATACATTGGCGGCCTTAGCTATGTTTCACCCGTTTCAATTGAAATGGGCCCTGCCCTTCAAAGGGCCCCCAACTGACATGCCAGAATTGAATAATTCACCCACTTAAAAAAATTAAAGATTGTTTATCTTTACAATGTGCCAGGTTGGGAGGGTTACTTTAAGATTTTTAATCCGTTACAAATACAGATTACTTAGTAAAAATATAATCAGTAAATTAATCCAGTTATCTCACTAAGAATGTAATGTAATCCAGTTACCTTTAGTTACTTTTTGATTACCTCAAGATTGCTCACATATGTGAATAAAGTCAAGAGAAAAGCTATATTTTCTCAAAGACTTTTAATCAAGCCTTCTGAATGCAAACAAATCGTATTTGAATGATGTTGTTAACATTAAACAAAATCTGACAGGATATAGGCCTACCTCAGATTCAAAAACACTACAAAGCTGAATGCCGCCATGTATTTCAGTTAGTATGTAGACTAATTGGCACTGACCATTCAATAACTTCTGACTGCAATAGGTAGATCACAGGCTATCTTTGTCATCATCATCATCATTGTTATTATTGTTAATGCAGTGCCTCCGGTGTCTGTCCTCTTCTGCTCATTATCCACAGTCAAACATCACGTGTACCGAGTACTGTCCGTTCACTGGGGGAGGGGTCGTTTCTCCACTTATATTCCACTTACAGCCGGTCTCTGATGGCGAAATTAGTGAACACTTATGAATAATTGTAGCTATCCTAGCTAACATGATTTTTGTATGGGTCTTACCTTTAAATGCTTCTTTAAATTATGTTTCGGTCCTTGGAAACACACTGCATCTTCACAGCTGAAAGGTAGACATTGCTCTGAACTGTAATGTTTTTTCCCTTTTCTCCAATGAAGAGATAAGAATGTTGGAAATTCCACAAAAAATATAATATTTCTTCAATGGCCATTGCGATGTAACAGGACTTTTAATGGTTTGACCTTGTTTGCCTGGAGAGCACAGTGTTGATGTGAAGGAGGTGTTATTTGCACATGCGACAGTAAGTGGTGGAAGATTCACGTCAGTCATAAGAGAGAACCAGAAGAGATCTCCAGTGCGCAACTGATCATATCTGTAGCACTGGAGGTCTTTATCGTTTTATGTCAGGAAGATTATTATTATTATATTATTATTATTATTGTTTATGTTTTTACATATTGAAAATTGTAATCCTGTCAGTAATATCAATTTTTACCAGCTGTAACTGTAATATGTATACGTTGCGTTTTTATGTGACTGTAATGGATTACAGTTATACATTTTTGTATCCTGATTATGTAACACCATCACAAGTATTCCGTTACACCCTAAGCCTGACAATGTGTCATCATGCAGCAATCCTAATGTAAAAGAGTAAATAAAAAATACACCCTTGTCATATATATTTGCTAATTTGTGTAAATTTCACAGGTAAAAAAAAGGTACATTTTACTTTACTTTCTTTACTCTTTGAAGCTGGTGTTCCCAGCATGCACTGGGCTTGAATAATTAATAACATTGCATGGTTTCACTTTTTGCAAGTGCATTTAAACTGTTTTTATTGTTGTTACATTTAGTAGCTTCTTGTTATGTGCATTCTGAAGTTAATTTTCTACTCAAAGCAACCAGTTCATGATCAAAACATTTTATAAAATGATCTGTTGATTGTCACTGTCATCGTGTGTTGTGCAAGTGTTGAGTTTCGGAGTGCAACTCGTCATCTTGTTTCTTATGCCAGTAATGTAAGTACAGTGTAGTTCTAGCGGGAAGACTAGCAGCTGTACATCATCGCACCATTAGCGGGGTAACTCCCAGCCAATCACATGTAAGCTGTTGCTTTATAAGTCTGCTCACAATCTATCACATTGCTGTTTAAGTGTGCTAACACGGCAACCTCCACCACCCCACCACCACCAGTTGATGGGGTAGGCTCCTCGCCCCTGCCTCATATGACGGTTCAGAGTACAAATTTATATCCATTAAATAAATGCCATCTTAAAATTTCACTCAAGTCTACGAGTCTTCCTGATAGAAATGCAAGGTGATGTCATCTCGAGGACTGCATAGCATGCATTAGGCTCCTCTTGGAGTCTTGCGGATGCCTTGTGGTGCATAATTAAACGTGTTTGTCAAGAAAGTTTAAGGTGTGACATTTTCTAATAAAATATTCTTTTAAATTAAACCAGATTTGATTAAGTATGTATATCACGTATATCATATTTTTTAAGTAAAAGTTACTGTATTTACTAAAATGTTTAAGTTAAATTTACTCACTTTAATCAAAATTATGTCATGAATTAAGTAGATTTTAGTTAATTTTATACCATAACGATGTTTTAGATAAACTGTGTGCAAAAACATGCTAAAGTTTATTTTTTGGTTATTGTTTTTTTACATACATGTTAAGTGATCCCAAAAGCCTCAAATCAAAAACAGAAACAGAAAAATTCTTAAATGTATCTTCTAAGTTAGGACAAACATAAATTTTTACAGAATATTGGAGTTTAGTCTATACTCTTGATGATACATCCTAGGAAATGAAGGGAGGAGAAAACACATCTCAGCAAATTTTTGCTAATTATACAAGAGGGTTGGAAAGATGAAAGTGATGTCCCATGATCAGACTTGGCACAGAAACAGCCCCTAACAATCATAGACAGTCCTTGTAATATGAGGAAATCTATTAGGACCCCTAAGTTGCAAAGTGCAAGCATCAACTGATTATTCTTCTCCTTTCCTTTGCCAGACAAAAAGCCTGGAATCCAACATCAACGAGAATACTGACATCTAGTGTTGTCTGTGTGGTTATCTGAGGGAAGTCAGACTCTGATCAACATGATACGCAGCCACCTTATGTAAAATACGACAAACAGGCATGATTTTACAGTCAGCTTGCATTAGGAACAATCCATACATTCAGATTTTAAACCATTATTTTGGAATTAAAATAATAATCTAATTGGTATAGAATTATTGTGCTTGAGAGTGCACGAGATTATTTGCTGCTTAAACAGTATGTATCTTAAAGCAAGGACATTTACTCATTAATATGATAGCACTTTCTGTGTGCTATGTTCCCAGTACAACATAAGAGCTATTTCGAGTGCCAAAAGAGACCGTGCCCTTGAATTATATTTTCTCAGTGAACTCAAAGCTCTCTCTGAATATACCTGTGATGTCACTGTCAGAAGCAATAACATCTTAAGTTACAACTAAAAAGGTAGTGTATCTGACCAGTGTTGCATGTATACACCAGAACATGGTAAATCTAGTGAATTTTCGCATACTGTAGTTTTAAATATATAAATATTTAAACCACATACATTATACTGTATGTATATTGAGGTTCAAAAGTATGGGTCCACATTGAACATTTGGGATTCAAAATCGAATTTAAACCTGTAAATATAAGTTTTGGAATAAATAAAAAAGAAACAGAAACATCATGAAGTTAAATGATCTTTTTAAGATTTAAGATTCACTAAGAAAATAGGCTTAAGCAAATTTATGGCACTGACCATTTTTTGATAAATCTTTTCACTCAAATGTTTATGCTGATTGTAATTTGTAATAAAAAAATCGGATTAAATAAAAACACACACACACACACACACACACACACACACACACACACACACACACACACACACACACACACACACACACACGTTGTGTTTCCATGTTTTATGGGGACTTTCCATAGACATAATGGTTTTTATACTGTACAAACTTTATATTCTATCCCCTAAACCTAACCCTACCCCTAAACCTAACCCTCACAGAAAACATTCTGCATTTTTACATTTTCAAAAAACATAATTTAGTATGATTTATAAGCTGTTTTCCTCATGGGGACCGACAAAATGTCCCCACAAGGTCAAAAATTTCGGGTTTTACTATCCTTATGGGGACATTTGGTCCCCACAAAGTGATAAATACACGCTCACACACACACACACACACACACACACACACACACACACACACACACACACACACACACACACACACACACACACATTTAAAAAACATTATATGTTATGTACTGTAAGTATAAGCCATACATTTTTAAACCAAAAACACATTCAATATATTAATCTTACAACACTTAAAAAAGTGAAGCAGAAAAGTATTGCGATTTGCCAATCTGCTCAAATCCATTTTTAATGAGAGGTTCATTAAAATGTAAAATGTATGACAATATTGGCGGCTCCAGTCTTTATTGTTTTCAATTTTATTGTGTTTCCATAACATTTGGTATTATAATAATTGGCCTCAAAACAGACCTGTGCAAATTAGGCCCATTTTGCCTCCAGGCTATTGAGGCATGAACAGTCAGAAACACCGCAGATAAAGAGTCCTTTTTCACTTGAGGAGAGAGGAGAAAAAAACGGCAGGAGCGTCAATAATCTACACAAGTAAAGCAACTCTCCCAAGGTTTTCCAGCCCTGTGGTGCATTATTCATTCTCACCATTGCCAGAGGATGCTTAATTGACCCTTGCTCCTCACAAAACTTCACGAGATGAAAGAATGCAATGTTTTGTAACTCAACTTTTTTGAGTCCCCCTTACTCCAATTCAATAGTATTGGATTTCTGTTCATGAATTATTCAGGACAAGAGAGAGCAGTAACCCTAAGCGTAGAGATGTCATAAGAAACTATGCTGCATCTCCAGAACATATCGAATTACTTAGACAAAAACAAATACAGGACCTATCACAACAAAAACAGTTTAGGGCCTTGATATGTGGAAGCCTTTTGAGGAATTTACAGGTCAATATCCTTATTTAGCGTGTGAAAAGACATTAAAGGGAATGTTCACCCAATAATGAAAATTGTGTCATCAATTTCTCACCCTTAAGTTGTTCCAAACACATGAATTTCTTTTTTCCATGGAACATGAATGAAAATGTTCTGCAGTATGTTCATTCTCAGCAACCATTCTCTTTCATCAAATTGTTTTTTTTTTCCATACAATGAAAGGGAAACAAAAATTATGCCTACATCTCCGATTGGAATAACCTGAGGGTGAATAAATGATGAAAAAATCTACATTTTTGCGTGAACTATCCCTTTAAGTAGCTTACTATCTGTTTGCTGCCAAAGTGCATGATTGCTCTCATTAGACTTAATTACATTGAATTGTGATCCACTGAGGGCATTAGAGAGCAGCAATTGTTCATCTATCTCTTGGGCTGTTTCTCCTACTAAGGAGGGATCAGCATCAATTTGATATTATCTTTGGTTTTATTTGGCCTTTTAATCATACATTAAAAACAATTGCACTCTAACATTTTCTGTGTAAAGATATAGCCAATTTTACAACTTTGTTGCCATGACGATGTAATGTCAACAAACCCTAAAACCCAGTGGCGTAACTACAGTCAGTGCAGGGTGTGCAGCCACACTGGGACCCGGAGAAAGATGGAGGCTGGAAAGGGTAAGATTGAAATGACGGCAGACCTGATGGGCAATGAAAATGACACAAATGACCAAGGGGGACCCTCTCCCAGAAGGTGAAAATGAAGGGGGCCTGACTGGTGCCTTGCACTGTGGCCCTTAATATAAAAGTTACGCCACTGCTAAAACCCTAAAATAACTGTCAAAATCCATCCATTTAAACAACTTTATAGGTCACATAATAAATGAGTTTTAACAAAAGAATTAATGTAAGTGCTTTGATAAAATTATAAGCTATTTTTGTGGTTATCAACATTATGCCAAAAATGCTGTAGATTGAACTTAACTTGTATTGAACCCGGGATATTCCTTTAATTGGCTTAAACACCCCATGAAATCGCTTGACACTTTTCATTTTATGTACTGCATTTCCTATTGAAACAGTAAGTTTGGGCAGGAATCATTGAAATGAGCATGTAATTGGACAACATTTAGTGCAAGATGAGTTATCAAAATTTTTAATCCATTGTCCCAAAAGAGAAATACTAAAGTTTAAATGTGTATATCTACTAAAAGTTAAGTTTTGTCAACTTTTAGGAGGACAATTTCATGCAGATAATATCTAAACGTTATACAGACAAAAAGCCACAATACTCCAAAATGTATTTCATGGGGTTTTTAAGCAGGCCAAGCGTTTGCACTTTAACCCTTTCATACGTACCATCACACATATGTGAAGGTTAATAACTGGGCTCCGTGTTCACATGTGTTTCTGTAACAAGCTGCCAGATTCAAATCGACATTTGCGCCGACACACGCTGCGCTGGTCAAGCATCTGCAATTTATATTCGCTCAAACAGTTACTTATACACAGAAACCACAGAATAAGTTTATTTTATATACATACATCCAACTTGTCACCAAAGTACCACAATGTTTACAGCTCTTATTCACACAGTCAATACATCAAATGCAATCTTCCTCCGATGCGTGCAGCCATTTGTTTACATTAGTAGCGGTTGTCATTTGTCAAACAAACAACTACTTAAAGAGTATTTTCAAGCACATAATATTTTTATTTTATGTAACAAACAGCCCCCCCGCGACCCTGTACACAGGATAAGCGGTTGACGATGGATGGATGGATGGATGGTAACAAACAGCCTTATTGTCACCAAAATACCACGATTACAGTTCACAGCTTGTGTATGCACAGCCATCATATCTAAACACGATCTTCCATGCACGCAGCCACGTCTACTTAATAGGTGCAGACACGGTTTTAATTCACACAAACAGCAACTCAAACAGTCTTTTTAGGCATATAATAAGTTGTTTTCTGAAACAGATTATCACAAAAGCACCACGATAATAGTTTAAAACTTGTAATTCACAGTGAAAACATGCTGCTCGAGCGTGATTATCTGATGCACACAGCCATGTCTGTTTACATTAGCGCTTGTCACACACACACACACAGAAACACACACAATGTCTGAGAAGTCAAACGGTGCTTAGGCAAACCAGACTGCTGATATAATTCGTTTTTTTACATCTATAAATACAAAAAAAATTTGATCTGCATTAACTCTATACTTTTCCCAGTTTTATTTGACTTTATAATCAAATTGCACATATACACAGTGGTTTAAAAGTTAAATGAAAGATTGAGTGCCGAGACCAAACTGTCATGGACAAAGCTGAAAAACATATAAACAGAAAGACTAAAGGGGTGAACAAGGCAAACGGACCAAAAGAGGATTTTCAAAAGCAATTTGTTGTAATTGCCTATTGTCTACCTTTGGTTGCCTTGATTAAAGTTCTCAATCAGCCCCCACAACCCGGCCCTTCATACTTGCCACTGTTTCGGCATGTTTGAAAATGGTGAGCTCATTAAAGTAAAATGACTGTTTGGCCCTGGTAAAAAATATAATCACATGGAAACAAATAGACACAAAAAAGTGAAGTGACTCTCCAGTCGAAGAGGACCATTGAAAAAAAAGAGTGGCGCTTACAAAACCCACCGGTTTTCATGGATAATGATAAACTGTCATGCCTGCAATTACTGCAAGCACAGAATGGCAGGGTTTTATGCGTGTCAATGAGGTTTGCTCCTAATTGACGATGGGGGACACTAACTCTCTTGAAAGCTGTCATTCAATCATCAAGCATTAGAACGAGAGGCTCAGCTATTGGATTTTTTTTCTGTGTGTTTTGTACGCATACACTACAAGGTAGCACTAGGGAATGGGTTGGTGTTGTTTTTGTGATATGTGAACGTCCATCACCAATACATTTGTTTTCAGACATCCACTTTTGGGAATGAAAATTAGAGCATAAAAAGTTTACTCTCTCTGTGCACGGAGTGCCGGCTGTCACAGTTTCACCGGAAATACATATAAAGTTAAACTAGAATCCTGACACTAAATGTCCACGCAGTGTTTTTTACCTGTGGGAGAGAGCTGGCAAGAGTGAATGTTTAGAGTTATGCTTGGGTTGTCACTGCATGTGTTTAACCGGTACACAGACCTCTGGGATCCCATTTAAGTCAGAGCTGTTCCAGTAGTGCAAGTCATAGGGAACAAACAGAGGCAGCACGATTCTTTTCATTGCAACCTTATTTTTAACTTTCTTTTATCTCATTATAATTGGTTTATTCTCTTGAGATGTTTAGTCTTTTATTTCAAAGTGATTAAACACAAAGAAGGTCTAGTGAGCTTGTGTTGCTTGAGCTTTCATTTGATCATATTATTATTAGTACTCTGCTGTTCCTAATATGTCGGTTTTAATTATCAGGATACATCTACCTTCAAATGTGACTTGACAATGCAAATACACTCTTGGAAATGTCAAAAACAACCTATTTGCATCTTTTTCTAAAGATGAAGTTTTGTAAAACAGCCACAAGTCTCACAGTCTTTCCTTTAACTCATATTTAAGGCAGTTTGTCATCCATGTTAAACATGTATATTTTTTATTCAAGTGTTCAACATAATGGCATGGGAAATCGACATGTTGCTTCCTAAAGTTCATGTAGCCTGAAATCAACCATATTCAGCTGAATTTCTAAAGTTCTGAACAATTAAATTGTGTTTTCCTCATGTGGTGCTTCTGATATTGTATTGTGCAAACAACCTCCGAAACACAGGTTCTAGTCCTGTGGGGATCCAGGAAGCAATCTTCCTCACATACACAGTTCAATGATATACAGAGCACAATTCAGAGGTTGCATTATAGCTATTAAATTAAATTTTTACTCCACCGATGGTAAGGTTTAAAGTTAGGGTTTGGGGTGAAAAGTTAATAAAATACAAATTCCTGTTGACTGTATTACACCATTTACAACTAAAATTACACCTCGCATTTGGCACCACTCTGTGGACATTTCACCTGGAAACGGGAGCTCACACGCTCATATGTTCAACAACACTTCCAGCTTTGACCACTGTGGGGCAGTGACAGTAAACAGGGACCAATTTTGACTGAAGAATGTTCGACCTACACTGAAAAAAAAAATTGTGTGGGGTTTACTTAAAAAAATAATTTAAAACGTAAATTAACAGATCATATTTTCAAGTAAAGGCTGTACGCAATTATTGGTGGCTTTAATTAGACAGTTTAAAGTTCACTTTGTAACACTATGTTTCAAGTAGATTTTACTCACTCATTGTTTGTACAATGTAGCACAAAATTTAGCCATGCTTTTAAAAGTGTATAAACATTTAATCCCTTTGCTGTAATGACAGTAGAAACAAAAGCAGCACACATAGACTTAAACATTTGGAGCACAAAACACGATGATGATAACAAACAGATCATTTTTTGATAATGAACAGGTAAGTGTGTAGAAAATGAACGATGTGAATCACTTTGCAAAAAGTGAAACCATGTAAGCTCATTAATTATTAATGGTGCATGATGGGAACACCAGCTTCGAAATGTTGAGTAAAATGTACTTATTTTATTTACTATTGAAATTAACTCAAATTAGCAAATGAAAAGACAAGGTTTTCTACTTTAGGATTGAGACATGATGCACATTGTAAGATAACAAACAATCATAAATAATATTTACTAATATTTATTTGACATGTTTGAATACATTTTTCCCCTCATTGTTTTCAAGTTCAAGCTAAACCTCACTTTTTCAATGTAGAATGTACTAGATCTTTTCTGCTGTTTTTACTTCACCATAAAATATTTTTTTCAGTGTACTTTAGCCGAATAAACAGTGTGATCAGTCTAAAATGTTTTAACATATCCACTAAATTCTACTTTTGTTTTGTATAGTTTCATCTCAGTTTATTCAAAGTGTGCTAATAACCATGTAACAGGAATATTCCAATTCTTGTGAAGAATCTAAATCTCATTTCTAAAAAAAGGTTTCACCAGAATATTGACCTCGATTAGAAAATGATGTGCATGTAAAAATGGTCAAAGAGTTTGTTTACAAGCAATTATGTGTGTTTCCTGTCTTTAAACGATAACTCTTATAGTTCTAATACGTCTATGAAACAAAATGCCATCAGAAACGTATATATTGTAATAGTTTCTACCTTCTATAGATTTGTCTCAGAGCTGAATATTTTCAGATTGTGTTTATAAAGAAAGTTATAATTTAAGGAGCATTTCCTTTCTGCATATTTCATTTGTATGCTTATGTTCGTGCCCCCAAACATCCCATTCTCCAAATTCTGAAAAGATGCATGTTGTGCTTAAAATAATTTGGTTAGTTCTGACTTCAAATCTGTATCAAGTTTAATGGCGCTGTGTGCTGCCTTAATTCATAGTGAGTTTTGCCTGTAGCTCTTCAGTTGTTTACCCCAAACCAGAAACTCAGGATATTTTTTTGTTGATTGGCAGTACGGTTCAGTCTGTGAACTGTGATGAGAGCCTTTTGTTTGGGGTCAGCTTTGTTATCATCGGCACCCTTGTTTGCTGTATTATCCACCTGCTTAATTTCCTCGATGCACAGCCAGAAACAAGGTGCCTCCTTTGCCTAATGATTCGCCTCCCTGCCTCCTCGAATCCCCCCACCGCTAATTCCCCCAACGGGTGCTGCGCTTTTAAACTCAGCAGAAAGCCTATTTACCCACAAATTAAAGCACAGCATCAGTGTGGCACCGGATCCGAAGCATTCGGAAAAACAGGCAATTACTTGGAAAGAGTGTATCATGGGAATAGCGCTCATCGCAGGAGATTAGGTGCGAGGCTTGGAGTGAGTCTCAAATTCTAGGCTCACAGTGAATATGCAGAAAATAAAAAAGGGAGCATATCCAAAAAGAGTGATGTGATAAAGAGGCAAAGAGTTTTTAGAGGAAACCTTGCTTGTTCATTACATCATGAACGTGGAGAGTATCTTCTTGGCGCTGAGCTTCTAAGGATGGTCTGGTTCCAGTGGGGGTTTCTTTGTTGCCTTTGTTTTGGGTGTGGATTGACAGGCTCTTGGGACAGGATGGAAAAGGGAATACTACGGAAGAGTATAGGGAAATATCAGCTTCATGAGTTTCGTGATTTTTTCACACCCGCTCCAACTCCCACCTACCCCTTACCTCCCATCCATGTTAGATGCAAAGGATCCTCGAGATTGCAGAGATGCACAAAATTGGGTTTCTGCTTGTAATCCCTTTGGGGCAGCTGGCCTTGGGGAGCTTCAAACTCCTAAATGGAAGAGCAGGCAGGGGTACAGTCACTAAGGGAATGGTAGGATGTGCGTGGTGAATTGTAGAAAGTTTTAGTTTGCATACTTTGGAAGTCATCAGCAGCATCATAGTTTGTGATGTACAGTGTTTCAGACTTATTTTCCAGTCACAGGGGATTTTTTACCTCTTGTTACTAACATTGATGTAAGTGAAACTTGTCGGCAGTAAGTTTCGGTCAACTTGTGCAACTTGCGTCTTCAAATCATGAATACACTACTAAATTTAAGGGGTTTCAGAAAGAAAAAAAAGAAAAATATATATATATATATATATATATATTAGAGTGACCAAACAATTAATTTTTATGAAAAAAGATCTTCCTAACATATTCCACCAAAGTTCTTATGATTCATCAATGGCTATTTTTTCCATCGTCTTTCGTAAATCCAAATCCAAATCCAAATCCAAACTTAAAAAAGCCAATAGAGTTTTCTGGCTTTTAGTCCATGTCTGTTAGCTTTAAGGCAATTTAAATGCTTGTGTACTCCTAAAAGTTGACAAAATTAACATTTAACAGGTATATCCAGTACATTTAAAGGAATATTCCAGGTTCAATACAAGTCAAGCTCAATCAATAATATTTGTGGCATTATGCTGATTTCCACCAAAAACTTTTGGACCATTCCCTGAAAAAATACAAAATCTGGGTTGTAGTGAAGAATTTACAATGGAAGTGAAAGGGGCCAATCCATAAACATTCAAAAGTATAGCCACAAGATGTAAACAATATGCATATTAACATGATTTTAGTTTGATAAAATCGCCAATTTACATTTCTGTGTAAAGTTAGATCCAATTCTACAACGCTGTTACCATGGTGATGTAACACTGATTAACCCTCAAATGTCCAAACAAATGACAATTTAAACTGTTTCACAGCTCAAATAATACACACGTTTTAAGAATTTTTTAAGTGCTTTTATAAAATATAAACTTCACATTTCTGCCTTTAAATGCTCCAAAAATTGGCATTATTCACTTCTATTGTAAATGCCTCACTGTAACCTCAATTTTCACTTTTTTTAAGTGTCAAGATACATTTTTGTGGTAATCAACATTATGTCATAAATGCATTGAGTTTAACCTGTATTGAACCTAGAATTTAAAGCCCTTTAAAGTCTTTCTCTTCCAGGAAAATAGACCAAAAATACTGATGACTCATCATGCACTTACACAGTTATTATCCTATAAAATGGCCTCTGGAATGAGAACCTCCCCACCCCCTAATATAACCCAATTCAATAAAAAGTCACAGTTCATGGCTGTGATGTAAACTATTGCTATTGGCTATTTAAAAAAAAGGGATGAGCCCTTCGATATCTCCTGCTCCAAGTTCCTGTTTCAGTAGGAAATACATCAACACAGGAAAGAAAACGGTCCTCATCAAGACATTTTAAGGTGAGGTAAAAGGTTAAAAGACAATTTTTTTGTAAATCACTTACCCAATAGCATATGCCCCAAAAACGACATCAGCGGAAAATGATGTGCATCATAAAAAGGCTTAAAAAATATTATTGGTATAAATAATCATGCACACTCAGATCATTTACAGCTATTTTGTCCTCAATAAATAATATGAAAACTTTGTGCAAATGAAGAGATGCTTCTGAGTTTGAATCACTGGCCTTGCTGTCCCTTTACACCATCTGCTATTGCATCAAATGATATATCTGGTAACCCTGCTGCCCCCTGTTCAGATAGCTTTTGACTCTAATAAATTGCCTTCTGAGTTTTTGCTTCATAAATGGCTCCTAAATCGAGATGTGGAGTGCTCTGATGATGTTTTAATTGTAACTCACGAAATGTGTTTGCCGTGACCTACAGACTTTTTGTGGCAACTTCTGCTCAATATGTATGTGTGTTCCGACACCTTGGGGTTTATAAAAGGTTAATTAACCTCTGGTGGTAGACCTTTCCTTTGCACTTAAGTTGGTCTTTGTCCTGATAGTACCATTAACCCGTGCCCTAGCCCCTTCACCTCCTCTATCATTACCCACATAAAATCCATTAAAACTTCCTATTGATCTTGCCTGTTGAACCAAGACTTTTTCCACAGCTGGTTTGCAATTTTTGTACTCCTACGAGGCAACCGACTCGCATAACAGGCATAAGTGGAGCCACAAACAAAGCTTTCAGAGTTGTTAACTTCATTCCAAAGTGTAATTGGTCATTATTAACCTGATTATGCATGCGCTAGCGTAACACATGCACTTTAAATTCTCAAATTCTAGCATCCAAACTGGGAAAAGCACATGTGGATGGCCAAAAAGTCATATGGGTTTTGAACCACATGATGGTGATTTAATGATGATGGAATTTTCATTGTTGGTGAACTAAGTCATAAATGTGCTCAAAGAATCTCTAAAAGCTGTGAGTGAGTTAGACCATAATTTATTAAAACATTCTGTGGTGGCAAGGTGTTACTAGTGGTTAATGGAAACAACGCCCAACTAAGTTTGATGGAGAGATATCAGACTAAAACGGAAACGCTGTCTTTATGAGCAGACGTCAGACTGAAGCCCCCTTTGCTCTGCCTGCTCTGTCTAAAACAATAAAGCACAATTAGCAGGGATTCAGGGCTCACTGTTTGTTCTGTTACTATGGCAGCAGCATTGATTAACACTTCAGCAGACTCCAAACTAATGATGTAAAAGCCTCTATAAACAGCTACTCAGAGCATTGGTGCATCAATGCTTCACTGCAGGTGTTAAAGTGTGAGTGTTGGGGTGGGAAAACAATGCATTGTAGGATGGAGGTGTTGCAAGTGGAGGGTGGCGTCTAACTCTCTGTCAGTCGCTAATATCTCGAAATGTAGAATTTAATTTGAAAGCCTCTTAGAGCCACTTATCTTAAGTCCTCTGGACCGAAGCTGCACAGAGGAACTGTGATGCAGTATAATTTTGGAGCTTGTTAACAGCTTTCTAAATAGGCCTGGTTACCTGTTTTTATCAAGACTATTGTTCTTTGCCTTTGTTAAAGAAATAGTTAACCCAAAATGTTTTAATTCTGTCATCATTTACTCACCTTCATGTCATTTCAAACTTGTATGAGTTTCTTTAGTTAATCAAGCACAAAGAAGATGTTTGGCAGGATATTCCTGCTGCTGTCTTCCATTCAATGGAAGTGAATGGTGACCAGGGATGTAAAGTATGAAAAATGACAAACAAAACAACATAAAGTACCATAAAAGTAGTCACAGGAAGCCATAAGACAGCTTTATGTAAGGAAAAGGTTACATTTTAAATGTAGAGTTCACTCAAAAATGAAAATGTTGTCATCATTTACTCACCCTATTGTTGTTCCAAACCCACATGAATATGCCTTCTGTGCAACAACATAAGGGGATATTTGGAAGGATGTTTATGCTGTATTTTCCATACATTGAAAGTGAATAATTACCAGGGCTATACAATTTGAAAAATAATAAATAAATAAAAATATAAAGTGCACCATTAAGTACCATAAAGGTTGTCCATACAACTTGTGTGCTATACTGCAAGTCTTCTGAAGCTATATGATAACTTTGTGTGAAGAAAATGTCAAAATGTATAAGGAATATTTCACTATAAAAATGAAAATTCTGTCATCACATACTCACCCTCATGTTGTTATAAAATAAAATGACTTCATTTTCCAGGAGAACACAAAAGGACATGTTTGGAGGGATGTTCATGATGCTTTTTTCCATATAATGAAAATGATTGGTGACCAGAGGTTGTGAAGTTTCAAAAATGAAGAGAAAGAAAAAGCACTATTAAGTTCTATAAAAAAGTCCATATGACTTTTGTGCTATATGTTGCGAGTCTTCTGGAGCTATACGATAACTATGTGTGTTTTTAGTCATTTTCAGAGCCCCTGGTCACCATTCACTATTATTGTATGAAAAAAACAGTTTCAACATTCTCCTTGACTTCTTATTTTGTGCTCTGCAGAAAAAAGATCCAAAGCTCCAAACACACTAGGTCCAAAGATTATAACAAGCAAGCAACATAGGGCATTCTGTGCAATTCAAAGCAGTTAGAAATATATGACAGGGATGAAAACAGCACCATGCCGCTAACTCTGGCCTGCTCAATGCAAAGAGCACTACTGCTCTAAAGCACACCTCCACACACGCACTTGTAATCACCATTGATGTGGGCTTAACGCAGCACTCTGTGAGCGTGCAGCATGGCCGAGAGAAACATTAACTCCCATTAAATACAGACTCTCAACAGGAGTAAGGCAACTGATCAAAGGTGGAATGCTGAGAAATCAGAAAATGTAGGCTTTATTCACATATCTTAAAAGTAACAGGGATTTAATTATACTGAGGATTAGCAACAGTGCAGTAAAGAATAGTGCTCAAAGACTTACCGCCAGTCAAAGGTCTGAGATGTGGGTGAAGACAGAGCTCTTATAGACTACGAACTAGTGAAATTAGAGCTAAGGATTCATACACAATACATATTGGCCACTTTTGATGCAGTTGGAAAGGTGTTTTTTTGTTTCACTCAAAAGAATGGTTGAAAGCTTTTAACAAGATGTTGACATGCCCATTAGAAGGAATTAAAATAATTATTGCATTAAAATAATATTTATCATAAAAGAATGCCTTCTTTCTCTGTTAAACCGAGCTGTTTGTCATGTCACTGAGGCACTTTACTGATTTACACCTAAAAAAAAAAAATTATAATAATAAGTTCATACTGTCTATAATTTTTGTCATTAATGTAAATATTTATTTGTGTTCCTTTGCTGAGAAAGATATTTTACCAAAAAATCTTGTTTTTTTACATATATTTTTTTATATATAAAATCCAGGCTATAAAGTTTGTCCCTCAGTCTAAACTCAACACTGTTACATCAACCATTTTTAGCCCATAAACATTTTTGTTCTGCCCATATGTGACATTATTAGCCAGTAGTGACATCATTCAGCTGTCTTCAACGGTGTGGTACAGAAAAAGGCAAGAAATATCATAGTCTATATTTCTATTTTGAAGAGTATTATAGTAACATATGATGATCAAGCTCAACAACTCAACCCCATCACTTGAAATTAAGATATTAAATCAGTTATTTTCAAAACTATATTTTAATCCATACGTATTTATAGAATTTATTAATATCATGCATACTATGTGGTCTTCTGTCCTACACCACACGAGGAAGAATGGCCATTTTGACAATTCTGTAACACTCAACCCTGTCACATTTCTACACTGTAAACCTGTGACGGGGTAAAGTAATTCAGTACATTTATGAACATTGTAACAAAAATATGGAATAGCCAATGTATTCTATATTACAAATGATATACATATATTGACTTTAAATATATGTGGGTGCAAGTCACCTAGTGGTTGGAGAGTTGTGACGGGGTTGAGATGAATGTGATATTTGATCATTAAAAATGGGAACACAGTTAAAAATCTATATATTGCATGCTCAGCACAGTCTGATATGTAAATGGCTAGCTCAAAAAAGTAGTGGTTTTAGTAAAATATCTGAATTTAATACATTTTTTAACAAACAAATTATGAGGACACAGACACACAATTTGACTTTTTGTAGCTTTATCAAATAAAAATAAGACAACTGACATACTTTTATATTTGCAGTCATTACATGTGTACGAGGGACACATGAGCAGTTGGAAGATGTTTATTTTATAACAAATATTATGTAGAATCATTTTCAAACACTTCCATTATGCCTGTTATGGGATTGAGAAAAAAGGAAATACTGTAATAAAAGGGCTTTGATGCCTGAGGTGGGAAAATATGATTTGTTGGAGGTTTAAGATGTGCCAAATATTGCGGTGTTCAGAAAATTAATCAAATGTAGTTGAATTATTTTCCCCCCAAGTTGAAATATTACAGAATCCCAGGAATGAAATGATTTTTATGTGGCTTGTTGTACATATCCTGAGAGTTTACTGGTCAAATGAACACTAGAGGCACTACAACAACAGCTTTTGTTCACTCTAACACAAATCATGAGTAAAACAGTTGATTACGAGTTCATAAACACTGACTTTTTGCTCTGTTCCTCACACAATGCTCTCTTATGACATCAAAGCACTTTTACTATTGCACATGACTTGTAAGGCAATGCATTTTGAAATCTGCATAACATTACCAAATAAATGTATTTGTTTGTGCAGCATCTCAACTGATAAAACTTTGTGTTTGTGATGCGAAGGACTGGGTTACTAGTCATGATGAAAATGCTAATTTAACAGGTGAGCTGTAAGTGTTACTGAACCACCACAACATTTTCTTTAGCAATTGTGTAATTTATCTAACATTTTGTTTTTATGACATAATTGGTTGGGTTTAGGTTTAAGGTTTTGGGTAGGGAGGTTATAATTTGATAGTGCATTAACCTTCAAAACCTCATCTGTTTGGGAGAATATTAAAATCTCTTTTAGAGAGAACATTAAAGGGATAGTTCACCCAAATTTTTTTAATTATCTCATCACGTACAGTACTCACCCTTATGCCATCCCAGATGAATATTATTTTCTTTCTTCTGCAGAACACAAAATAAGATTTTTTTGGAGAATATCTCAGCTCTGTAGGTTCATACAATGCAAGTGAATAGTGGCCAAAACTTTGAAGCTCCAAAAAGGACATAAAGGCAGTGTCATAAATCCATACAACTCCAGTGGCTAAAGTGATATGATATGTGTGGGTGTGAAACAGATTGATATTTAAGTCCTTTTTTTGCTATAAATCTCCAGTTTCACATTCTTCTTCTTTACTTTTTTGCGATTAACATACTTCATGTACATCACCGCCTATTGGTCGGGGCTGGTCAAGGTGAAGATTTATAGTAAAAAAGGACTTAAATATTGATCTGTTTCTTACCCACACCTATCACATCACTTCCAAAGACATGGATTAAACCACTGGAGTATTACAGATTACATTTCTGCTGCCTTTATGTGCATTTTGAAGCTCAAAGTCCTGTGGCCGGTTGCATAAAACTTTTTTAGACTAGTCTTACTCGTTAGTCGTGTAACATTTTAGTCTTACATTTTTCAATCAGTTGCATAAAAACTTAGATTGGTCTAATTTAAGACCAAAATGTAAGACAGCAAACCCCAAGGCTAACTTTAGTTTACATTGTATGTTGCCATGGAAAATAACTGTCAGCTGAGCCAGTGGGGTTTTCAGAGAGAGGGAGACTTTGAAGAAGACTTTGATTCAACCATGATAACAAAATCTTTTGTGTTTTTTTTATTATTATTTTGCTTAAAATCACTAACTTTGTTCATTAGAATCAATTTTGAAGTATTGTATTCCTCTAATTAGCAAATATTTTCAGCAAATGAAACCTGTATTGAGCGTCCACCCTCTGCCATTTGTTTAACCTGGTCAGGAGCTGACATTTCCCACAATGCAACGCAAATTAGACTAAAGACAACTGTGAGCTTGTTTTAAGCAACAGGCTTTCTATAATGTTTTTAACTAGTCAGACTAATTGTTAGACAATGTCTTAAGTTAATGGCTATGTTTATGCAACATGCCCCTGGTCACCATTCACTTGCATTGTATGGAAATATAGCTGAGATATTCTTCTAAAAATCTTAATTTGTGTTCTGCAGAAAAGAGAAAGTCATACACATCGGAGATGGCATGAGGCATCATGATGAGGAATCATGATGCAGAATTTTTCATTTTTGGGTGAACTATTCCTTTAAACTCGCTTTTTTTTAGAGACAAATAATTTTTTTTTGTAGCAGCTTTTTGGCTTAGGATCAGCCCTGGGCACCAATACCTTCAGCTTTAAGCCTCAGCATGAAGCAAAAGCAGCATCGTTTCCTCACTCATTTAGTTCACTAAATTCAAGGCACACGCCGGCTGTAACAAAGTGACAGGTGGGATGCACGGCAAGACAGCAAGTTCGCAAAGGTTGACTCTCATTAGGTTTCCAAAGCCCCACCGACAGGCCCTTGCAGCTGCCTCCTGATGCACGTTCATCTGCACCTGCATCTGTTAACTACAACAAGACAGCGAGCCAGAGCTGGTGAAAAAGACCCAGAGGTGGGGCGTGTGTTCCTGTCGCTCAACTGGTAGAGCATGGTGCAAGCAACACCAAGGTCATGGATTGATTCCCATGGAACAGACAAACTGATAAAATGTATACCTTGAATGCACTGCAAATCGCTTTGGATAAAAGTATCTACCAAATGCAAAAATGTAAATGTTATGGAAGAGATGGTTAAAGGAACAGGATAGGATTGCATCAGCCATTCCTAAGATCTTATTTAAAGGAACTAAACTGAAACTAGAAATGCTGACTCATCTAAAACTACTAATCTATCTAAACAAAAGTGACAAAACTAACAGTCATAGAGTACAAACGAATTAAATCTCAACTATATTGAAAGAACAAATTGAAAATAAAATAAAAAAGTAAATATTAAATTCAAAACTATAATAACCCTGATCTGAGTCATCCTGCTAACCTAACTGCTGTTTTGAAATAACCTGACATGCTGCACAGAGTATGCAATAAGCATTTTCCAGTCTCTAATCTCAATAATGTCCAGGAGAAGTAATAGAGAGAGAGAGACAGAGAGAGAGAGAGAGAGTCAAAAGAGAAGCTGTCCCAGAGACAGGCTTGATAGAAAAAGGGAGAGTGATGGGGGGTTGGCTGAACCAATTATTTTGAAGGGTATTAAGTCATCAGATTTACTTTTATCTTGATTGCATTGTGGAAGTCGTGCATAATTAATGGAGGGAGCTTATTAGGAAAAGATGATTAGGCAAATTACACAGGTGTCGGATGCATTTTTCATGATGAATTTTGCTGGGACAATCCTGTATTTCCATCTGTTCTGCTCCTATCAGAAAGTCACTGCAGGCGAAATTAACGTGACGGCATCAATACCAAACAAATGAAGAGCCAATGGAACACAAAATATGTAAGTCTGAAAGGGATAGTTCAACCTAACACTAACAATTCTGTCATTACTCCTGCTGTCTTGCTGCTCTTTTTACACATTGAAAGTGTGAAACATGGCAGTCAAACAAAATTTTCACAGATGATACATTTCAGTCTGTTTCTCACACAAAGCTATTATATTCCAAGCATATTCCAAGAAGACTTGCAATATAGGGTGTTGGATTGCAATATAGTGCATATGGATTTCTTGTATGATGCTTTATGCTATTTTTTTTAGTTAATTTGAGTTAAGAACAATATGAGAGTGAGTAAATGATGACAGAAATCCCATTAACTCTCCCATTAAGAGGATCATGTTGCCATTCACATTAACTTGTGCTTTTTCTTTTTTGCAAAGTACCACAATAGTTACTGCAGCAGTAGAAAAGACTACTTCATCAATAAAATGGCTTTCTAATGACCATTTATAGCTCTGATTTCATGACTACTTAGTGCATGACCCAACATGTGACACAAATTCTTCTGTCGATACACTGTGCCATTAGGTTAACACGTTTTTGACAGTTATAATGAAGACTTTCTTCCATTTAGTCCATTGAAAGGGACAGACACAGGAAAGAGCTCAATATTATGACCCTCTTAGTTCCTCTGGGCATAAATTTGGGTTTATGGATCATTTGGCAATCCTCTTTAAAATAGTATTAATTTAATTGAACATAGAGGCTGTGGATGCCGCCAATTGAAGTCAACATTAAATGGCATTCGAAACCCATTATACTTGCATCTCCTGACATATTTCAGGGTGAAAGAGGACATTTAACCACCATTCAAATTACCTTTGTCCACCGGGAATTGATTTTGATTGCGAAAAGTGGATGCTCCATACCAGAATGGAGCAAAGCAGTTGGAGGGGAGGGGTTGAAATATAAGAAGGATTTGTGACGTTAGTGAAATGTGGAGCAAATAATTACATTTTGATGAAAGCTTATGAAGGAAAACACTTGATGAATCATGCACAAATCAGAAACTACTATTAAGAGAGTAATAGGGTACATTTTGATTCCATTTTGATTTTAAAATCTAATTGTATGAGTAAAACCGACTACTTTGCCCTCAGAAAATTCCATCACAATTTTCAATGTTTTAAAGAGAAACTAGACTGATATATATTTGCATGCCAATTAAGGCCTCGCTTATGGGCTTTCAAACACTTGTCTTTTAGGTAACCCCTCACAAAGATTTAACCGTTCCATCATTATAGTCACTTTATCTCCCCCTCAGCCTTACCATGGCTTCTTTCATTATATGAATCTTCTTCCATGTGAATTGGGATTCCCCAAAGACCACTTCAAGGACCCTCCGTGATCATTAGAGGCTCATTCTCACCTTCTGCACCTGTGCCACTAGTGACTGCTCATCACAAATTCTTCCTCCTTGTGTTCTCCTTCTTCCTCTGCAAGCCAATCTTTAAAGCCCTGTGTTCTCCTTCACACTTCTCCATTCGTCTGGAGTTCCTTTGTTTTGTCTGGGTGACATGCGCTTGCTGTAAATCAGCCAAAATTCAGATGTTATTGTTTGGTCTGCTTAGGCATCAGTTTGTGTTTCTCAGATGAACATTCTCACCCGATGTGTTTAAAAGAAGGTGGTTGAGTTTCTCTTTACTATTTGGAGAACCATTCTGTGCGATCTCTCAGGACCTGTTTACTCCTGGTATTAAAATTAAATTCTCAGTTATTTTAATAAAGTGCATTCATTGAATGAAATTCGGAAATGCTTCACATAATTTGAGTGTTATCGTAAAGTAATTAGTAACAGTAACAAACAAAAAAAATATAGCGTGTCACATTAGATTCTAAATTCTATTTATCAGACTATAGTTACTGAATTTTCTTTTTGGCTAACACATTTCTAACATAGTAATTATGTAAAATTATGTAAATCTTAAGGGCTTAAGGGCGTGCGCCCCCTAATAATTCATTGTAATGGAGAAATGTGTGCTGCTGACTTGCATGCTACAATGAACAGAAAGGAAATATACACATTATTTTGCATTCGTTGAGCAAAAGAACTATACATTTTCAGAAAAAAAAGTGTTTTGAAAAGTAATTTTCAATAAAGTAAATAGTAAAATCATCTTATTACATTTTAAGAAGTAATTAGCAATTTGTAGTTGTAAAGGATTCTATGGGAAAAGAGGAGGCGAGAACCGGCTTTTCAATATAAATAATATTTTAATGAGACACTTAAAACAGAAGACACATGACGGACATGTCCATAAACTATCTCTCTCTCGTCGCACCACCGTCTGCCATCAGCCTTTATCCCTCTCCAAGGCTTAATTAGCCTGATATGGGACCGGGTGTGTATGATCACGACCCGACCCCGCCCTCCGCCCTGCCACATTCCTCCATCGTTCTCTCAGGCTGGGGAGCCCCCGGCCTGACGTACACCCCCCTCCCCTCTTTCCCTGGGGGAGGAAACAGAAATAATCCCCATCTACCTGGACGAGGGAGGGGGCAAGGGGAGCGAAACAGAAATAATTACAATGGGGGGTACTTCCTGTAACAGTGTAGTACCCCCCCAAAAAACACTGTACAATTTAAAAGAGAGGGAAAAGGCCAACGCAGAGCGGCAGTGAGAGAGAGAGAGGAGAGAGAGATGAAAAAAAAAAAACCCTACTCGCCGGTTCTCCGCTACCACTCCAGATGGTCGGGGAGACACTTCCCTCCTCCCCTCGCGGACGGAGGCCGTTCACCGCATCCGGGTGGTCGGTCTACTCCCTCCCCCGGTGGATGGCAGCGGCACTCCCCTGGGTGGAGGGCAGTGTCGAGGACTCTGCGACGGGCATCCCTCCTCTTCCCATTGAAGGATTCAATGGGAAGGAGGAGGCGAGAACCGGCTTTTCAGTATAAATAGTACTTTAATGAGACACTTAAAACAGAAGACACATGAAGGACATGTCCGTAAACTATCTCTCTCTCATTGCACCACCGTCTGCCATCGGCCTTCATCCCTCTCCAAGGCTTAATTAGCCTGATATGGGACCGGGTGTGTATGATCACGACCCGGCCCCGCCCCGCCCTCCGCCCTGCCACAGTAGTTTATTACGTTTTTGAGTAACTTGAGTAAGTTTTTGACATTTGGCATGCTGAAGAAGTTCTGTGAAGAGCTTTTCCATTGAACTGGACAATGCTTTTATTTTAATGGTGCTTAAGCTAGCAAAAATTAAAAGTATTGTTTTAGTGGTTGATTGACTGGTGGAAAGGTGGTCCTCTGCTGTTTTCAGAATGGATTAGTATTTACACTACAAATACCAAGTGGTCAAATGCATTTCTGACTATTCCCCAAAGTGGTTAAAGTGATCCAGTCACACATTTTGGACCACGTTTACACCTGCAACGGCCTCTTATACCATGGAACAGGTGCTGTTCTGGTGAGTATTGCAGAGAGAAAGTGAGATGGGTTTGATAGATGGATAAATGGACAGACATAGTATTGAAGTGGAGAAATTGGATCTGGCTCCTGTCTTTTGGCACTAACTGAAGGTGGCGCAGAACTCTGTAAACACTCGGGTGCCATTTCCATTTCAATTTTTTCTTTTTGCAAAGCATGAAATTAAAGCTATTTATAACCTGAGTGATAATTACATTATACTTATTCCATCATGATTAGACTCCTGCTTTTTTATGATACAATGTCACAGTTTTAATTAAAATGTCTCTCAGGCAGCTCGACTGGCCAACTAGGCTGTTTGTTCATTTGCTCTCATTTTCAAGGGGGTCTCACTTTTGACTTTGCATACCACGCTTAAAGCCACAGATTGACTTGACCTAGATCAGGCGAATTCAAATCATTATATTAATTTGTGTTCAATGTGTACATACCATTTTATATTTATGGCATGTGGCTGCATCGCTTAGACCTCAACCATCTGTCAAGCTGTAATTTGCCAATTTAATCACTAATTGTGCTGAACATAAGAGAGCTACTTTTATCTGCTCTTTTTTTAACCTTGAAGGACATACTGAACGTTAGAATTATGAAACATAAACTCCTGAGGTAGTTTAGAAAAGTTTTGAGTTAATGTTAGCAGTGATACTTGCAAAAAGAGAGAAAAAAAGAATAAGAGAATACCCTGTAGGTATTGTGCACTGAGACCTAACTTAAGGCGAAGAAAGAAGTAGGCAATACTCTGTAAATTTTTCATGGGCAATATATACTCAATAATAAATAGCTGATAAATAAAATATACTTACTTGTCTTGATTAAGGTGAGTGTATTCCCTTCCCCTGATGCCAACGCCTTTGATTCACATATCTGTGGTTGTGCAGTCCTCCTTCCTCTCTGTATTCAACATTTCCACTTTGTGTTGCACACTTGAAAAGACTACGGCTCTTGGCTGGAGGGTTGTTGTACAGAAATGAGCCGTAGAAACGTTTCGCCGAAGGCACTGGCTCGGGGTATTGTTCGAAGCTGAGGCCACCCCGGATATTCATTCATGTTTTATGGTGGAGAGGCTATCACTTTAAACGTGTCCCACTTGAGTGAATTTTGGTGATATGGCACCTGATGATAAAGTGGAGTGGTAATTAATACCTTGTGGATATTTCACATATCTGAAGATCGATTAAATCATGCAAAGTACTTCTAATTATAAAGCCTCCCCACTTGATGTCTCGTTTATTTCTGCTAACTGCAAATGCCTTGATGAGGGTGCAAAGCAATGGGATTTTGATGATTAATATTATACTGGGTGTTCTGAAACATTTGATAAGAATGTGTCATCTATGGTGAACAGATTGGGAATTCCCTTCTGGTTCTTGGATATTTGATAGATAAATAAGCAACGCTGGGCCAAGTCACAATATGAATTGTGCCATTACATACACTGGCAGCCAAAAGTTTGGAATAATGGATAGATTTTGCTGTTTCGGAAGGAAATTGGTCCTTTAATTCACCAAAGTGGCATTCAACTGATCACAAAGTATAGTCAGGAAATACTGATGTAAAAAACAGCACCATCACTATTTAAAAAAGTAATTTTTGATCAAATCTAGACAGGCCCCATTTCCAGCAGCCATCACGCCAACATCTTATCCTTGAGTAATCATGCTAAATTGCTAATTCGGTACTAGACAATCACTTACCATTATATCAGACACAGCTGAAAGCTATTTCTTTCATTAAATGTAGCTTAATATTTTATTTGTGTTTGTTTGTGAAAATGGCAAAAAAGAAACAGCTTTCCCTAGAAACTCATCAGTCAATCATTGTTTTGAGGAATGAAGGCTATACAATGCTTGACATTGCCAAAAAACTGAAGTATTCATACAAAGGTGTACATTACAGTCTTCAAAGCCAAAGAACAACAGGCTCTAACAAGGACAGAAAGAGATGTGGAAGACCAGATGTAAAACTAAACAAGAGGATAAGTACATCAGAGTCTCTAGTTTGAGAAATAGACGTCTCACATGTCTTCAGCTGATGGCTTCATTGAATTCTACCCACTCAACACCAGTTTCATGTACAACAGTAAAGAGAAGACTCAGGGGTGCAGGCCTTATGGGAAGAAATGCAAAGAAATTGCGACTTTTGAAACAGAAAAAAAAAAGAAAAGGTTAGAGTGGGCAAAGAAACAGCCATTGGACAACAGATAATTGGAAAAGAGTGTTATGGATCATAACCCCATTGAGCTTTTGTGGGATCAGTTAGACTGTAAAGTGCATGAGAATTGCCCAACAAGGGCAAGTGCTACAGGAAGCGTGGGGTGAAATGTCACCTGAGTATCTGGACAAATTGACAGATAGACTGCCAAGGATCTGCAAAGCTGTCATTGCTGCACATGGAAGATTTTTTGATGAGAACTCTTTGAAGTATTGTAATAGTAATTTTTCACATTATTAATGTCCTGACTATACATTGTGATAAGTTGAATGCCACTTTGGTGAATAGAAGTACCAATTTCTTTTAATAAGAGCAAAATATGTACATTATTCAAAACTTTTGGCTACTTTTTGGCTATTTGTATATATGTCTATATATATTTGTATATATATTTATCTATCCCCTTTTCTCCCAATTTGGAATGCCCAATTCCCACTACTTTGTAGGTCCTCGCGGTGGTGCGGTTACTCACCTCAATCCAGGTGTTGGAGGACAAGTCTCAGTTGCTTCTGCTTCTGAGACATACAATCTTATCATGTGGCTCTTTGTGCATGACAAGAAGTACGATTCCTTAAAGTCAACTTGAAATCGAAATTAACCCTATTTTCCTGGTCTTATTGTGAATGATACTTTGGTCCACATTTACTCGTAATGTTTAATCAAAATGTATTTACTTGCTTTGCCTCTGAAATTACTTTACTTTTGGCTAACGTAACAGAATCCTCTTATTTTTATTACTCTACTTTTAACCAGACAACTTTTAATTATCCAATCAATTCCTGATGGATAAAATCATGTTTTTTATTATTATTGATTATCATGTTTCACACAGAAATGTGTCAGATAATGGATGTAAAATGTCTCGTGAACAGTGTTTCATGTTGACTTTGAAGTGAAATATCTTGATGAGGACATTTTTCATTCCTGTGTTGATATATTTTAGATTTTGTCAGGTTTACGAGTCCACTAGCATATAAATGACTTCAAGTCTATTAGACATGGACTTAAAACCACGAAACTCCAATTCTGATTTCCTCTGGTCTTTAACAGGTGACTTTTGGATCTTTAAATTCAACTTGTCTGACTAGCTTGATCATTAATTAAGCTTTTGATTTAATATCCCCTCTCGCTATCCTTTGTCTTCCAGCCTTGAAGCCCAACAGAGTTCCCAGTTCAATGAGGTGATAGATATTCAAGTCAGAGAACTGCTCTTTAAACCCATGGAGGAAGAACTAAAGGATACAGGGGAGTAAACAGAATATATGGCCTTTAAGGTGATGTTTGGGTGTGGTGAAGAGCACAGGGACAAAGGTTGCACACCTTTCTCATGGCAAAGACCTATTCGGTTTTGACAGTCCCTCACCAAATGCCCTTACTGGTGGCAAAGCAAAAAGACCACTAAAGGTTTCAGCAAGAAGTAAGTCTGACCTTTCCCCAGCATTGAACGCATGTTTAAGGAGAGGTTTGCTGGGAGCACGTGCCTGATTCACAGCTGGTTTGCTCCACCCCTGGTGAGCTAATCATAAAGGCCGGATGACAGTTCCTGTTGAAAGGCTGTTAGATGGTTAATTACCCAAAACAACAGCCTGACCTTCACTTTTTTGCAATTTTGTTCAGTGATTCTTGTAGTGCAGAATCTACGCACATCAGATGTACAGGTTAATTTATTAGAAAAGATAATTTGGAAACTAAATAATTAGATTAGCTCCAGTGTCTCAATGATCTCAATGGCCATGTAGGCAACTCACGCTTAAGGAATTTGAAACATTCTTATTTTAAAGGTCTTCTTTTCAAACGCATGCTTTCATTACGATAATAATACATCATCAATAAACAAAGGCTTTTTCATAACAACATGGACCTAATCCTTATTAACCAGGGAATGCATTTAATACACTCCTGTTAATTAATGTCTTTCAGATGTTTCATGGTGGAATGTCTCATTACGCTGCCTTTTAACTAAATGACCTTTCATTTTTGGAGGACAAATTCTTCTTAGTGAGCAAATTGCGGCTGGTGTACTGAAGTTGGGAAATATGATCCTATATGAATCCCTGCTTTCAATTTATCAGTTTGGTTAAACCAATATAGTTAATCTTATAAGTAATAGTTATTGTTTCCCCTGTAATATATTAAAGCAGTAAGCCATGAGAGGTTGTGTGTAGTAAAATCAACATAACTGCACAGACTTGAGTGACTTATTGCTTGTTTACATTGGTATTCACTATTTGTGTGCCGCACGGAGTTGCTACATATGTACAGCGATCCAAATTGCTCTCTAATGAGATTCAATCTCTGTTAAGATATAGCCTTAGGAGGTAGCTACCTAAGCGCCTCTGTAGGCTAGATTTTGGAACAGACCTTGGTCTATATTCCTGACTCTGTTAAAAATGTATTTTGAAGCACAAAAGTTTGTGCGAAACTTTTTAAATTAAATCATTCTTATTTCTTGGTATATAACAGAAGTTATTAGCATCTCGTCTGCTGTACAGTCTAGTTACCTCATCTGGGTTACCTCACAGGTGGCATGTGGTACAGTTTTGTCTGTTTCCTGCTGGTAAGTGTTTGAGGGTACATTTGAGGATGGGGGGCTTTACATGCAATCACAAGTCCCTAATAGCTCAATCTGAGGCCAACCTGCATTTCTATTTTTAAAGGCAGTCGCTGGGCTTTCATTAATGAGCACGCGGCCACCTCTTGCTACGGCAGCCATCTCCATTGTGAAGTCTGCCACTCCGCTTTCATTAAGCTCCCACACTCTGACGGATACAATAGAGCAATTCCACACAGCACTCAAGGTAATCTTTATGGAAAGACGGAAAACAATGGGGCGCCGGTGGGGAGTTCACATGGTAATAAGTGGACAAACCCAAAAGCGATTAACTCTGTTGTAATCCCATTGAGTTCAATCAAAGGGAGCAAGCAGAGCCTTTTCAGAAATCAAGCAAATAGGTAAGGGCCGAAGGAAATGAGTGACTTTGAGTGCAGCACCTGTGGAAAACCTGGAAATGCGCCATTTTGGTTTTTGGTTGGTGGAAGTTTGCCAGTTGATGTTTTCAACTCAGAACTTTTAGAAGTTGAATTGTAGCTAATTCTTTGCTTTAAAGGATAGTTCACCCCAAAATGACAATTCTGTCATCATTTATTCACGCTCATGTTGTTACTTACCCTCATGTTGATACAAACCATGTTAGCCTCAGTCACCATTCACTTATATTGCATGAAAAAACAAAAATGCAATACATGTGAATAGTGACTGAGGCTAACATTTGTGTATTCCACACAAGAAATAAAAGCATTTGGAATGTCATGAAAAGGAGTAAATAATGTCAATTTTCATTTTGGGGCAAACTACCCTTTTAATAATAAGTATGAACATGAAACCATTGCCGTAGTTGACCATTGTCAAGAAATTGGATTGGACTATTCCAATGAAATACTGAGCTGTAAGCAATGAGTTTCGATTGCTTCGGTAACAGTAGTGGACCTATTTGGCTAACTGATATACTTATACAATAGTATACCATTCCTTTCTTTACTTAGGGCATGTGAAATTTAAAACCAGTAGCCTAATATATTTGGTGTTTACTGAAATCATATTCTGCTGTGATACTTGAATATGTGACCAGTCTCTCTATCATCCAAAACATTCCCATAAGAGGAAAGATCAATTCCTCATCATCACAATAGCAATTCATAGAGACCCCGAGCTATTGATTTGTGGGTGTGTCTACAGACCATTGGAGACATGGACTTAATGAGAAATCATACAGCACTGCAACATTTGTTTCGTTTTTGACACAAGGGAAAGTATGACCCTCAGATCGATGTGGGACAAAGAAGAATGATTGAAGAATCACATTTTTGTCATAACTTACGCAGCACTTTTTCAGTTTACTGTAACCGATACAAGCTGAATATCATAATCTTAATGTACTTAATATCCTAAGGTTAAGACAACCTCAAGTTGTCCTCCTCCATTTATTTTCCTGCATGAGATGAATTTAAGAAAATAAATGACCCCTCTCTACTTCAATAACTTTTACTTTAATATGTTTGCTGACGTTTGCCTAAGGTGGTAAGCACTACAGACAACAAATCTGTCACATCTTTGGAAGGGAGTCAGAACAGGTGCTTGGAGTTAATATCTTGTGTAGAACCTTTTTTTTTTTTTTTTTTTTGTTGCTGCTCTAGAGTAGGTCTTTCTTATGCTTTCAGACAAGTTGTGCTTTGTAAAACGTGTAAAGGAATAGTACACCCAATATGAAAATTATATCATTATTTATTCAGTCTAATGGTGTCATTTATTCTGTGGAACACAAAAGATGATGTTAGGCAAATTTTTGCTTCAGTCACCATTCACTTTCATTGCATGTGTTTTTCTATACAATAAAAGTCAACGGTGACTGAGACTGAAAATTCTACCAAACATCTCCTATTGTTTTCCACTGCAGAAAGAAGTGATGCAGGTTTGGCATGGCAGTGAGGAAATGACAAACTGTCCCTTTAAGCTCCAAAAAGGACAAAAAATTCCTTGTAACTACTATGGGCTTCTTATATGTTCCATGAAAAACAAAAACAGCATAGTAGTTTGGGACATCATCAGGATGAAAAATTACAGAATTTTCACTTTTTGGTGAACTATTCCTTTATTTCAATGTAATACAAATGGCTACCATCTTTAGGCTAAAGACAATGGTTTTTTAAAGTAAAGTATAGTAAAGTGCTGGATAATTAATTAAGGTGACATTGTGAACCACAAGGTTGTGAAACCAATGGCGACTGGAAGAAGCAGGAGCCTGGTTAGATATAAAATTGATAGAATGGGAAATATGATCACCCACCACTCTGTCCCAGCATTTAGCATAGAGAGAGACAGTAAAAGAGAGACATAGACAGGTATGTTTCAAGAGCCCATACCAGTCCCATTGAAGCTTTCTATTTATTTGCTCTGTTCTAATCAGCATACAAGCGACAGGCGTCCTGTAACTGTCGCTTCGCTGCTGTTTCAGTGGCTATTGATGAGACTTTGGTGCAGCCCAGCCCAGCACTTTCTCATCTAGTGCTGGAGTCAGGCCGTCTGTCCGCCTTCCATCTAAAATGAGACACCATGAATGTAATCTGAAATGGAGAGGGGGGTGGTAGGCAGAAGTTGGTGTATCATATCAACTCCTCTGATAGTGCCTCCCCTGCTTTCAGTGAGGGATTGGAAAGTGGCACCACTTTTTAAGCCAGACTGATCAATGGCGCTTATGTATTGGGTCGAGCAGCATAGAGCAGATGTATGGTTCCACTTGTCTGCTTGCAATTAAAGGTAGAAATAGATTGCCAAAGCATCACACAGTAAGATGAACCCCTACGGATGCCTGGTCCCACTGGAGCCATTTGTTTTCTAAGTTTGAGTGTGAAAAAGCAATCTTTGCCTGTAAGGTGAATGAAGACATGCGCTTATGCTGTTAATATTATTAATTCAGTTTTGGATTCAGGGCTTTGATTTAATACTTAATTTTTAGAGGCAATTGAAAAAATGTCATCCAGAATTAGGGATTCTATTTTAGATTAGGGTTCTCCAACTGGGTTTTCTGTGAACTGCTAGGGGTTTGTGAGGTTACGAAAGAAATGCGAAGTGGTGAATGAAGTGAAATTAAAATATAAAATTTTTTAAACAACTAAAACTACTAAATTATGTAATTAAAATAAATAAACACAATTTTTATGAATAAATATAATAATAAAAAATGCACTGGGTTAATAAGGAAGCCTGTTTATGCCACATTATGCAAAATCCAGCACACAAGTCATTATTTTGAGATATTATCTCATTATTTAAAAAAATATCTCAATATTTTCAGATAGCGCCTTGTTTATCGCCCGATTAATTAAAGTAATTATGTAGGCCAGGCAACGGAGCAAACACGCCCACAAAATCTCTGCTGTGCACAATTTGCATGCGCAATTCTGATCTTACGGTCCAATTCTGAGTGCTATATAGCGAAAGATGCAGCAGACCACCAAATTTGACACACCCTGCCGGGACTGTGCAACATCACTTTGATTCAGACTCATGGATAATCTTTTCAACATAAAGAGCATGTGCTTGATGACACCAGGCTTCTGAATAAATGCTAGTCTATACCACTCTTCTCCATCATTTGATAATTATTTGATTACTACCAGGGGCGTCGGACTGGGGGGGTAAAGGGTACCGAGTACCCAGGGCCCGAGGCAGGGGGGGCCCCTTAGAAGTCAGTTTTCTATACATACATATTTGGTACGGGGGCCCAGCAAGATGGTTTGTACCCAGGGCCCAAAATTTGGTGCTACGCCCCTGATTACTACTGATATGATTGGATGAAACATCTTTTTTAAATAATGTTCATTTTATCATCTACCTTCATTTGCCATTTTGACAATTAATTCATTTAAATACTCAAGACGCAGCGCAATTTCAGTGCTTATTGCGCCTGCTAAAATGCATTGTGGGTGGTTAATGAATAAGTGCAAAAGTGGCGCAACTGTTAGTGAATCTGCCCCAAAATGATCTTGTCAAAATTATTTTAAAAAGTACAAAAATTAATTCTAATTATTTTTAAATAACATAAGATGTTAAAATTAAGTATGGAGATTAAGAAATGAAGAAATAAGAGAACATGATGAATATGATAAAATTAATTAAATGAGTTAGATGAAAGAGATTGAATTGAAAAATACAAAATTCTGTCATTATTTACTCACCATCATGTTTAAAATATGTATATAATATACATATATGTATAATATATAAAATTTGTATTTTATTTGGTATATAACACAGGACTTTTAATAATAAAGAAGTCCGAAATACACATGGGACCACTATTTTGAAATGTCTGTGAACCCAGTTGTGAACTCATTGGCTGCATTCCACTTCATTTTTAACATACACTTACAAACTCCCCTAAGCATTTCCCCTCAAGGGAATCCCCGCCGCCATTTTGGAAATCTGTTCCACTTTGTTGAGTGAGTGAGGGAAGTTTCAGCTAACAGATCCTCAACCCCTCGATTTCGACCGAGGGAGGAAGCCTACTCTGATGTACGCTTCAGGCAGCTCCATACCCCACCATGCAACTCGATTGTGACGTGACAGCATATGATGCTACATCAACCCCACCCCCACACAACTCTAATGTATGATGGAAGTGAAGTTAGGTCAATTAAACAGTTTAGAAAAGTTGTATTCAGATTTAACAGCATAATACTTGTAGCTACCTTAAACTGTTTACCACACAGGTATAGCCTATGTGTTCATTGTTATGTTAACATTTTCGTTTGTATAAATCTTTACTAATCCTTTCAACAATTCATTCTAATGAAAAAAATAATAAACATACAAGACTTATACTTAAGCCTCTGAAATCAATCTCCAAAACATTGTTTTCCCAGGTGCAAAAATCATAAATAATTCCACAAATTAAAATCAGCTTTCAACATGCTCCAAGTGATCAAGGATTAAGGGTGTTCCAGTTAAACCCACTGCACCTCTTCCGCAAGTAGTGGACACTCGTGACGGCTGATTCGCTGAGAAAGGGACTTGAATTCAAACTGCTAACCTGAACTCCTGAGTTCAAACGAGCTCTTGTCAGGTGATTCATTACAAAGATCTGGTTCAAAAGAGTCATTGTTCACAAATCAGACATTATTGCTCATGCTGTTTGTTGTTGTGTGCAGCCAGCACGTTCATATCATCAACAAAAAGGGTGAAAAGGAGTGAAAGACACACTGGAGAACAAATGATGTATTCAATAACTCACAAGATGATATCTGACGAAACCGCATATGAAAACACATATAGACTGTCGCCATTGGCAACTAGATTTTAAATACTTGTCGCAATAATTGATATTTTAACCATATTAGTTGCAGTCTGGAGCCCTGCGTTCGGAGCAAGTAATTAATGACAGAATTTTCATTTTTGGGTGAACTGCCCAAATACAAATAATATATAATTTAGGTCAGATTGGTTCAGTTGATAAAAAAAAAGATCAATATGGTAAGCATTTCAGCTCATCCTCTTACTCCATTTATGAAGCTGGATTACTGCTCCATTGATTGGGATCAATTATTGGTGTTTGTTTTGATGGTTATGGTCAGGTTTGCAGGTCATCACAAGTTGATGACCATCCCATTTACACTCCCTCAGGCCATATCTCGGGTAATCAGAGGTCACGCAAGAGAGGGGTTAACAGACCTCACTTGGTGCAGAAGTACACACCACTGCACCTCCCTTTTGATGTCTCGATACTTGGCCCTCCCTTCTATCCACCTGAATGTCAACCAATTGGGATAGCACAAGGGCTTGACATTATGTCTGCAGGTTATCATTATGTTTATTTTTTTTCTCCAGCTGATCGAATGGCTCTCATCTGCAGAGGTGCTTCTGGGGGGAACTGTCATCACTAGTTAGGGATTGACCAGTGGGGATCATTAACAGAGAGCTCGGGCTTGGGGAAAGCTTTGTTGGGTGGTGGAGGGAGCTTTCTGAAGAAGCCAAGCCTTTCTCTTTCAGCCTTCTGGACTTGGTTGACCTTTCACTTAGGGAGCAGCTGGAACTGAAAGATATTTAATTGAATGGGGTCTTCAGATGTATTTTTGAGAGAGCGATTCAAGAGAGAGAGTATTGGAGATACTGCCAGCTCGAGATGAGGAAGTCCGGTCAGGGGAGGGTGAGAGAGCGAAAAAGAGAGAACTGTAGGAAGAGGCACATAGAGAGTTTGCTTGACCTTCAAAGCCTAATTGATAGGCTTTTCATAGACCTTGTTTGAGATGTGCATGGTCCCTGTTGTTCGGCAGACCCTTACAACTCTTGGAGAAGTACAAAGTCAACTGCAGGTAGGGAGCCCCTAGTGGCCCAGCGCAATCAATAGCAAGCAGGCACCGCTAACGAGGGCTGCAGTCACTTGTAGACTTTCACAGACAGCATTAACAGGCAGAGGCAAGCCTAATTCCACAGCCTGTGCTCATTAACACATCCAAATACAGCACATCGGCAAGATTAGGGAGCAAAATGTGGACGGGCAGATGCAGAGATGCATCTGAAATATCTAGAAAGCAAAGTTTGCCAAAGCAAAGTGCGGTATTGAACTGGAACTCAAAAAGGTAACACACACAACTTCACATATCAACAAAAAAGAACTTAGTTTAACTTAAAGCATTAGTTCACCCCAAACATAAAACTCCTTTTATGATTATTGCCCTCATGTTGTTCCGTAGTGTACTGTTTTCTTCTGTAAAACGCAAGAAAGATCTAAATACCAGGTTTGCCAGACTGGAAGGCCAGCTCAACCAGCATTAACCAGCTTAGACCGGCTACATGTATATCATCTGAATACCAGCTTAGCTAGACTGGAAGACCAATTACACCAACTGAAGACCAGCTGGCCAGGCTGGGAGACCAGCTAGACCAACTTAAACCAGCTAAGATCCACTAGACCATCTAAATACCAGGTTAGCCAGACTGGAAGACCAATTACCCCAATTGAAGACCAGCTTTGCCAGGCTCGAAGACTAGCTAGACCAGCTAAAACCAGTTAAGACCAGATAAGACCAGCTAGGCCATCTGAATAACAGCATGGCTAGGCTATAAAACTGCCTAGACTAGCTGAAGAACAGCATGACCACCTTAAACCAGCTTAGACCATTCAAAAATCTAAATCTTTTTTACAATCTATATTTTCTTTCCATATTCTTTAATGAGTCTACACAGCTCTTGCTATTCCCTCACTCTTTACGCTAAGGCTAAAAAATGTGAATGACAATTAATTTTTTTGCAAAATCCCTCCAAGCAGCTTGGTAAAAGACTGGGGCTTATAAAGACTGGGGCTTAAGGTCTGCCTGAAGCCACTGGAAGTGACATGGGAGGCCATAAGTGGTGGAAGCCTGGTCCTCATTGTCTTTGAGAGCAATTTAATTAGGCCTTGTAGAGGAGAACTCTGTGGGCCAAGAAAGAGAGAGAGAGAGAGAGAGAGAGAGAGAGAGAGAGAGAGAGAGAGAGAGAGAGAGAGAGAGAGAGAGAGAGAGAGAGATGAATAGCGCAAGCGAAACAGAGACCAAGCAGGTTCCTAGGCTGTTGTGAAGGCAGCAGCCTTGGACACACAGAAAGGATTTCATAGGGATCATGTACGGAGATCAACAGATAAGCAGCTAATTTTGTGTACTTAGGGGAGCAAACGATTGAGCGCAGCCCTCACCGGAATTTCACCAGCGGAGAGGATGAAAGGCAGAAGCCGAGCGGAGATCTTAGGCTGTTTTGGCCATTAATGATGATCTTTAAAATTAAAGATTTATACCACTTGATAGAGCTCGCTAACAACACATATCGGATGAAGAGGAAGAGTGGGGCTCCCATATAAAGATATATTTTCAAGTATTTCAATAAAAAGAGAGCAATCATAAAGATCTAGTTTGGGCTAATTGGATAGCTTAGAGATGGTATTCTTTTACTCATGGACAAGCTTCCATTAACTATTTTTCCATTTGACAGTTAACCCAACAAACCTATAAAACAGGGTAGGAATTTGGAAACCACTATTGTGATACAGTATGTTTCTTGTCTTTCTTTATAATAAACCTGAAGGGTGTAATTTCTCTGCCACAAGCATCACCAAATGGAATAGCAAAAATAATGAGAATATTAAACAGGTCTCCCAAATTGTCCCCTATATCATTTGTCGGATAAGCCAACATGATCACACAGGTAATAGACATGTTGATTCTGAATGTTAATGCACCCTAAAATCGACCACATTCTGCCAAAAAGTCTAATAAGCAGTATTCCCTGATGAGACATTTTTGCATACTTTCCAAAGTGATAACCTTTCCCTCTGTTACAACTGATATCAATGGTTTCAGCCACTGGGGCAGTAGTTACAAATTCGGCATGCACAGACCGAGTTCCAAATGCAAATATCATATTTAAATTAAGTAGCGCTAAGAATCGGCCAGCAAGATTCAACACAAATAGTTTTAGTAGGGAATGGGCTCATCTGGTCTCAGTGAAAGTTGTGGGCTGAGGTGGACAAAGGATAATTACTAGAGGATAAACTCATAGGAGTCTATTAAACAGACTATGACTCTGTTCTCTGCAAGAGGCCATTCCTGAATGTTTAATCAAAGGCAGGATCTGGCATGTTGTTGGTTTTTTCACTGTGCTCCACCTTCGTTGTGTACACGGGTGCTCTTCAGAAAGATCAAAACTTCCGGATAATATGATCTGTTGCCAAGATTGATAATGAGCATCTAAATGAGTTTGGCCCATTGAATGTACCTCTAGATAATGAATAAATAATTCACCTAACAACTCTGATGTGATCCCTAATTAGGTTTTGAAAGAGAAGGCTCTGATGCTGGCCCAGTACTTTCCATCTCGAAACACTCCTCAATTAGTGGGATCTGTAGGATGAATAATTAAAATAAACTTAACAGATCAACCACAGATGATGTCACAATATTGTGAGTTATAGCACATAAAAATGGTAGCAAGAGTCTTCAAATGGGCTTTATATATGCTACGTGTCTGGGCGCTTTTCACTTTTCCAGGTTCAGAATGCGTTAGTAAACTATTGGTAAACATAGGAGACACAGTAAATATAGTTTTTTCATTTCAATTTGCAGCTACAGCAAAAACAAAAAAAAACACACTATTTTGTTACTCCACAGTTATTTCAATAAGATGGGTTAAGGCAGTCAGAAGACAGAAAGTTGACAAATCTACTGTCACTACCGCAGCAGCTGCATTTATAATTCCATGAGAAAGAATGAAAGACAATGAAGAGGAAGGTTTGCCAAACAAAGTGAGTGGATCACAGCTTTTTTGTTAATAGTGGGAGTCATTGTAGAGATGTGCAATTCATTTAAATTGCTTTGTGACATTTGGTGAACCAGTGTCATAATCAACCTACCTTGACGCTTTGTCCAATAATTATTCAATTATGAAACCAAATTGACAACTGACATTGTCTTATATAGGTTGATTTATTTGGTAATTGCTTCAAAGATTATGCCCATCACCCATGATTGTGAATAGATTTGGAAAAAACTCTTGTCATTCCAATGAAATTCGCTGGAGAATAAAAGAAAAAACTACCTTCATCTGTCAAACAGAAGCTCATCTGATGTATTCATGTCCTTCTAAAAAATATCTTTTGTCTGTGACATTAAGTACAACATCTGCAGTGAATTAAAAAGTGTAGAGCCCTTGTGTTCAAACATTCGACAGTTGAAACAATTGGGAGCAATTATGTTAGATTGGTACACACAGGGTTGGGAGGGTTACTTTTGAAATGTATTCCATAACAGATTACAGAATACGTGCTGTAAAATATAACTTGTAACATATTACGTTACATTACTCAAGGTCAGTAATGTATTATAAATACTTTGGATTACTTCACTTCAGCACTGGGAGATTTTTGACTATAAAAACTCTGCCAGTACAGTACGACAAAATACACATGTTAAAAATACATTCTCTGAAAATCCTAATTATCTTATGCAGTGTTGTTCCTAAAACAAGATCAATCAAATTGATTTTGTTTTAAGGATTTTTAGATATTTTTACAGGAAAACAACACAAAAATTATTCCTAATATCAAAGGTCTTACTAGAAAAAGAAATTATGATCCAACGTGAACTTTCTTGATAGAAAATATGATTGTGTCTGGTAACGTGCATGTAAAATGGCTAGAAATAGCATTTTAGCTTAGCGTAAAGCTGACAAGGTTTATTTGTATTTCTTCTGCTCAAAACTTCAAACTTACTTCAAACTTACTTCTCTGTCTGCTCATAAAAAAGTGTTTCACCGCTGCTTCATAAAAAATGTGTTTCACCGCTGTTCAAATGCACTTTGGGTCACATAATTTATATGTATACATTTATATGTTTTCCATCTGAAAGTACTAAATATTAAATTAAACAAATGACAATAAAATGCAAAGTAATCTTTTCAGTAATCAAAATACTTTTTGAATGTAACTGTATTATAATTACCAATTATTTAAATTGGAACTGTAGTTTAATACAGTTACTTATATGTTGTGTGTTAAATACGTATTCCTGTTACTTTTATTTTGTTACTCCCCAAACCTGGGTACACAGCAATTGTCTGCACTGCATGTCAAAGGTGTGTTTGGGGTGGTCTCTGAGTAGACCACTTAAGAGTTCCCCCATCCTTTGCCTACAAATGAAGGTTTTCGCTCCCCTTCAGTGGGTGAGAGACACTCACGTGTGCTCATCCTACACATATATCTCATCTTCCATTTCCTTTGATGACTAGTGGGAGAAGTTTGCCTGTGCAAAAGTACTCTTGAAAATAATAAATCATGAGAGTTTCTTCCTGCACTAATAGACATTTGACAACATAATTTGCATAATGATTCAAAACACCCTCGAGGGAGATGCTTAAAAGGAGGGAAACATTATGGATTTGCTAATTAGCTATCAGCAATTCTTTGTGACACCCCTTATGAAAATGTTTCTATTTTTCATTCTTTTTCATTACAAATTATATTATCAGCATGACATATTCATTTTTAGTGAGTTTCAGAATTTGTACTATTTGGTTTATCCCTGTTTTGCTTTAATGATAGCAGGTTTGCATGGACTCCACAAGTTGGTACAAAATTTGATGATCCATCATGGCATGAGAATGTCCCAAAGAGCATCTTGTGTGCTTTAAAGGAGTATTCTGTGTTCTATATAAGTTAAGCTCAATTGACAGCATTTGTAGCTCAATGTTGATTACCACAAAAATGTATTTTGACTCGTCCCTACTTATATATATATATATATATATATATATATAACAAAAATGAGGTTACAGAGGTGAATGTGGCTGTTACGTTTGGAGGAAGAAAGTCAAGAAGGCTGGATCCAGGTGCAGCTAGTGTTTTAATGAAACTACAAATACATACAAATGGAAGGTAGACACTGGAACAAAACAAATATCCACGATGGGAAACTGAAATCCAAACAAGAGCAAAGATGAACACATATGAGGCACAGGGTAAAAACACATACAACAACAGACAACCAATGATACAAACAACAGGACTTAAATACACAAAGGGTAATGACACACAGGTGAGAACAATGAAATGCTGTTGGCAGTGATGAGGGCAGGGAATTATGGGAAGTGTAGTCCGGGACAGATGACAAGTGAGAAACACAGGGTAGACAACAGGGAATCGTGACAGTGGCCAATTTTTGGAGGGTTTAAACCAGAAGTGGGAAGATTATAATTTTATAAAATGCATTTACATTAATTGTTCTGCTAAAACTTTTTGAGCTGTAAAGTTGATTAAATTGTCATTTTAAGGTTTTAGGGTTTGTTGACACAAAATCGTCATGGCAACAAAATTGTAAAATTGGCAATAACTTACACAAAAAAGGTTATTAAGTGATTTAAAAAAAATTGCACTGTAATTGTACTGTAATGAGTCTCATTGGAACACAGATTTTAGCTTTTATTTTTAAAGAAAGGGAGGGGTGTGTCAAAATTATTTTTGTAGTAATCAACATTATGCCACAAATTCTGTCAACTGAGTTTAACTTCTGTTGAACCCGCAATATTCCTTTAATGGAAGCAAGAAAATCTGACCTTTTGTACAAAGGAGTTACTGTAACATGGTCAATGTCAAAAATGTCAATTTTATTACATTTGATAGGTGGTCGTCTTTAGAAATAGTGCAGAATCTTCTCATTCTTCCTTATGCCATAACTTTTCCTTGTTGTTCTTTTTTTATTTCAAAATCCTAAAAATTTGTTCATTTGCAAGTATAAATAATAATAAAAAAATCCTAATTTTCAATGTGGACCCCGCTGTATGTAAACGTACATTTGCTAACTTCCACTTTATCGGTCTCTACATTGAAATGGAAATGGTTTTTGCTGTGAAGTCTAATGTCCAACACACTGTATAGATAGGATTGTCAATGTTAAATTTGACAATTATTTTTAGTGGTGGGAGAGAATGAGATCAACTACTCAGTACCATGCAGTAGTAGCCATTTGCGCTTATTTAGCATTCTTTTGCACTTTCACGGCTCATTTTAAACAGAAAATACTATAGTCTGAACCCAGAGAGGGTCAGCTGCACTCAGGGCCCTTTGGTTGGAGTGCCATTGTGCTGTTGTTTACCTGTGTTAGTGGTTGAGAGGTGCTCAATAAACTGTGGTGCCATCGCTTTCGAAAAAGGTTTCAGCAATATCCGCTGTAAATTAAATGTATGATCCGTAAAAGCACTACCTTGTTTGATGTAGCACTTTGTTTGTTTAAAATGCTTCCAGCTTAAGTGTGAGCTGCTAATAGGTGTTGCCTCTTTAGTGAAAACTGATGAAATCTCATTTCACAGGTGCAACTCTTTTATTCATTTTGAACTGTAGAAATAATAAAAAAAAAAGACTTGTTTCTGTGCTATGTTATAATGTACAACATTGAACCAACTTGCATTTGTGTGTTTTAGGCAGCAATATAATTAAAGAATAGAACAGAATAGAATAGAATAGAAGGTCTGTGTATTTTAGTTTTGAGTTAATGTTCAAGATATTTAAAGGTGAAACTGTGAAACTGCACCACTAGCATCACAAAAAATAATATAAAGTTAATGACTGTTTTTAAGTAGGTTTCTCTGTCTGCCATTGGTCAATCAAACAGATAGTCCCGACCCAAGCTCACATCATTGTTTGAGTCAATGTTGATATGTTCGGCTGGTTGGGATGCTCAAACAAACAGAGCAATATTTTGACAGTGCCAAAAATCTCATTGTTTACACATTTCTGGGGAATCAACCAACGAATGACGTATTTATGGCACACATTGTACACACATAAATTCCAACTACAACAGCTGTTAGAACATAAATCGGTACCTGTGTATACATTTATACTAGATATCAGCGTCTTATGAATGGGCTGTCTTCATTTCTTGATTGCACTTTGCATACAGTTTCGCCTACCCAATGGCACCTAGACTTTTTGCGCATGCTTGCAAGAAAATACCAAACTTCCTTGACCATGCCCACTGACTTTGTACACATGGCGTATTGCATAGCACTGCGCTCAAGGCATAGCAGTCTTAAAATAGAGCCTGATGTCTAGAATAAAATAGAGTCACAACTGTCTAGCACACTGCCTGTTGTTGAACCAATATCAGTTGGTGCAGTGACTCGTCCCTTTGGGGCTCCAGATTGTGGACACTAGACATCATTGCTGGGTGAGGGGCTGTATATAGGCAGGGGGCATATTTGTCAGTGAGGCTGAATGTGTGGCTTTCGGGCTCTTGATAAGAGCTGTTTTGGAGGTCAGGACCCAAGACCAGTGTCAATGTCAGAGAGCATCCATCTACACTTAAATGCAACACGCTCACAGACAATTGTACACACACTTTTCTGTGATACTAAAACAATCACTCTTACATGTGTGTAACCTGTACACTAGTGTCACATAGCTAGACTTTTGAGTATAGGCAAAAAGTCTGGACCACATTTTAGATTAGCTCTTATATATATATATATACATACACTTTATTTTTTTATTTTTTTGTATGGTATGCAAATTAGCTATTCTGTTTGTTTAGTGGCTTGAAGTTGACTCTATTATTATGTTGTTACAGTCAGTTAATTCATGGCCTGAAACTCTAAGTAGAATTCAGATGAAAATCTGTTCCAACAAAATGAATCATTAGAGTTGTCGACTACAACAGAATAGCAAGAATGTCCCATTCTGATCTATCCTCCGATTTCACCTTATACAGTATATTCAAAAGTCCTCTGTCTGTCCCCTTAGCACTGCCACATACTCAATTAAACTGAAGCGATAAGTTCTAAATTGGCTGGGAACCCAACAATGGGCAAATGGTGCCTATACTACACTAACATTAACAGTCATAAACAGTCTTTACTCTCAATTGTGCAGTTCACATGATTTGTTTTGCTAACAACAACTGTAACATTATGAGCATGGTGCATATTTTTAATACAAATTTAAAGCGGAAAAAGCGTCCCTTTTTTACTGCCAGTGCAATTCTATATTCGATTTACTTTTGCCACTTGGTACATGCACAACACAAAGGGCAAATATGGGGAGTAGTCAGAATAGCAGCATGTCCATTTCCCATCCATTCTGTCTTGGCAGTTCCTCCATAGAAGAAAGAAATTAGTTAAGGTACCTGTTGAGAGAGGCCTCAAAACATAGAATAAGTGTTTATACTCGAGGTGAATTTAAAGGCCAAGTTATTTTGTAAGGTTAAGAAAACATGACCATTGTAAAGCACAACCGCAAGAGAAGCTGTGAAATAATTTCCTGTCAAGGGCATAAAATGTCTCTCAATTGAGGTAAACATTTCAACGTTCAAAAGCAATTTATTTCCTAACAACCGCTGAAGGAGACAACATATCTCATGTTCCTTTTCCCTGAATTTTCATTGTGTTGTTTCTCTCCCCTTCAAACCCCCTTTTTCACAAGTCGCTGTTTACCGCCAGCGTTGTCTTGGAGCCAACATCTCAGAACTGGCAGTGAAAAATTACATGTGTGAAGTGAAACGGCTTAAGGTCATGGTAATAATGTGTTAGTTAAATGGAAATAGACCCAACTTGGAATTCCAGCTGAATTCCAGATTTTCATTTCGATTCAAATGTAGCAAGACAGAGGACCCAAGAGGATCATCTGAATGTTATTGTTTTATTTGTCAGGTATGGACATTATCTTTACAAGAGGGCACACTTTTCATGGTTTCTTGGTGATAACCATTTCTTCATACTAACTAGTTTAGTCCAAACCACAGCACGGTGTGCATGACAAATTGGTAATAGGACAGCATGTTTCCAAACATGAGACTACTTGTTGGAGTTTAGTTGCAATGGACCTTTGGTATGTTTTGCAAGAGAACACAACCTAGGGTCTGCACTTGTTTATGAAATAAATTTAATAACAAAAGCCAACTCCCATTAGACAGCCATCCATATTCTATAGCTGGACTCGGACTCGAGTTCGAGCCATGAGTCCAATTTTAATGGACTTGTACTTGTCACGGACTTGGATGCATTTTTACTCAGACTTGAGAGGGTGGAGGAGTGATCGAGGACCATGCGATGGTGTATCAGAGAACCGGCGAGTATGTTTTTTTTATTTCTCTCTCCTCTCTCTCTCTCACTGCTGCTACGCATTGGCCTTTTCCCTCTCTTTTAAATTTTACAGTGTTTTTTGGGATGTTACAGGAAGTATCCCCCATTTAAATTATTTCTGTTTCCTTCCCCTTGTTCCCTCCCTCATCCAGGTAGACGGGGATGACCTGCCGGCAGACGGGGCGGAAGGCACGCCCCTCCCCAGGGAAAGGGGGGGGGGGGGTGTACATCATGCCGGGGGCTCCCCAGCCTGAGCGAACAAGGGAGGAATGTGGCAGGGTGGAGGGCGGGCCGGGTCGTGATTCTACACACCCGGTCCCTTATCAGGCTAATCAAGCCTCCGAGAGGGATAAAGGGCGACTGCGGAATATGGTGTGGGAGAGAGAGATCGTTTACGGGCATGTCCGTCATGTGTGTGTTTGTGTTTTTGTTTATGTTTCTCATTAAACTATTATTTATTAAAAATATATAAAATAGTATTAATTTTGGATATTAAGTGTTTTTAGGCATAACGTATCTACACATGTAGGCTTCTATAGTCTCTTGTGGTCCACGCAGTGTTGTCAGCTTGAACTGGTCCACAATAGCTTGATGAATTACTAAATAGTTGGTTTAATAATTGTTATTGCTAAAGCAGACAGAAACTCTAAACAGATAAACAGCACATATTTATTATTGATTGACTATATTCAAAGCATTGACAAGCTGCTTAAAATACATTCTTTTACAGCATTTGTCCACCATTCACAGCATTCAACCATGCACAAAATATGAGGAGATTTTGGGCAGTGAAATGTTTTGTTTATAAATTAATTATAGACTATAAAATAAATGTATTATTCGATGACAGTGTATGTGTATGAAGCTAAACTTAATGTTACGAGATGAATTTAGTAAGTTATGACTTTTCTGTTTTACATTTTTTATTTATTTTCATTGTAAACCACCAGGTAACTTATGCACGTTTTTTTTTAGCCTACATCTCTTACATGTCTGAAGGACAATTCTGTTAAATTTATGACTCAAATTTATTATTCCCCATGTTTTTTGTGGTTTTAGAAGAGCTCGGTGAAATTTACTTTGGTTGGTATTTAAAGATTTCAGACTGATCGCAGAACACTGCGGATGCCGCTCAAGCAAATATCAATTATAATTTTTTTTTATCTTCATTGGCAGGAACTGCGAGATGCACATGGACGCATCAGGGATTTTGGTACATGAGCAGCACGCAGAACTTTCCTGCATTGTACGGTTTCCCGCAAATTAAGAAAATCAAGTAACGCAGCTTTCACTTTCGTCTTTGATTGGAAGGGAAAAAGCAACAAATAATTGAAATTTCATACACCTAAAGCAAACGTTTTCATTCTGAAACCACTTTGAAGTTTGTTCAACAGGATATTAATCATATATATATATATATATATAAACGGCAACAGAGGTGTTTTTGTTACAATAATATTGACAAACTGTTTTTCTTACTTGTGAAATATAAAATAAACTTAAAATATGAATTTTAATTCAGATTTATGAGCAGATTCATTTGGACTCTGACTTGGCCTGTCATGGACTCGGCCCCTTTTGGACTCGGACTCGATTGTTTAAAGACTTGGAACTGACTAAGGTGGACTCAAACCCAACACTAACATATACATACACACACACTCACTCACACCTATGGGAAATTTCTCCAATTAACTTAACCTGCATGTCTTTTGGAATGTGGGGGAAACCAAAGCACCTGGAGGAATGTTTGCATGTTCAAGGAGAACATGCAAACTCCACAGAGAAAGCCCTCACATTAACAAAGATGGGGAAAGATTCAGAGGTTGCATTTTCCCTCTAAGATTACCTTTTTACTCCACTGACAGTTAGGTTTAGGGTTGGGGTTTTGGTAAGGGTGTAGGGTGAATTAAATATGCACTCCTGTTGACTGTATTACATAATTTACAACTAAAACCACTTGATTTGGCACCACTCGGTGGACATTTTACCAGGAAACTGAGCTCATATGTGCCCTTATGTTCAGATCAGTCTTTCAGAATATTCAATCTTCTACTGGCTGATGCACACTCTGGTGCGGGGACACTCATCACTCAAGGACGTTTGCTGCAGCTATTATAATGTGAATCATAATATATGCTTCATGTTCACTGTGTGTATCTTATCATGAAGAAAATCGATGGTAGGCTCTCTATTAAGAAGAGAAAGTTTGTTTTTTGCGAGTTAAAGATGGATCGAAGTGAACATAAGGTGAGAGAGATTGTAGCCTTAGCCCATTATTTACTGGAACAAAATAAATATTTGATTTGTCTTTTTTGGCTCGTTTTCCCAAATAATATCTAAAACTCCTTTAAAACAAAGTACATTTACTTTAAGTAACACTTGAACAGCTATACTTCAGAAGAAAATTTTGATATCGGAGAATGTTGAATACAATATTTAATAAGGGCTCGACATTAACGCTTGTCCAGGACAAGTGGATTTTTGAAGGGGCAAGTGAAAAATAATTTTACTTGCCCAATCAAAGAAGCAGACTGATTAAAACGTCAATAACGAAAAAATAACCAACTATATTGATTGACAGGTGGCGTATGTGTGTGTGCTGAACATGCACGTGCGTTTCGGAAATGCTCGTGCTAATGCGCACCTGAATGTTCAAATACCAATAATAAATAAAAACAATTCCACCAAAATGCCCGTCTTGGTGTAATGTCTAAAGAGAATGTAAACAGTGGAGAAAAAAGCGGATTTGTATTAAATTGTAGGAGTTGTAAGTATAAATGTAAGCTGACCTGCTGCTGTCTAGTGTGTCATTATAATAATCAAACAAACATAACAAGAAAACGAGAAAACACACTTACTGCTCTTGACTGGATAACTTTAGTAGCTTTAAAAATGAGTCATATATTATAATCATACAGTACCAATCAAATGGTAGTTTTATGTTGCATTTCATTCTGTACGTTTACTTGAATACTTGATACTGCTGTTAAAATCTTTTAAACCTTTTAAAAAGCCACTGAATTTCTTAACTTGTATTTTTGTTCAATTAGTTTTAATCTACAGTATATCATCCTAGTGACTGAAAATGTATCTCTCTTTTTTATCACTTTGGTTAAGCGTCTGGCTCTCTGGCAGACCGGTCTCGCCATACTCTTCGTACTCTCTCCACAAACATGACTTAAAAAAAATCCCACTTTAACACATTAGACTTCCCATTTCACCAAGATAATTACACAATTATCCGACTTCAATCCCAAAAATAAAAAGAAATCCATTCATGGGTCATTGGTGAGGAGGGGAGGGGAACGCTACCCGGATTCCTCTGGCTGCCTACAAGAGAGGGGTCTAGAGGAACGAATGCAGATAAGTCAAGCAGAAAAAAGGGAGGGAATGAAGGAAGGAGAGAGGAAGGGAGTAAAAATGCACCTATTTGATTTTAATCTTGCCACTTTGCAAGCATTTAAAAAGCCTTCATCAGTTTACAGACATGAAGCCCTGTCAATAACCTGTATTCAATGTTGAAAATAATATTTTAAATGCCAGTGTGGGTTCTGCGTCTAAGAGCCGTAACAGGTGCTGAGCTCCCAGTGAACCGGAATAACATCCGCATTATTGGTCGCTCACAGAGCTGTTACATGTGGCATTGTTGTGGTTCAAGGAAGACCACTCTCCTTGAAGAGCAAGTGTAGCTCAGTTATTTGGCTCAAAACAGCATGGCGAAACAAAACACCCCCTTTCATTGCACCCCTTTAGGGTTTGCATCAGTGCCATCTATCGTGTATGAAATAACCTTGATAAAACTAATTGAATTCCTTTCTGAAAGGATTAACGAGTGGTAATTGCAAGAAACAGAGGTGCTGAAAGGAGATATTCTCTCTTACAGCTGGGAACAATAACTCTCGCCGCATCTATTCAGAAAACACTGGGAAAACAAGTGTGTGGGGAGGAAATCTGTTGGAAAATACGATTTTTTTCCCAATACCCAAATGCCAATGGATGACCTGATTACCATGCACACACGCAGTCCTATAAATGTGCTGAGATGGTCTTTAAAGAAGATTCAACACTTTGAAACCCCAACAGACTTAATTAAGGGTGGGTCCTCGCACATGAAGGGGGAGGGAATGAGAGAGAGAGCAAGACAGGGATGTGTGTGAAGGAGTTTCAAACAAGATTGTGAGACGAGGAGTGTTTCTGTGGCTGTTTCTCACCGTTTCCCGCATTAAACGGCCTAAAGCTTCCCCTTTTAGCTTGACGCGCTCACACTCGCGTTCACACAAGCACACACACTCGCACAAAACCTTGACTTAAAGTCCCCCATTACTTCTCCAAAACTGTCTGAAATATCAAACAATGTGCAGCCGGTGGGGGGTGGAGGGGTGGGGGGGGCAACGTGTGGAGTTAAATCGGCCCGGACTCATTTCCATACAGCTTTACATGTTTCAAAAAGATATGCATAATTACAGGGTTTGTACATAATTGCTCCAACAAACTGGAAACAGCCAGGTTTGTTCTTTTTTTAAATGTTGCCGCTGCAGCTCTGAGACTTCGCTCTCTCTCTCTTTCTCTATTCCCTTCCGTTATGCAGCTCGAACAATTAAAACAATACCGACGTCTTGGAAAGGAGCTCAGTTCTCATTATCGCCTTCTCTTCTCCTTCGTCAGAACATTTACGGCTTAAAAGAAGGCCCTGGCACCTTGGCATTAAAAGACACTTTTACTTTTTTGGGCTGCTTCCTTCCCTGCGTTTCTGGAACGGTGCGGCGTATGTGTGTGGGGTGGGAGAAAAAAGAAAATGTAAATAAGATGGAGTTTGCGACAGCTCCGTTCTGTTCCAAGAGAAGAATGCCTGCATCTGAGACAGTCAAAAAGGCTTGTCTTAAAGAGTTTCACCCATCTTATTCTGATGCTTTGAACAGATGCACACATTGTTTGACTTGATACCAACACGGTTGACTCTAGAGGAAGAAAAAAAAACTGAATGTGGTTCAGGCAAAGGATGAATATTTGACTTGAACTTTTAACATGAAGGCAAATTGAGGCTCACTTTTATCGCTAAGAAACTGTGAATAGTACCACTGCGACTCCTAACCCTCATAATGATATGTTTGGAGAACTTCATATTACATTTACACATAGGAATCCACTTTGTGAGCCAAGGACCAGCTACTCACATTTTGAAGAGGATGTCTTAAAGGAATTGTGCACACAAAAAAGAAAATTCCATCATCATTTACTCACCCCTGTGTTGCATCAAACCTGTATGATTTTTCTTTTCTTCTGTGGAACACACAAAATGTTAGACTCAGTCGCCATTTACTTTCATGGTGTGGAAGTTCCATGGAAGAAATACAGTCACATGGGTTTGGAACAACATGGGGCAATCACAGAATTTACATTTTTGGTGAACTATCCTTTTAAGAAGGCAGATTTGTAATTTTACTTTTAAAACCTTAAAGGGATAGTTCACCTTAAAATGAAAATGCTGTCATTTACACGTTCTCTTGTCATTAAAAACTCCTCTTTCTTGTGTTGAACACAGAAGGAAATATTTAGCAGAATGTCTAAGCTGCACTATTTCATACAATGAAAGTGAATGGTAACTTAGTCAAACATCCTCCCAAACATCTCCTTGTGTTTACTGAACATTGAAAGTCATATGGGTTTAGATGGACTTGAGGTTGAATAAAGGATGACAGAATTTTTTTTTTTTTTTTTTGGTGAACTGTCCCTTTAAGAATGCAGATTTTCAATTGTCCTTTTAATTTCATAGTTCACCTAAAAATGAAAATTCTATTATAACTTACTTAAACTCATGTCATTCCAACCCCCTTTTACTTTCTTTCTTACATGGAACACAAAAGCAAATATTTAGCAGAATGTCCAGGTTGCTCTTTTCCATACAGTAAGAGTGAATGGTGACTGAGGCCAACATTCTGCCCAACATCTCCTTTTGTGTACCACATAAGAAAGCCATTTGGGTTTGGAATTACATAAAATAGAAAAGATTATGACATAATTTTATTTTGGGTGCACTACCCCTTTAATGCTGACAAATATGTATGCCAGATGAAGTTTTGGAAAGTGGCTAGTCTCATTTAATGAATTTCTTAAAAAAACAAACAAAAAAAAGACTGACAGGATCAGCGCTGTCATGGTGTCATTTTCCTGCTGTTCCAATGTGATCAGTAACTTTTGGCTAAGTTTATTGGCTAAAAACATTCTCCCATGAAACTTCTCCCACGGCCTTAAAATGAGACCCAGTCCAATTATTTTAAGAGAGACAATTATAAAAAGATTGGTCAACACTGAAATCAGTTTCATGGGTATTTTAATGAATTCTGACATGCAGAGGGTACAATATTGTATTCAGAACTATCATAGCCAACACTATAAGTCAGTTGTGCTGATTTAAATGTTATGGTCAAAGTCTTTGGGGTCTAAATTGGTCTCAGAGGATATAACTCAGATGATGATTGTAGTTGGCTTTTGTGATATATCAATGCAGTGATGGGATTTCTTCACTCCGACACTATACACACCACTCTGGGGATGGGCTGATGGAAAAAAAGAAGAAAAAAGTCCTTTACGATATAAAATTACTTTTTCCTCCTGAAAGTCAGAAAAATGATCAGAATAATGCAATATTCATCGCATTGGACAGCAGGAGGTGGAAAACAAGATAGAATAAGTTTCCCTTTTATATCCTTTTTCCCTCATCCCACACCCCCCACTGCTGACCAGTGCAAAAAACACAGGTATCCTAATGTTTAAAAAATAACACTATTATTGTCCACTATTGAATCCAATTGCAAGCAATGTAAGCTGTAACAGATAAGGACCTGATGGAATCTGTCTTTGCACTATCTGTGCCAAAGTGCTCTCCATATGAGTCAAATGGAACAGGGACGCATTGACAATTCCAATCGGACAGCAGCTTTACAGGCAATTCACCCTGCAATCTACATGCATGCCCCTGCCAGCAGGCCAAGGCGAAACTGCATTTCAGAGGACCTTTAATATTCACTCATAGTCTAATAAAGTACCCTGGTTTACAAGTGCACACTATCTATGGCATTTCAGATATACTTAATGTTTCTAACAAAGGATGACAAAATGACAATTAGATTAATTGTCTTTAGTAATGAAATGCAGATCTCAAATACGTGGCAAGGACTGTGAGAATTCTAGTTTCATAATCTCTATTTTCCCAGCTTCTTTGAAACTGTAGCTTCCCAAACTGAAAGCTACTCATAATTAAAGGTAATTGAATTACTGCTACCATTTAAAAAAGCTATACTACATGCTACTAACATAAAGTACATTAGCTAACAACATTAAAGTTATTTAAGGGGGGGAATATATATTTTTAAACATATGAGACAATATCACTTATTTTCACAATCAGAGCAGTAATTATATGGCACAAAAATAAAGATCGTAATTAACTTGACAGCATTAAATCTGAACATATATTTACACTAAGTAAAACTAAAATGAAAGGGTGTGTGTGGGTGTTTGGGGGGTTGGGGGGGGCTCATTTATAGCTAATCTCCATTTAACAGTCTTGCCGAGGAAAAGAAAAATGCTAAAACCAGTCTAAGTTGGCACAACCTGGTCAGTTAGCTGGTTTTAAAAACATTTTGGGCACTTTTTTAGCTGTCCATTGTTGGCTGGCTTTATCTGTTTGTTTGTTTGTTTGTTTGTTTGTTTGTTTGTTTGTTTGTTTGTTTGTTTTCAGCAGGGTTTTGAGCATGTTTAATTCCATTCGAAGAATTTTGATAAATATCTCATGAAATCTTCACTACATTTTTTTTTTTTTAAATTAAGATTTTTTTTAAAGGGTCAATAAAAAAATGCTGCCTGCCAATCAGACAACATAACCACTGGATGACTGAAGATTTTATTGGTTGCTGGCCATCATAAAAGCCCAATCCACCACATTTTATTTCATGACATTCACACTTTGTGGGGCATCTATTTCCAATATTTACTTGACTGCATAGTTAGGACTAGCTTAAGGAAAAAACTGGACAGTGGGAAAAGAAATGGTGAACTGACCAACATATTATGTACCAGATACGCATACAAGAGGCACGCCCTTAACATATGCAATTTGTTTTTCTGCTCTCTGACCCCACTGCAAACTTAAGCATGTCCCTCGATGCCCCGGCCTTCATGAATCTTTTAGGCAGGGGGGAGTCTAGAGTTCAAAGTTTCTGTGAACTTGAGAATAATAATAAGCTGCCTGATTAGGACTGCTAAAATACCAGGGTGGCCAAAAGGGGCCAGGTGATTGGATGGGTCTCTGACCTATTTGCATGTTCACAGGCTAATCTGATACACAGAGAGATTACATACAACGAGAGCAGCCCTCCACCAAATTTGAACATGGTCCCAGCCCGTAAACATACATATATGCAGAAACATATCTTATATTATGTTTGCATTTTTTGCCCTCCTGCCTTTAATTTTTGGTGAGATTATTTTTGCTACTGGAACATAAAAATCAAACAAGCATGTTCAAGCAAATCAAGAGCTGAAAATATTTAACACTTCATTTCATCTGCATAAGTAAAGCAATCAGATGTGCCAGAAATGTCCAGATTTAGCTTTCATTCACCTTTTTATTGACAGTATTTCTTATTAAAATGGCTAAAAATTGACTTGAAGTCAATATGAACATTTGCAACACATTTCTAATGATATATGCATGATACTGTATAATCATGCATCATTAGTATAGCAAACAAAAAGACTTATAAAATTAAACGAGAGGATTAAATGCTTCCCATATTTTTTGTTGTTGATGTTGCTGTGTCCAATCAAATTCTGACAGCATTCGTTACATAATGTTGATTACCACCTAAAGTAATTTTGACTCTTTCTTTAAAAAAAAACTAAAATCGAGGTTTCTTTGAGGCGCTTACAATGGAAGTAAATGGGGCCGCATTTTGGAGGGTTTAAAGGCAGAAATGTGAAGCATAGAATGCAAACTCATGTATTATTTGATCTGTAAATTTATAAAGCAATTACGTCACAACTTTACACTGGTAAGTGAACAATTTTATCACTCTAAAATCATTTTAACACACATATTGTTTACATCTTGTGGCTATAATTTTGAAACAGTGAGTGTTTTAACATTTACAGATTGGCTACATTCACTTCCATTGTAAGTTCTGTACCTCACTGTAACTCAGATATGTGCTTTTTTAACGTAAAGGTGCGACATTCAAAATAATGTTTTATTGTTATCAATATTATGCCACAAATGCTGTCAATTGAGCTTAACTTGTATTCAACCAGGAATATTCCTCTAACAATATGCCCTAACCCAAAGCCCAAACCTAAAGCTAACCATCAGTGGAGTAAAAATGCATTCTTAGAGGGAAAATGAAGGTAAAGGCTACTGGAACATTCAGCAACATGAACAACATTCATTTACAACATGTCCACTTTCCCATGTAGAAACTAGCCAAATTAGGCAATTGCCAACATGGACAGTGACATGCCCCCATGCTCAAAAAATCAACATTTACTACATGACTTTATTCAGGATTTCCACGGTTTTACAGCATGGCAAGCTATTTCTAGTCTTTGGTCAACCTGTTCCTAGACAGTCAAAGGACAAGAGTTGTTCACAAGACACATTAGTGGGAGAACATTTGGAATTGCTTGGATGAAGGTCATTTGTTTTCCTGAATCAGAAAGCTGCCACTTGCACAGACAGAATCAGAGATACTCAGTTAAACTCTTTTTATCCCACCACACGCTTGCTTTTTCATTACCCACCTCTTCTCCTTTTCTCTCTCTCTTCTCCTGTTTTATATTTAACTCCATCTTGTCAATTAAAGAGTGAGAGGGCAAAGAGGAAAAAAGAGAGACATGGAGAGAGAGAGAGAGACAGTAAGAAGCACAGAACTAATTAGGCAACTGTGTAATTTTAATTAGCTGTTTTGATAATTAAACTAATTAGTTCCCCTGTGTTTCCACTACATACTGCCGACTTAAGTTTCTTTCTTTTTTTATAGCACAGCTTCAGAGCTCCACTCCGTTGGTTAATTAGTCACTTTTGCATCAGAAAGCTGTATTGACAGCCTTAATTTGCAGTTGAAATGAGAAATCTGCTGTCAATAATTCGGATAATTGCCCGCTGTTTGATTGTGAAGAACAAAAGTGGCAGCCTTTGAGCTTCAAGCTGCCAGAAATCCCTGGGGTAGTTTCCTGGATACTTAGTTCTCCCCCGCCCCGATCTACATATCAGCAAATAAATCCGCCGCCTGCCATCCACACATCTTGACCTCGCTAATAATACGAGAATCCTGCCAAATAAGGAAGGATTGACCTGCACCACCCATTCCCATCATCCTTTCCTATTCGTCCTTCTCGCATCTGCTTCAGCCCTCCTCCCTACTCATCACACCCAGTGTCCTACGCACGCAGTAATTCAGGAAGGGGGGTAGCAAGAGGGAGAGAGACAGAAAGTTGCAGCTTTGCTTTGTAGCTAATTAGTGTCCTTGGAATTAAATGAGCAGCTCTTTGTGCACCTCGAGCTCCTGCGGCCCATGTTTATGAATTGAATAATTGATTCCCCTCCACTAATCAGAGAACGACAAAATGAGCCAGTTTAATTAAATGGGGATCTAACCTGGCGAACACTGGGAAAATATTTGCTCGTTTACAACTAATCAGGAATAACAGAGTGAGCTGGTTGGTGTGATGGGGGGGCTGGAAAAGAAGCCTGTACGTGATTGTGTGCTTTGAGCAGGGAAATATAAAAAAGGATGTGTGTGACTGAAGGAACATTTAAGGAATGAAGCAAAGAGTTCAAATATGACTGGAGAAATCTATTAGTTAGCATTCCTATTCATTTCAATGGCAGTTGCTTGGCTGGTGCCCCAAAAGGATGTGACCTGAAGGCTACAATATTTGCTTCATGGGCACTCAGTTCCAGAAAAATCTTTTGAGCCAACAAACTTAGCCAAAATGTACTGATCATATTGGAACAGCAGTAAAATGACATCATGACAGTGCTGATCCTGTCAGTGCCTGAGCTGTGACATCCAAGGCAGTAGACAAAATAGACTTCTATTTCATGATGTTAAGAGCCCTCCAAAACTATTTTACTGGTGAAAGATCTACTGTAACGTAATTACATTTTACAAGTTGCTTGCAAAATAAATACATTTAAATAAAAATAAAAAAATTACCAGCAGTCCCTAACTTTTTGAAGCTACCTAGCCAAACCCTGCCCATCCCCCCAGAATACATAATACTTAAATGCTTGGTTAGGCATATCACAATATTGTGCTTACAGAACTAAAGAGACAATCAAGAGCGTATACTGTAACTTGACAGAAGTTGAAGTCTTGCAGTGCGTTGGGGCTCTTTGACTTTTCTTCTGGTATTTTCAGTAGGCCCTGGGCCATGGGATGATGGTAGCAGGTTGACCTTTCCTTATCACAGGCAAAAAGGGCAGAACACACTGACACGTCCTCATGGACAGGACCCTAGGAGGAGGTCGAGATAGCAAAGGTACCTCTGGGCATTGACCTCTCCTTCTCATATCACCTCCTTGATGTGCCACTAGAGGCTCCACTTACCCTCTGAGGCTTGTGGATTCTGCAGGCCTTTAAGTATGTTAGATAAATTAATAGTGACTGAAAGGCATCTATGGCCAGAATCCAAGGTGGTGATGGAGAAAGATGCATTTTCTGAAAAAAAGTTCAAATATGACACATTTTTGATTAATTCTAAATCTCAGTGGGCTTTGTGGCCTTCAATAAAATTGGCAGAATGTTAAAATGATTATGGTACATGAGTTGCCAGTGAAATTTTGTATAAAACAATAGTGAAGAAGGTCTCCCAGCCAGGATCCGAAATGCATTTCGTTAAGTAAATAGAATTGAGTTACTCACCAGCTGACTGGTATATTTATAAGGAACTTTAATGCCATACATTGTTGAAATCCCTGGGGTAGCTTTTGCAACTCACACATCTTCTAATGACTTTTACTGTATCTCAATAGAATATATCTATATATGCAATACAAAATTATGTATAATAAAATAATAAAAGATTATATATAAAGCAAATATACTGACTATACAAAGCGAAATACGGTTTCATGGCTGGTAAGAAATATTTTTGGCTTGATAAATAAATAAAAATAAAGTTAATTTTGGGCCCTGCTCCATTTAATCTATAATGATTATGAGGTGAATGTGGTGTGCAATTCAAATAAATTTGAATTTTGACTTTATAAATATGATCTGCCCTCTAAACAACCACACATGTCATTTATATTGTGACCACAGATGTGTTGTTATTAGTTGACTTAAAACTCATCACCACTATAAAAGAGTGCCGCCATTAGACAGAAGTGGATCATTGAGAGAATACACACTCCTCATGCCCCCAACCTCCTTGCCCTCCCCAACCTCCCGATGAAAAATGAAATACTGCATTGAAATTCCACACCAGAGGAAGGAAAGTGAGAAGCTAAAGCTTTGAAGCTCCAGACTGTCAGTCTTTTTTGTTTTTTTGTGTGTGTATGAAAGAGAGAGACAATGAGCGATAGAGTTCCATGTTCTGGTGCTCTCTCTCTCTCTTTCCCTTTCTTTCTTTCCTTCTCATACCTTTCTACCTCCATGTGTCCCTCTCTACCTCACCCTCACGATTGCACAGGCCCCCTTCTCATTTCCACTGCTGTCATTCCCAAGAGTCTGCACAAATCAGAAACACAGGTTTGAAAAAGTTGGGTTTGTGGACTTTAGAAAAGGAAAACATCCCTCGCTTTTGAACTTGCCAAGCAGCAAAGCCATACCTTACCTGTTTGATGAAGAGATGAAGAGGAGGAAGAATTAGAAAGAAAATGGGGGAAAAGTAAACAAACAAATGCAACACAGGTCAGCGTGGACAACGTTCTTTCCTTTGAACCCTACTTGAGACGGCTGAAGTTTACAACATTATTCCCTAAAGGGAAGGGTTCTGTTGCCTGTTTTCTCCTACTTTATTTTATTCTTTTCAAACTTGCTTCTCAAATCCAAGAACTGCATTTATTCATTCCAGAATGTCTTGATGTAAAACATCACAATCATCACACTGCGAAAAAATCATTTTCTTAAAGGAATAGTTCACGGAAAAAAATGAAATTGTATCATTCCCCCACCCTATCTTGTTTTAAGCATAAACCTCACGTAATTTGCTTAGATACATGCTTAAAAAATAAAGTACAACTAGCCAACAGCCACAGCCATAGAAACTGTGATGGCTGAAATCAGTATCCTTAATCTGTTGGTCTCACCATTATAAACAAGAAAAAATATCCATAAAATGATTGTAAAATAGGACTGTAAAGAGTTTAACCCATTTGGTGTTAGCTATTTTCAACCAAAGTCATATTGGCGGCTTGAGACATATTACTGTCCATAAATAGTGTCATTTTGTGCATTAAGTGGATAATTTGTGCATTTAGTGGCTTTCTTTTGACTGTAATATATGGTTAACTAGTCCACAGGACTGGTGGGTGCCACTATGATGGAGAGAAACAGGTTAGTGTCAAAATTTGCGAATTGGTCACTTACGGCTTTGAAAATGCATTGATTTTGATATGTTTATGCCTCTAATCCACACTAGAACGGAATTTCCTTCCACCAAATACATAGACTTTCAAAAATACACTTCACAACCACATCCTCTCGAAAAAGAATGAGAGCTGAAAACATTCTATTTATGCTATTCTATTATGCCATTGATGTCTGGAGCATTTCTATTTGTTCTTAAATTTTTTTTCCAAAATATACATAGGTGAAATAATGAAGTGATAAACATTTTACTGTTATCAACAACAAAGCCATTTTGGGGTAATACGTGTTGCCATAGAAACTAAAAACTTAGGAGGTCTGAGGACGTGAACACCTCCGAGTTGCCGTCTCATAATGACAGTAATTCTGACATGATGTGAATGCAGCATTAGAATGCAAACTGAAATAGACAAACTTTGTGTATACAGAATATGACTGACAAACATATTTACATCCAGGGTGTACAGTACATGACCAGTGTTGACCCTCGGCTGCTTGCCAAGCCTTGAGAAATATTATCTTCTCTCGTTTCTACTGTACCACAGGGTATATATCTGGTCCATGTGAGGGAGAAAACCTCCATCTTTACTAGAGAAATGCATGAGCAAAATGAGACACCGTGGCTGAATATCAGACAGATAGAGGAGGATAACGAGCCTCATCCTTGCCGTTCATTAGCGCTGAGAACTCCTTAGCCCCGAGGGATGGCATAATTCTCACGGTAACCATTGAACATTTTTAACAAGCATCTATCCTGAACTTGTCTTGAGTGAGTGCTGCAGATAGCCCACCTGATTTGGTGGGTCCAGCCCACATGTGTGTGCTCTGTTACACGAGAATGATTAGCATGGTCTTAAAGTTACCTTTTTTATATGATACCGTTTGGTGATGTTACAAGTTCAGACTAATAATGTGTCAAGCTGATTTTTGGGTTTACTTCGTTACTTTTAACATTAAGTCAAGGCTTAGATCACCCAAAAATGAAAATTCTGTGTATGACTTTCTTTCTTGTGCTGAACACAAGCAAAGATTTTTAGAAGAATATCTCAGCTAGTTTCATACAATGCAAATGAAGGGTGACCAAAACTTTCAAGCTCCAAAAAGCACATAAAAGCATCATAATAGTAATCCATAAAACTCCTGTGAAGTGATCCAATCAGTTTTGAGTGAGAACACACTCAAATAAAACTCCTTTTTTCACTATAAATCTTGACATCAGCAGTATCTGTGGTGATCATTATTTCAAGCTTGATTACACTACCTAGTGCTATCCAGAGCTCTGCACATGCATCATGCACTAGGAAGTGTAATCAAGCTTGAAATCATTGATTGTGCCTAGAGACTGCAATGACAAGATGAACAGTAAAAAATGTGTTACATTTTGGTCTGTTTTCACCCAAAATCTATTAGATCGCTTCAGAAGACATTGACTGGACCAATGGAGTCTTACTTTTATGCCTTTTATGTGCTTTAGGGAGCTACAGAGTATGGAACTTGTATGAAACTACAGAGCTGAAATATTGTTCAAAAAATCTTTGTGTTCTGCAGATGGGAAAAAAATCAAACACATCTAGGATGATATGAGAGTGAGTAGATGATGAGAGAATTTGTATAATTGAGAGAACATTTCCTTTAACAAACTAGCCTTAAGTGGTCTTTTTTGCTAGTTTCAGAGGGGTTTGAGCTGGGAGACCAGCTTGCAGACCAGCTAAACATCAGCTTGGCCAAGCAAGGAAACTATCTAAACCATCTTAAAAAAAAGTTAAGACTAGCAAATCACATTTTTTTTCAGCAGGATTAGCACACAGTTGTCACCATGATGAAATTAAATAACTAATTTCTTCCGTCACCTCGTTGAGGATTTACACGCACTGACAATTTTGTTCTTGTGAAAGCAAACACTATGATTACTTATCCTGAGGAGTGAGTAATTGCATGAAGTGTATTTTCTGAGGGGAAGGCCTTGAAGAGCAGCATTAGCATTCATTTGCCACTTTGAGGGCCAGCCATTGCTAATCGCTAAGAAATTTCCTCTCCTTACTACCTGCGGGCCTATCAGGTCGTGAATGAAAAGGAATACCGAAGAAATCCATATGTTTCAACATGCAGCCCCCTCCCTGTGTGTTCCCTCTCCCAACCTGTATGCACTGGATGAGAGTCCATCATTAGAAGACCAAATTAAACATTAGCTCTTCAGCTGATGGTAGTTTAGGCTAATTGCTAATCAGCAGTAAAAGTAGGCTGGCACAGAATATTGCTTACCATTAGCTAAAGGTAATTTGCTGCCTGAGACAAGCTAGGCCGACTCGTCTGTTGTTGTTCAGAGTCCATTCCTAATTACTGCCGGAGGGTGATGACAGTCATTCAATGGAGATTAAGACTGAGGCACAAAAATGGAAATGTACCATAATACAGGAATGAACTAGAAGTGCTTCTGTCTGCTTTTCTTTAATTTCCCCACACTCGCTCTGTTTCCCTTCTGCACTCAGTTTATTACCAGGAGGGATGGATTCTTGCATGGTAAACAATCGACAGCAGGGTAGCTTGTTGATAGCCAAAGAGTCAGTTAAAACGTCTATCATGGATTAAGCTGAGATCATCAAAAGATAGCTTAAGCTTTGGTTATTGGGTCGACTCTTTAGGTTATATGCATGCTGGACACATTTATATAGGGCCTATATGGTATAGATTTAGATATATTTTTACCAATGACTGGTTGTCCAGAGTTGAAGCTGACTAGTCACTGATTACCTTATGTAAATCACTTATAATACGGCATATAGCATCAATCAACAACTGCCTTCACCATTTTTGCCAGGTTCGTTGGCAGGTTGGCAGGTTCACCACTGTGTTAGTGAAGAGTGTGACAGTGGAGAGAATTTTTGTCCAGCTAAGATATGGACGATAATTAAAAGTGTGCATTTCTCTATTGGCAGATTCATGCAGCTTGCGTTGTCATGAACAATGCAAAAAATAGTCATGTCCCACTCGATTAGCTTTAGGATAGTTCACAAGAATTTATTACGTGCACATAATGTGCTTTATGAACTTAAACTTCGGCTTGTATGTGAACAATCCAAATGAACTCCAGAACTCCAACTCCTGCACTTTTTTGTGAATGCAAAGCGCTTTACTTGTACATTTTTACTTTCGCATGATTTCAGATATATTTGGGCTGTTACAAGTTACAATTGTATTAAAAAAAAAATACATTGGGATTACATTTTCCTCATGCTGTTACCAAAGAAAGCATGCAACTGAAGTCATATGATCCATAACGAGTTGACACATAGCCAACAAGCATACTGTAACTTATCGACTAGTCATTACAACTCGATTAATGTGCATTTTATAATTTTTTTGTTGACTCTTTTCAATTATTAGTATGTAATGGACCCTTTTCACATATAAACCATAGCAGTAAACATCTATAGCGGCGAGTGGAAAAAAACTGCAAATATGAATTTTGCATTCCCATTTGCTCTAACACGAAAAGAAAAAATCCAGGATTACATTTTCCCAACTTTCCAAACAAGGGGGAATAAAAAGAGAAATGGATTACTTCAGTCAAAGGAGAGAAAGATACCAAATTTACTGTGACTCTGTATTTGAAACCCCATCACAGCTCCACTGACTTTCTATAAATAACAAATAATATATCGAATATTATTATTAATTTACATCAAATAATTACAAATATTTCATTATCACAGTTTGTGAAAAGGATCTACAGTATTACCTTGAGTAATTATTTATAATTTTGTAGCCCATGGCCTATGCATCTGTTCTAAAAGATACCACATGAAAACGCATGTTTATAGTAGTTATGACGTGTATGTGTGTTCATAGATGAAAGTAATGCATTTTCCTTCTGTGCTCTCATCAAGTGACGCATCACCCTGTTCCTGATTGTCTCAGTGTCAGGCAACCCAGCTCAGCTGATGTCCCACAGGTCTCAGACTGCAGGATAAAATCTGAGACTACAGCTATCATAATTAATAATCACCCACCTACAGGCTGCTCAGCCTAACCTTCAAAATCCAATCCAGCTCCTCTTCTGATCCTCGGATTGATAGATGTGCATGTTTCTGTGCGCGCACACTGTAAATATGTATGTACTCATAAACTCAAACAACATTCGTGCCTTTCATCTGCACGTTTGCCGTACAGGGAGGAAAGACACACACACGTACATATACACACTCTCGCACTTTTATCTAATGTCAGATATCAAAATGTCAAACCATCGGTTGGGGGGAAGGAGGGGGCTGGGGCAGTACGGGTAGTCGTAGATGTCTCACACCCCCTGGTCGAATCCCGCTGCAGTCCGATCAATACATCGTTACAGATCTTAATCACGTGAAGCGTATAATCGCCTAAAACCTATCAATTATAGAGAGTGAGATAGCTGGGCCGCCAAATCCTGGCCTGCAGCCTCCTTCCTCCTTGGATTAGGATCTGAGATTGGGTCGGGATCATAGGAGCCGCACCCTGCCCGACCAGATAGCACATTAATGACCACTCCAGGGGCAGCTGTCTCTCAGGCTGCACTCTGGCAAAATAAATAATAAATCATTTAGGCTGGAGCTGACATAATTACCAACTAAGAAGCTCAGTACAGGACGGCAAGGCCAGTAACAATGGCAGGGAAGAGAGTGATAGGTCAAGCACTCTACAGTGATTAGCTTAGCTTTCTAGACATATATAGCCTTGCTTCTCTCTTTACAACATCCACCTACCTTTGCTGCTTTCAGTTATTACTCTGTGAAGTTTATATGCAGATACAACAAGAGTATGGAGTGTCAGTACTACACTTTTAAAATAATATATAGTTGGGAATTAGGCATATTTGGATGTGCTGAATCACTGTTCAAACAGGTTTCCCAATAAGGGGCAATGCCGTCAATCGTAATTGAATAAATAGGTAACCACAGCCCTAAACTCATGCCATTGGCTGAGCCATGCTGAGGAAAAATGTAAAGGGCCACAGAGCCACAATGTTTACACTTTCAGGGAAATTAGCCCACGAAACAGTTTTTTGCATGACATTATGCTTGGATAGGAAAAAAATATTCTAACACTGAAAAAAATTATGCCTTTAAGCTAGAAAGAAATTAAAAGATGTGGCTTGTGCTATGTTTTGCTTTCTTAAGATATATAGCCATAAGCACATAGCCACGTTTAGCTGAGATGTGTAATAATAGTCAAAAAATTACTTTTTAACTTGCTTATAATTATTTGGTGGTTAATGCCAACATGCCTTGAGGTAAATAAACTCCAGGGACGACATGTGAGGTGGATGCGAAATTGGTATTGACCCAGCCCCCCTCTTCTTCACCCTTTTCCCTCCACTGAAACACCTTGTTGCCAGTGGTGATGCAATTAAAGGGACGGAGAACTCATTTCACATGCGTGTCTCTCATGCCAGAATTGCCAATCAGGCAGGACGGTTTTTGAGGTAACTCGGACAGCAGCATTTTCGTTTGCGACAATGACGCAAATTCCCCAATTGTTCTCAATTCAAAGGAGTTACAGAGCTACAGACAGAGAAATAAGGGGAAGGGGGAGGGCAGAAACAAATATGTTATCTACACGTTCTAATTTGCCTCACCTCACACACACCTTTCTGCTCCACACCTTTACAAAAAAGCACCTCACTTTCCGGTCCAAATTTAAATTCAGAAAATTTCCTAAGCGGATTTTCTCAATTTAGCCATACTTTTAATCTTTGAGAAAAATGAGTGATGACTTCTTTCAATAATAATAAAAAAAACTAAAAAAAAAACTGACAGGCTTACAGCGCACACCGGCGGATTAGTTTCCCGTGGAAATGAGGTTTTCCTTTGTGCTGCCGTGTGTCTGTTTGATGGGGGTTTAACGGGAAGTGTTCATGCTGAAATTGGATGCAGACCGGGATAGTGGTGAGATGGCCAGGTTTTGCAATGGACCCCATGCAGTAACTTTGGTCTAACACACCCTCATCTTCCTCTCTCTGAGGCCTGCAGTACTATACTCCCTGCATATATAGTGCACAGACATACAGTGAGGTTATTTTGGCACACAGCTATATCTGAGAAAAGGCATTTGAAGTTTTCCCTATTTACGCCCTGCTGAAGTTGTTTACTGAGGAAATGTATGTCCATTTATGCTCAATTATTCTCGCTTTGAGTTATTAGATTCCTTACATGTTGCTATTCTGCCACGGATGCCAACCAGAGATGAAAACACCATGCATAATGCTGGAATCTTGTAATGTAAGAGATGATTATGACATCTTGTGTCATAGAAACAGGCAGTTCATGGTGGCAAACAAGGCCAGCAGGTTGTTTACCAGTTAAATCAGTTCAGAATCCTGCAATGGCTTACCTCATAAGTGCATTACAAAAAGCAGGCCACATGAACGCCCCCTTCAAATTAGAAGGTTTGGCTATTTCGGCTACATTCATTACTAGAAGGCACATCAAATCAAGCTGACAGTCATACTCTCTCCTTAGACAAACATTGTTTTCTTATAATGGAGCGTACCTTTTCTCTAGTATGGTTTAATGGAAATGGTTTAATGAGTTGCATGTGGAAAAACATGATCTGCACAAAGCCCAGACATAAACCCTATTGAACACCTTTAACATCCTCTAACATCTAGTGGAAAGCTTTCCCAGAAGAGTGGAAGTTGTTAACTCGATATTAATGCCCATGGTTTTGAAAATGAACTGCTCATGTGGGTGTGATGTTCAGATATCCACTACTTTCAGGCCATGTAGTGTATGAAAACTGACATGAGAAACTTTATTTTCAGTGATTTTCACAATTTTGGATGAGGAAAGCTTATCTTAAACCAGAAGAATGAGTTGAAAAGTATTTGGATCAACACTTGTCCTTGTTTCACAGGCATCTAAGCCACATGATTAGATGACTACTGTCCTGGTGTGGCCCCCCTCCTGTGCTGGCCAGGGTTCATGACAGATGGGCAAAAGCAGGCCCAAGCTCAGACTGTCTGAGACACTAACCAGGACAGCCAGCTGCCTCTGAGATTGGTATCCTTTTCTATCAGTCTCAACCTCTCAATCTTGCAAACAGACATTTGTTTCTTGATTTGGCTGCTCTGTTGTACTTATACACCTTGGGCTAACAGATAGAGAGCATTTGCTTTCCAATGATTTACACAATGTTGTGTAAACAAACCAGAACTGATGACATTTCTCTTTAAAGACATTTCTCTTTTTAAGTTCATAAGCATGCCCTTGACAGTCACTTAGATTTATAATTTTAACTAAGTAAGGCATAATGAACAGTTAGACGGTCACTATCAATAAACACCAATAGGCAAATGTTAGCCACAGTCAACATTCACTTTCATTGTTTGGTCAAAAGATGCAATAAAAGTTCATGATGACTGAGTGAAGATTTTTGCCTAACATTGCCTTTTTATTTTGGGGTGAATTAAATGAACAAGAAATGGACAAGAAATAATGACAGTTTAGCTGTCATTGACCAATTGACTAATCAGAACCATGTATCCCATTGAGCTACTTAATAAGTTGTGCTTTGGAGGGATACTGTATGTAATGTGAAACATGCAATACAAATAAATATAATTTTAAAATTAAGCGAAATATAATTAGACCATACCTTACTGTTATGGGCCAGAACATCAGTGAAATGTACTAAATTGCTCATAAAGTACATCAAACATCCCTCATGGAACTTTATGGTATTGCCTAGTCTTTGAACAATATCAAAAGTTTATCCAAAATATCCTGATCTGGTTGTATCCTTTGATGTGCACATGTATTTAACTGTTGCAAGTGCTGAGTTAGGAGCAAGATAAACCAAGAGGTTGACTTGCTACTCTGCAGGTTTTTAGGAGAGAAGTAAAGAGAGGAGAAGTGTATTGGCTTGCTTTTAAAGCCTCTGCTCTTGACCTACTTTTCTTTAATGGAGATTCTGAGTGTGAAAAAGAGCTGTTTATCAGACGATGAAAAGCATAATGACACAATTTATTTATTCAAAGCTGAGCAGCCGGGATTCAGAATGCTGACCCTTAGGAGGGGTTGGTGTTGGTCAGCCTTGAGATAGGGATTGTTGGAGATGTAAAGTAAGTGTTGAAAAGTGCTTTTTTTTAACGCATTAGCATTTTATAAGTCTTTTTTGCACTCACTTCAATCACGCTACTTGATTAAAGGTGACGTGTGTAATGTTTTCAATGTTAAAATATTTTATTTTATTCCAGCTTAATATTCAGACAACTATAAGTAAACCATTCATAGGTTGATTCCTCAGAATTGAATAAACACTGCTCAAAACATTGCTCTGTTTGTTTAAGCATCCCTACATAGCAATATTGACATAGGGTGCAATAGTCTGGTTCAAGAAGTAAAAAATCCCATTAATTTTCTCATTAGGGAATATATTTTTAATAATTACTTCCAAACCTTTAAAGACGTATGAGCTCTGAGGTTGTTAATCGAAAGTACACGCTTCACGTTGAAGCCATCAATCCACAAAATTTCTTCATAATGAAAAAAAAAAACATGTTTAAAAGCAGAATTTTTGGTGAAGAGCTATACCCATGAACCCGAAGGGAAACGATCCACCAATCGGTGAATCGCAGCAAACCAAGGCCCAACGCTTAAAAGCCCACACCAGGCCCCACACATCGAGATGTCCCGCGACAATCGCACCAATTGTTTTTAATTGATATAATTAGTTCATGCCCTCATTAAAGACGTTATGTACACAGTCTTGTACCTTTATCTTTTTTGTAAATATTTTTGTTGCTTAAAATCAAGAGAAGTAATGTTGTTATTCACTCTAGAGCCGGTTGATTTGGTTCACGGCCTAGAAATCTTTTAAAAGGGATATTGTAAAATCCCTATTGGAAAAATTACTACCAGAACAAAGATTTCTGAAGAAGTTTGCGGTCTATTGAGTTGGGACTATCATGTCCAACTTTAAACGGGTTGAGAAAACCTATTTAAATGCATTCTCCTATTCTAGCTTATATGCAGAGTCAAGTATTTTAATCAGTTGACTCTAAAGGCTGATTTATACTTGTGCATCAAACCTATGGCATAGGCCCGTGTATTGGCCAATGCGTTGGTTTGCATTTATAGTTCTGCTTTGGTGTGTCTGCGTCATTCTGTGAGTACACATACAATAAACAATAGCAATGTAAGCAACATAATTCATGGATTATTTATTAAATTATTGTGGCATTAAAAGGAATTCAAAGTATGTGAATGTTGAAATTTAGGCAAATATAGTTTATTATACATGTTGGCTGCCTTGGAGGGAGAAAATAAAATGAGAAAATGAGTTGCTTAAATAATAATAAATACATATGTTGGCTTACTTTTTGACTTTCCTTGCTGAAAGAGAAATCATCAAAATACTTAATAATTACATGCATGAATTATACAAAATGGCTGTCGTTTTAAGAACTTTACAATGCATATATGAATTATTACCAACTCTTAACATTAACTCATAACTTGTACATTTGCTGACATATTAGAAGTGTTCCATTTTTATAATTAATTAAACATACGGTAGAAACATTGTGCAGAACGGAAAGTTCGAGACTAGGATACAGGATGTTATTTAACTCAAATATCAAATAAATATCAAGTAAAAGCCCTGAGAATAAATGTGTTAAGAGTTTATAAACTGTAAACAGATATACATGAAGTAATACAGAAGCTTTACACTTGTAACTTCATGAAAAACAAAGAGACCATAAAACCAACAGATGCTTCTGATTAAGAAAATTCCTTTAAAGGTTCAAAATACAATGTGAAATGATGCATAGATACAAAATAATCTTGGATAAAATGCAAAGCTAACTCAGATATCCTTGTTATCATCCCGGGGTGCGGTTTCTGGTTTCAAAGTGGACCAATCACAGACTTGTCGATGCGACACGCAGTTACATTTTTGAAGTGGTGCACGTCAGGCTACGGTGTGGGCTCCGACATAGCTACATCTAGCCTACGGCACATATGTATAATACATAATAATATAGCATGGCCTTAATACATTTAAAGACATTTTCAGGTTGATTTACCCCAAAAGTGTAAACACTATGGCTGTGTAGAACTATCACAACATTCCTCTGATTGTTTGAGTGGCCCGACCAGCCAGACACACCAACATTGGCTCAACCAATGGCATGAGTTTGGGGTGGAACTTTCCATTTGATCAGCAATGGGTTTTTAATCATCAGATGGGTTGAGTGTTTGAAACTTTTTTTTGTTTATTAAATTCCTTTAGGTGATGCTAGTTGGTTAGATTTAAATAACAGTTAACTCGTAAAGCCACTGCAACCCTTCCTATTTCCTGTGGCGGTGTATATATTGGTAGTATTATTGGTATTTTTGTAGATGAGGTGGGGGTCTTCAACGAATTGAGCGGGTGTGTATATGCTGAGCTTTGGAAATTAGAGCATGTCCCGCTCATAAAAGTCTGTAGCACTTCAAAAATAATTATTTAGACCTTCCCTTTATTTGATTGCAGACGTTCCTTTGACTTCCCCTCGCCAGCCACCACAATGCATTTCACCAAATAGCTCCTGCACCTGGCCAATATTGATATGTTGTCAGCACAGCATGCTTGGTGCAGAATACTTAATAGTTGCATCAATCCCCGAATTATTCACTAAAGCATATAAATATTTGATTCCTGTACCCTGTAGCTGTATATTGGAACTTTTTTATACCCAACCTTCATAAAAACACAGATGATTAATATAAATATTTTAGGTCATCAACACTCTTTCTCTTTTCCCCTCTCGCTCTCTTCCTCTATATCCTTTCCTCATTTACTATTTGAAGCATCTATTAGTGTTTTAACACCACAGGAAAGCGGCTTCATTGAAATGCAGTGAAAACGGCACAGAAAAGGCAAAGTTAACTAATGGGCTCAAATTTTCAAACGAATGCAAGATTAAAGTCAATTGAATCTCCCATTGGGTTTCGACTGAAACCCTTTGAAAAGGAGCCCCGTAGTGGTTTTCAGAAATGAAAAATAGGACTTGTTCTAAAATTTTAATAACATTTTATACCCTCATTATGGCAAAGCAATTACATTTATTCAGAAACTTACTTCGATTTTACCTTGAGGTGGTTTGAACGTCTGTTCCTCAGCAGGTAACACAGCCATCAGCCCTTGGAACATCTTACCAGTCTTTTACACCGTTCTCCATGATGTATTGCACTGACACATCAGAGGAAGGGATATGATTTAATATAGGCCAAATTTATATTTGATCTGTGCATTGTAAGTTAGAGCACTAATACCCCATGTACCAACCGCCTATCATGAATCTCTGAGCATAGACTCTGGAAAGGAGACGATTCCTTGTCTCTGTGGTTGTCTATGGGGGGAATCAGAATTAGAGATCTAAGGTGCAATAAAAGAGTAGTCTACCATATAAAACCTTTTGGGAAAGAATAACTAAGTTCTGAGTGTTTTATATCAGTCTTTGCACATCAACTAGCCTGGCCTAGTTTCTCATAACAGACACCATTAATTAAATATATTACTCACTGTGTGGCCTCATAGATATAAATGAAGCATGCAAGACAAAAACAATTCAGAGAGGAGATTAGGCGGAAAAGTTGCATTTGTTCTCTGTCTTTTTCGCCTAACTCCTCTCCCGCCAAACCCCAAGTTTCTCCCGAGCTCTTCAGAGAGTTTTGGCGTATCTCAAATCGCACACCACAATCCAACAAAAAGCAGCAAAATTCCATAAGCTCACACACACATACAGACAAGACTGACAAGAAGGAAGATTTGAAACTTTTCTCTTGTTCTCAACTAGTGCATGCTCTGCCCGTAATGGGGTAGAAGTCATTAAAAACATCACTGCAGGCCTAATTAAGATGGGACATCTGGTCTCTCCTCACAGAACGAATCGCAGCCGAGTGCAAATAACTCCTCCTTGACAAGTTGAGAGGTGTCATACATCTCAGTGATCGTCAATCAACAAGGGACTTAGGCAACTCTTTCATCGTTAACGAGCGAATGCTTTGTTTTTCTGCTATAAGAGAAAACATTTTGACAAATTTCAAAAGGGAGGGTTGGAGGCAGGATTGTCTACTGTCATTTTTCAATTCCCCTTTATGTTGCTGCCAATTAGTTGGTGTAAACTTTAAGTTGCCTTTGACGATGATGATTTCTGCATAGCAAATGCCTGTTCGATGCCTCTTGGATGCAAGTAAATTAAGATGGATGTTCATTGCTTCTCTTGAAGTTGAAACTTTTATTAACATTTGACCTTAGTAACAATGACATTAGACTTCTCTTAAAGTTGCTGGGTGTAATTTTCCAAACAATGTCTGTTTCCAAACAGGTTTCCCAAAACTCACCAGGTTTAAATTATTTGGTCAATTAAGAAGTCCAGGCCCCAAAATCACACCACTGATTGATCATATGTCAGGCTGCTTAAACAGAGCAATGTTTAAAACAGCCACAAAGTCACTTTGTTCACACTCTTCGGGGAAATCATCCCATGAACAGCTAATGCTGAGTTTACACTACATGATTTTAGGCCCGATTTTCACTTCTAGCATGTACTCTGTTGTGAAACGTAATTTGGAGTCCAGGCAGAGTCGTCGGAGATTCGTCAATAGTGAAATGTTTTGTAATGTGTTCATTACATTTACATTTACATTTATGCATTTGGCAGACGCTTTTATCCAAAGCGACTTACAGTGCACTTATTACAGGGACAATCCCCCTGGAGCAACCTGGAGTTAAGGGCCTTGCTCAAGGGCCCAACAGTGGCATATTGGTGGTGCTGGGGCTTGAACCCCCGACCTTCTGGTCAGTAACCCTGAGTAACCCTGAGCCTCAACCACTGAGCCACCACTGCCCTGAGTTCACCCCTGTCACCGATTCCTCGTGTAATTTGAAAACGCTACGACTTCCATGACAAGACAGACAGTTGTGTGATATGAACACTTCCACAATCCGATATCTTTGAAAGTCATGTAGTGTGTAGGAGGCATTACTTTAAGTTCTATTTAAAGATAAAAAAATATACACATTTGTGGTGATGAAATTACAAAAGGATAAGCTTCAACGAGAGCTAACTAAATAATTCACTGAATCATATCCAGTTTGAAACTATGGCACAATATACCTATATTATATACTTGTTTAAAGGAATAGTTCACCCAAAAATGATCATTCTCATGCCACTCCCAAATCATATGACTGTATTTCTTTCGTGGAACACCAAAGGAGAAGTTTAGCAGACGGTCTGAGCTGCTCTATTAAAGGCAATGAAAGTTTATTGGGATCAGGGGCTGTCAAGCTCCAAAAAGATATGCATTCAAACATTGATAAGTGGGTAGGAATTCACAGCAGGCCACAAAGGACTATAATGCAAAATATTAAGCGCAAACCCTCCAAGATAAAGAAAAACAAAAATCCAAAAGATGCATTAAAAATAAATAAAGAACAAAGACAAAACAACCAGACCTAGTCAGAAGCTAAGGGAGACAATGCATGAAAATAATTGGAGCCCAAGGGGTGATATTTGTTCTTCTGAAATATTAATTACTCTTATGGACTGTGTGCAAGCACTTTAATACTAACGCCCATTTCACACATGATCCGTTTGCAGTATGCAGTACGTACTGTACATGGTGCGGAAGCAGCATGCACTTGATTGTGCTTTCACATAAGACGCATTTGCAGTGCGCAACTGATCCATGGCTTCTATATACCACAAATACAACAATGGGTAAGTAGTTTGCCATTATTTTTATTTTAAACATTTAAATATGGTACTTCTCTTACATGAAAAGGTAGCATCACAAACATTTTTAATTAAAACTGACCATCCACACAAACAGCCAAGGAAACTGTCTCCCATGGCTTTTCATTTGCATTTAAATCTTTATGCAAGAAATCCTGTAGGTCATAGAGAACTTTATGTTTTTCCAAATCCACGATGAGACAAGTTTCATCCATAATATCTTGTTTTTCCAAATGTGAGGTAAGGTGTAGTTGTCACCACCAGCCTGTCACGTGATTGCTGCTTTCTGCTGAGATGCGAGTGTAAGCAAAATATCCACCATCACTTTTTCACGAAAAGTTTTATTATTTTATCTTAATTTACTCACCCTTATAACTTAATTTCTTCCATGGAACACAAAAGGAGATATTATGTTGTATAGACAACATTTATTATATTTTTATGGTGCTTTAAGTTCCTTTCTGAAAGCTTGAAAGTCCTTATTCATTATAATTGCATTGAAAAGAGGGAACAGTAAATGTGTCCAAATTGTTCCATTTTGTTTTCGATAGATGAAAGAAAGTCATACAGGTTTGGAATGACATGAGGATGAGTAAATTATGACAGAATTGTTATTTTTTGGGTTACCTATCCCATTAATTGTGGTTTCCCCTTGCATTTTAACTGGAAGCACAATAGACAAAGAGCTCTTGGACTGAACTCTATGAACCGTTTCAAAACTAAAGGTGCTCTTCTGCACTTGATTGTGTATAATTCCAATCAGAAACTCACTATCTTATAGATAAGACAGAGTAGCAGATAATGTATTTAAAAAAGAACCCCATTGAGTCTAAAATAAGGCAATTTCTATGTAAATCGGCAATAAAGCAGAACTTTCCCAACTGCTGAGGGCAGTCGCATTATTGACATGCGGGCTGTTCAGGAAATTGTTTAACTGCCTGATAGCAGGTATCTCACCAGATATTTGCTTACCTCTCCTCTTCCATTAATGTTCCCTGTAATATTAAGCCATCTTTTCCTGTACGTGAATATCTGCAAGAACGGTTGGCGCTCACTCTTTAGCATCTGATTAGTGTCAGGTAATTCTATCTCCACAAACAACTGTGCTGTAACCGAGCAAAGATTGCCTGCAATATTATGTGCAGGATGAAGAATATCCATCCATCTCAAATTGAAGTCTGGGATGCATTATTGATTGACCAGTGAGATTGTGTCAGTAAAATAAGTGCCAGTGGGTTATAGTTTAATATGAATGGTAATGCACTATGGCCTTGGTGAACCAGGGGCCAATCAAAGCTAGGCCTGTTTTTATAGGTAGCCCAACACTCCTATTATGAAGCATCATGCCTATGTACCCTCAGATATTTTGAGAGAAGTAGATGACCGACTGACCCACCGGCCGACAGACAGACAGAGAGCCCATAAAGGCTAGGCCTGTTTTTATAGGTAGCCCAACACTCCTATTATGAAGCATCATGTGCCCTCAGATTTTTTGAGCCAAGTGGACGACCGACCGACCGACCGACCGACCGACCGACCGACCGACCGACCGACAGACAGACAGACAGACAGACAGACAGACAGACAGACAGACAGACAGATAGATAGATAGATAGATACTCTATGATAAATCTTGCTTGTTCTTTGTTTGACTTTGAAATTAGATGATAAAATAATTCAGGTGTCAGCTCTTCTCTTATTGTAACTAGGGCTTGTCTTTCCCTGCAGGCTTCCTAGAGGGATTATGATTATACAGTAGATTAATACTTTTATCCCTATCTGTGAGCAAAGAACTATTGGTAGATGAGGCACAAACCAGCAAAATAACGTGTATGAATTGGAAATTGCTTATGATGATTTAGCCTGTTGACCCTAGAGCTTATCAAACTTTTCTTAAGTGTTAAAAGATGCTAGAGGTTAATGTTCCCGCTGAATTCTGGTGGGAAGGAATCTGATTGGACAAGAATCTTAGATGTGAAATCCAATGGCTGCACTCAAGAAGAATAATGAAGAATAATGTGATTCTATGTGAGCCTTCATGCATGTGTCTCTGAATGGAACGAAAGGCTTAAAATGTAAAGGTTAAATCTTTTGAATAAAAACTAGATGAAGTTAAAGAATTAACCATTGGCTGCTAGTTCCTAAGCACATAGTGAATGGCAGTTAATTCAAAGTCACGGTGCACAGTCATGCCTTGGTCTCTGCTGAAATTTTTTTTTTATTTCTAGTGGACACAAAAGAGTTATCGTTTATATAAAAGTACTGATAGCTCAAGTCAAACACAGCAGATATGAGATCTGTATTATAGAGGTGTAAATGTTAAAGGAATAATTCACCCAAAAATGAAAATTCTGTTGTCATTTACTCACAGTAAGTTAATTCAAAATACATTTGACTTTCTTTCATCCTTGGAACAGAAAAGGATACATTTTGAAGAGTGCCCGAGTTGCCGTAAATTTGATAATGAAAAATATTAAAAAAATATTAAAACTAAATGACTTGTGTGCTATATTCAAAGTGTTCTTAAGCCATATGAAGGCCTTGAGTGAGGAACATACTGAAATTTGTGTTTGCGTGTAAATATATCAAGGGCATCACAACACATTTAAAGTGTGTGACAATCAGCCACAAGACACTGAAGAACCAATGATGTTTGACTTCTCTGAACACAAGTCTTTGACTTCAAGCCAGAAGCTATTCTTCCAAATAAACCATTTTTCAATGTACGTGAACACAAATGTTATTTGAAGATATGGAAGAGCGGAAGATTCTCAGTGAATCACAATATACATTTTGTAATCTTCTTCAAAAAGATATCGAAAGAAAGTTATATAACTTTGTAATGGCAGGAGGGTGAGTTAATGAGGATATAATATTTGGGTGTACTGTTCCTTTAAGACTGCCACTAGTCTAGTAATCTCAGTCTTATACACTCACCTAAAGGATTATTAGGAACACCTGTTAAATTTCTCATTAATGCAATTATCTAATCAACCAATCACATGGCAGTTGCTTCAATGCATTTAGGGGTGTGGTCCTGGTCAAGACAATCTCCTGAACTCCAAACTGAATGTCAGAATGGGAAAGAAAGGTGATTTAAGCAATTTTGAGCGTGGCATGGTTGTTGGTGCCAGACGGGCTAGTCTGAGTATTTCACAATCTGCTCAGTTACTGGGATTTTCACGCACAACCATTTCTAGGGTTTACAAAGAATGGTGTGAAAAGGGAAAAACATCCAGTATGCAGCAGTCCTGTGGGCCGACTGATTCAAGCTGATAGAAGAGCAACTTTGCCTGAAATAACCACTCGTTACAACCGAGGTATGCAGCAAAGCATTTGTGAAGCCACAACACGCACAACCTTGAGGCGGATGGGCTACAACAGCAGAAGACCCCACCGGGTACTACTCATCTCCACTACAAATAGGAAAAAGAGGCTACAATTTGCAAGAGCTCACCAAAATTGGACAGTTGAAGACTGGAAAAATGTTGCCTGGTCTGATGAGTCTCGATTTCTGTTGAGACATTCAGATGGTAGAGTCAGAATTTGGCATAAACAGAATGAGAACATGGATCCATCATGCCTTGTTACCACTGTGCAGGCTGGTGGTGGTGGTGTAATGGTGTGGGGGATGTTTTCTTGGCACACTTTAGGCCCCTTAGTGCCAATTGGGCATCGTTTAAATGCCACGGCCTACCTGAGCATTGTTTCTGACCATGTCCATCCCTTTATGGCCACCATGTACCCATCCTCTGATGGCTACTTCCAGCAGGATAATGCACCATGTCACAAAGCTCAAATCATTTCAAATTGGTTTCTTGAACATGACAATGAGTTCACTGTCCTAAAATGGCCCCCACAGTCACCAGATCTCAACCCAATAGAGCATCTTTGGGATGTGGTGGAAAGGGAGCTTCGTGCCCTGGATGTGCATCCCACAAATCTCCATCAACTGCAAGATGCTATCCTATCAATATGGGCCAACATTTCTAAAGAATGCTTTCAGCACCTTGTTGAATCAATGCCACGTAGAATTAAGGCAGTTCTGAAGGCGAAAGGGGGTCAAACACAGTATTAGTATGTGTTCCTAATAGTCCTTTAGGTGAGTGTATACTGTATAAAGCTACCAAGCCTATGGCCTTGGTCTATCGGTTTCTTCATGAAACTTTACAAAAAAAAAAATGAAAAAAAAAAAATATATATATATATATATATATATATATATATATATATATATATATATATACATATATATCTCAACAGGGGACAGTTTAAATGTGTATTTAAAGGGAAATAAAAGAGGAATTAATTGGGTATAAAAATAAAGAAATAAAGATAGAAAAAGTTTTTAAAAAAATTAATAACTACAAATAAATAAATAAATAATTTTAATAAATAATATTAACAATATAAAACATTTAGGAATATAGAAAGAAAAAGTACAGAAATAAATACATTTGACTGTTTAACTCAACATTTGCACAAGGGCTGATTGCACAACGTGAGTACGATGTGAACTCATTCTCATTTCAGTATTTTATGTCTTGGAGAGCGCTAGAGAGTATTCTTACTTCATATTACATTTCTGTTGTCCAAGTTCACAGGATATATACAGTAGCAGTGGGGCATTCATTTATTCATGTTGTTTTCTCTAAATATTCACACAGCGGCATTCTATAGAGACTCATTGGCAGTCCCATGAGCAATGGTCGGAGTGATGCATAGACGCGAGAAAAGGAGCGATGGCTGTTAATTATTTAAAATGTCAAAAATAATCACCAACTCCCTACAAACCACCACTGTCATCAAACCTGTGGCGTATATCTGAATTCAATTGAGCGGGTCAAAGGCACTGCATGGCAGCTGCTAACAGCATTGCAACAAAAACTCTCACAGATGCACAGAGCTTTTGTAAGCGGCTACACAGAGGCTCAATAAATGACGGTTAAAACATGACCTCCATCCTACTGATATACTGTATGTCATAACTGAAAACAACTTTCACCTCTATTTTCGCAGCTTTGTGTGTGAGACGTTTCGAGGTGGCCTCATTTGTATCTCAAGGCTGCCATAGTGGTTGAATGGGAATGGGTGTATGGAACCTAATAAAATACACCACTATGGGCCTCTGTTTATGAAAGCCCTTCATCTCTCATTTAAATGCCATAGGAGCTTATTTACAACATCATTGTGTCTCTCTTAAAGGTTTTTTTTTTGAAAGATTTTGTTAATCTTTTTGTTCTGTGAGACAGACAGACAGACAGACAGACAGACAGACAGACAGACAGACAGACAGACAGACAGACAGACAGATAGATAGATAGATAGATAGATAGATAGATAGATAGATAGATAGATAGATAGATAGATAGATAGATAGATAGATAGATAGATGTTGTTTATGACTCACCGACAAGCGCCCTCTCCCGTCATCAGACATTTTTGCATCTGCTCCAGTGTGTTTACCTTCCCATGTGCCACAACCGGAAACACGAACGCAATGCAATGTTTTCCATTTTGGTAAGCACAGAGGACTATTTCTGATTTCACTCTGAGATCAGTCAGAGATTTTAAACAGCCTTAATAAAAAAACTTTAGCCATAAATTATACTGTATACTGTGTTGATAGAGATATATATATATATATAGAGAGAGAGAGAGAGAGAGAGAGAGAGAGAGAGAGAGAGAGGGAGATTAATAACAACATTCTGAATATAAGAAGCAACAACCAATTAAAACATCCCATTTATATGATGCTCCCTATTCAATAAGTGTAAGAAAATAATTGGTCCATGTGTCGCTATATCCAGTTATCTTGTTCAAGTGCATCCACTGAAAGCAAAACTAATGGAATTCTCTGCGGTGGGCTGTCTGGCGTATTCTGATCACTAGAAGATTGCACTATTGACCAAATGTCAGGCACAGAGAGATGCAATGATTGAATAAAAGAGTATACATAATCGAAGGCGAGAACTCTGCCAGGGCCGCCTTCTGTTGCCTCTGTAACAACACCCTAGGAAATTCTAAAAAATCATTAAATCAACCCCAGCCCCAACCCCATGCCACTTCTCCTCTCTTGTGATGCTCTCTTGAAATTAGTTTTTCTCATTAAAAGCTAATTTCATAAATGTCTCTCTCTCCCATGCATTTCTACTCTGTTGTCAACAAACTGCATCTGGTCATCTGTTGGAGGACATGTTGTAAAATATTTTGGGCCTAAATGAATGCTCTGTTACTACAGCAGAAGTGAGGTAAGATGACAGTGTGCTTCAGGATATTAAGATCAGTACCAGATTGGTCACAGGAAGTAAAGGTGGAAGCTGACCAATCCCTTAGAGACCAATACACCCCCCATCTGGGGCCCCCAGAAAAACATAACTCACACACCTAAAGGGGAGGAATTGACCAGCAAACAGATTAAATTCTGATTAGGGAGAAGATGCCCAAAGGAATTTATTGGTCACTTGAGAGGCTGAGTGATGTTCTACTAGTCTGACAATGGCTTGAACATGCAAATGATTTGGTTGCATTTGTAAACGCCACACAAATGTGGCAAATGACAAATGCATTCCTTCAAAAATGAAGATTTTTCTTGCCTCTCTTCTAAAGCGATCCAAATCTGTCAGAGGTTAAATAAATGACATCCTCTCTGGTAAGGAATGGATTTTTCTAAGGGTTTTGCCCTTCTGGAAAAATTATATTTGTTAAAGGGACAGTTCACCCAAACATGAAACTCTGTCATAATTTACTCACCCTCATGTTGTTCCAAACTCAAATGATCGATCAATCGATCGATCGATCTATCTATCTATCTATAAAGTTGAAGTCAGAAGTTTACATACTCTTAGAGTCATTAAAATTATTTATTTTTAACCAGTCCACAGATTTCATATTAGCAAACTATAGTTTTGGCAAGTCGTTTAGGACATCTATTTTGTGCATGACACGAGTAATTTTTTCAACAATTGTTTACAGACAGATTGTTTAACTTTTAATTGACTACATCACAATTCCAGTAGGTCACAAGTTTACATAAAGTTAACTGTGCCTTTAAGCAGCTTGGAAAATTCCAGAAAATGATGTCAAGCCAATTAGCTTCTGATAGGAGGTGTACTGAACTGGAGGTGTACCTGTGGATGTATTTTAAGGCTTACCTTCAAACTCAGTGCTTTTTGCTTGGCATTATGGGAAAATCAAAAGAAATCAGCCAAGACCTCAAAAAAATATTGTGGACTTCCACAAGTCTGGTTCATCCTTGGGAGCAATTTCCAAATGCCTGAAAGTACCTTGTTCATCTGTACAAACAATAGTACAGAAGTATAAACACCATGGGACCACACAGCCATTATACCGCTCAGGAAGGAGACACATTCTGTGTATACATTTTTTGGTGAGCTACCCCTTTAAATGTGTTGCAAGAACTTTTTGGTTGCACCTGTGCACTCCTAGAAACAGTTAAAGACCCTTTCCCTCCCTCCTCTTGTGCATGCAATTACACCTAAATGTACTGAAACGATTGACTGAACCATGTGAAGGGCATTTACTTTTTTGTGAAGCGTGACATAATCTGAGAGATTTAGATTCCTTTTTTATCAGGAGGCCCAGGTAATGATGAAGGCCTGGGATCCATTCAGAATTCTCATTTACAGCTAGGAGAGGATGGCCCCATCTGTTCCGTGGCAAGGCCCCTTCCAGCAATCTTTGATATCACTAAACGCTATTAGCCAAGAAAGAGGCTGGGCTAATGGACCTTTAAGAGCTCATTTATTTGAGGCAATTATTTTGAGGCGACCTCTTTTTGGAGTTGAGCACTGCCCTCACAAACGGGAAGATTATGCCGTGTTTAGAGGAGAATGCATTTTGACTGAAGGACACAAGGAACGGGAGAGGAGGATGGAACTCATTTCACTGAGGCAAGGAGACCCACAAACAAGTGCTTGATTTACCCTGGTGTCAACTTATGGTAGCACCACCAGTTTTCAGTATTCAGAAGCATAGGATTGAAGCAATCCGTTTTTAATAGAACGTTGCAAAAGAGAGAAAGAGAGAGAAAAACAATCTCGAAAAGGAAGAATCTGAGTCAGCTGTGTTGGCATTCACATCAAAATGGAGATTGAAGAGCTCAAAGACAATGATCATATGTCTTCTACTGCACTGAGGCATTAGTGCGTAGGATGTCCCACTGTGGAATAAGTCTTTGCACAGTTCTGACTCCAGTTATGTTTACACACCACTAGGGGTGCTTTAGTAAAAAATATTTTGATGGATGAATTTCAAATGTTTTTTCAGATTTCCAAGTATATCTAGAAACTGATATCCATTTTACACAGGTACTCTATCTAGGCCTTTGATAATGCTTGATTGACTGTAACCCTGTGACTGGCCTTTTCTTGATATTATGCATTATCAAAGGCCTAGATACAGTACCTGCGTAAAACGGATATCAGTTTCTAGATATATTGGAAATCTGAAAAACATTTGATCAAAATGTCAGTAACTAAAATAAATAAATAACTGGCTATATTTGTGATAGCCTAGGCCTGTGTCATTTATTAGAAAGTTCATGTTTTTATTCTGCTGTTGGAAATAATCTAGAGCATGATTATATAATAATTAATTTATTTCCACCTTTATATTTCCTAAATATTTTCTAATTTTAATTTTGAATGACATTTCGAGTTGCACCCTCTACTTGCAGTGCCCTTAATGCTTACCAAATGTGCGTGCATGTATTTGACGCCGATATTGCATATTTTGTATACTTTCCACATCTGTTCGTTTTAATGTGTTCAATTCCCATATACCGTTATCTTACTTTTACTTTACACCTGGCTGTACTGCACTTATGTCAGTCTTTGTTGTCTGTCAACCTCTCAAAAATAATCAAATATTATAAAAAGACATGTGAATGAAATATAAAACCTAAAAACTCAATCTAAAAATATATAAGAAATATATATTTAAACTGCATCTCGTTTATGCTTTGTGCGTGTGACTTTTTTGCTGTGTCATCACCATTCATATCTATACAACCAATGTGTTTATGATTAAATTACTACTAAAGCACAAAATTGTTTACAAGAGCACAAAGTTCTTCATAGATCTAGTCTCTTAATTTTGCTGTCAAAGTGCAACAGACTGATGCATTTAACTTTAAAATGTACAACATTTTCTAATGGGGGAGCATGTCTCCGGACCCCCCTAGAGGGTCCAAGGTCCACCCACCACAGTCTCACAAAATCCTGTGGGGAAACACTGTGTGTGTGTATATATATATATATATATATATATATATATATATATATATATATATATATATAAAAGTAAAATCTCTGTCTACTAAAGCTTGGTCACATTTAACTTTGCACATAAAAAAGACGCTACTTGGCAAGCCATTTTTGCTGGTTTCACACTTGCGTCACATCTGCCCACATCTTCTTTGCCTGTGGAATTTCGCCCATACATTTAGTACAACTGCATGACATAAGACTACATGCTTAGAATATTTATATTGCGTAGGCTAAATAACCGGCATTATGAAGTGAAACAGAAGGCCCTATCACACTACAAAAAAGAGTGGCACAATAGTTTGACATTTTTTTCTTAACTTTAAAAATTTGTGGCACAGAACACTTGGTCTCTAGCTGCACATAAATGTCTGTTTCTCCCTCCCTCATGACTGGGATATATTAGAGAAAATCACTCTAGGATATGAGAGAGCCAAGAACATCACAATGGCTTCAAATATATGATATTCCCAAAATAAAAAGATTAATCAGACCTTTCATTGAAGGTTTCAGTCTACCAAATCTGGAAAACCTCACCCTCAAGTACAATGTCCAGTTTGTGATATACTGTACTTTGTACTCTTTAGAAATGGGTACATCCGCTACTTGCCATCCTTATTTGTTATTATTTTTTTCATTATTTTTTTTTTTTATTCACCTTAGCTGTATACTGAGATCAGACAATGAGCAAGTGATGCAATATTGCGGCCTGGCAGACTCAGTAATGTAGTCAATGGTATAAGTCCTACTGCAATTTAAAACTGCTTATCTGAGCTGAATCCAGATGGGAAATCACTCCCAAACAGTTTTCTCTTATAAGCACTTGTCAGGGCTTAGCCAGGTTGGTGTTCATCTCTGCGCAGAGGATGCGCAAATCGCTTTAGTAGGAAAAAAATTTAAGGCCTCGTGAGCCATTTGATGAGACGCCAGCTCATAGGCCTCTGTCTCCTGCCTTCATTTCAGAGGGCCCAATGCCTCAGATGTGCATCCATTCCCATTTTCAATATTGCTACTCCTATCAAGACCAAGGAGCATCCTCAAAGACACAGAGCCTCATATTGGAAAATAATGGGCCAAGCTCAGGCTTTGTGCAAGGAATGTTTAACTACCTAGCCTGTATAGTCCCACTACACAAAATAACTTCTCCCCGTTTGAAGTCAATATCTTCATCCCAATTTGCATATTTCTGCACTATTTCAAATCACTTTCATTATAAGTAGTGTGATTATGTGTTCACACTAAAAAGTATGAAGATGATGTACTTCTTCAACCGAAAAAAATAAAAATAGCATGGAATGTTGAACACATGTATGGGGCGGGGTTATCGGGCCACAATGCTGGCCTTAATTTTTTTTTATAATGCCGGACATGGCAACTGTCAAATCTTCTCTAGCAAAAACAGCACATTACAATTGGGAGTTTAAGGCTTTAACATCCCCACACTTTGTGTGAATCTGTACATCTTTTGAGACACAAAGCAGGTCACACAGCGGACAAAAAGCACCATAGTCGATAATGTATGTCCCTTCATAACGATTTGGGTCGAATTGAATGTAATTTAACAGAAAGCTATGCAAGTGGTGCTGCATAATTTTGAGCAGCCCCCAAAGTCACACTTGGGGTCGAATTTAAGTATTTGGCTAACGTGCTAAAACTAGCGCCAACACATCAAGGGCATTTGGAGCTGCATTGCCCTAAACAAAAACAAAAATTATAATCTTTCTGAATAGTTAAAAAAACACAAACACAAAAATCACACGTAGAGTACATTTAAGACTATCATACACTTCAAAGGTTCATACATAGAGTATAGTGCAACTACAACATCTAAGTTCATCTATGGCAAATGAACAACTTCATTTCTGTTCATCTGCCATAGAATCTTTACATTTCCTGTCAAAGATACCACAATGCCTGATGAGACTAGAGTTCACATATATCCTGGCTGGTGGATGCTCTGCTTTTCATTGCAACTGATTTTATAAGGGATAATTTTGCACCTCCTTCTGTGTTTATATTGGGTTACAGTGAAGATGGCTTCAGAGCCATTTGAAATACAATGGGGTGTGATGTGAGAGGAGGGAGATTCACCATCCCTCCCGAGAACGGGATCTGATCTGATCATCACTAGAGGATTTAGTAAGTATTCCACTGGGTCCCCTGACATGCAAAGAGAGCAGCCAATTAAAACATGAAGGAGGGGACACTTACACTCCTACATTAAAACAAAAAAAAAAAACATGGAGAGAAATAAGGGGTAGCGAGAGAGAGGGAGACGAAAAGGCAGGAGTGACATGTAAAGATTCTCAGTTTGAGTGTACATCAACCCCGTTTTCGTCGCTGTGTACCATTTGAATCAGGGAAAAAAAGCCCCAATCCTGGGTGACTTTGAACCACCAAAGGAAACTTGAACTACATGGCTAATTTGCAGCTTTATGCCAGAACACATTCCCGTCAAGCTCACAGGGGTTGTGACATGAGAAACCAAAAAAAACAGGAACAAATGTGTCACGTCTGTCGGATGTTTACCATGCCCTTTTTTATTTTTCTGATGAGTTTCCTAGCTTTCTTTAGCTGATTCTTCCTGGGTTTTCTGCTCTTCCTATCAATAATTAAGGCCCATCTATCAGAGACCATTATGTAATAAGTGCAGTGGTGAATTCTTAGGGCCAGCAAAGCCTTCTCTGCTGGCCTAACATGCCAAATAAATAAATATTTTTCATATGTATATGTATTTTTATTCACTTTCCACTCTTAATCACACACAAAATACAGAACAAATACAGAAAAATGAAAAGTTTATCCAGAAATTATTCCTTGATTATTACAAGCGAAGTGTGACAACTGTTTCACAAATCGCATTCCTGAAGCATTGCGTGAGTCTGAGCTCCACCCTTCACCCGTCAGGCCTTCAGAATTTCCACAGAATCCCTCAACAGTGTAAATGAATGAGCAACTAAAGTCAGATTGTCAGATTCACAAGCCAATCAGATTGATGTCACATTTTTACATTATGTTTTTATTTACATGCAGTTTTACAAATTATTCTTTAAAAAAGTAATGGAATTGATAGATAGGGTGAAGGAACACACTTTAAACTCACTATTGAATATTTGTTTTTATCGCTGACGATAAAGCATTAGATAATAAAGAACCGCTGAAAAACAAAGTGCACATGACTACAGCAACAAAACCCCATTGTTTTATATCTTTAGAGAACAAATAAACATTATTCAAACCCATGGATGGTTACAGCTTAGAACACAGTAAAATGTATAGAAAGAACATACCACCATATATTTGCAAAAATAGTTATAAAATACACACAGTCACACTTCTGCAGGTGTAAATAGCACTGTTAGACCAAATGTTGCTATATCAATAAATATAATCAATCTTACAAGCAACAGCCATGTGCATTAAATTATTCTTTCCTATCTTGATATTTTAGAGACTCACCATAATTCTAAAATCCTCTTTGAATCAACAATAACAATAAACTGAATAGGAGTAATTCCATGTCTCTGTAACATTTTAATAAAACAAAGTTTTGAACAAGTTCTACACATCAGATTTAAAAGTGATTCTATATACCCATGATAAGCAAGTGATCCGCCATTGACAATCAGGAAAAAAACAATTATTAAAATACATTTTTAATCTGCAATTGAATATCGCCTTGTCCGACATGTTTTTTCCTCCAGCTCATAATCTGGAGTCCTGTCGCAAGGATTGTTGGTTAGCAGACTGCCGTGAGCCCAGAGCAGTGTGGGCTTCGACGTAGACCGCATCGAGGGTGCAAATGGGGTGCTCGTGAGAACACTCGCAAGCGCTAAAATCATAAACGGGACACACTACGGACTCGTAGACTTCACAAGCACGTGCCACTGAAGGCCACAAGACCGCAAGTCCACATGAAGTGCGCCATTTGGGACAGGGCTATGTGAGGCCTTCTAGCTGGCCTTAAGTGACTCAATCACAAGTGATGTGTGTAATTTGAAAGCGAAGAGCAACAGTTCTCGCTGACGAGTCAACTGTCATTACTTATAGCAACATCAGGAGTTTTCTAAGTGTAAATTATGCTGCTTGAGCATTCAGTGTCAGATCAAGTTTTGAAAAGTAGTGCTGCGTTCCATTGAACTCGTAAAGTCGGAATTTACAGCTTCTTACTAGGAAAAGTGCAATGGAATGCATTTGAATTACAACCTATAGGCTAGTGCAGAAATTCTCAACTCCGATTTCACCGAGATGCAGGGGCATGATGTCACACAAACATGTTGACACTCAGAGAGATTACAAAGTAAGGGATAAACATTCACTTTATGAAGTAATATCGATAAATGAGTTTGTTTCCACATTACATGATATTAAGGCTTGTTTAACAAATGCCTGCAGAAACGTGAATAAAAGTTTCTAATCTCTGTAATATTCATATACCTGAAGCTAGCGATGCAGCATTGTTTAAGCGAATGGGAGTGTTGCCATTACGAATATTGTGGAATGGAATGCATTTATGGTTGGAGATATCAAGTAGGAATATCCCACATCCAACTTGAATGGAACTCAGCATAACCGTGTACCCTTACGAAACAAAATGTATTACAAACAATATTTAAATCACAAATATTATTAGATAGATTTTTCCAGGTATTATAGACCTCCTTGGTAGATTCATATGAAAAATTATGATTTTTTAATGTGAAAAAATGATGTTCATTTCACAAAACAGACATGATGTATGATGCCCAAAGGCAAATGGTGTCTTATTCATTGTGAAACTGTGTTTTCTTAATGGCATGAATCACACTGAAGGCCTAGACTTTTAATGCACGGCCCGCCACTGAATTAGCGAGTGCCATTGGTGAGGCGAAACCACTCATTTGGAGAAAGCATTACAACCCTGTTGTGGCAGGCTGGAGGGTGGGGCCGGGTCGTGATCCTACACACCCGGTCCCGTATTAGGCTAATTATGCCTCCGTGAGGTTTAAAGGCTGACTGCAGAGGGCTGTGCGGGAGAGAGAGATCGTTAGCGGACATGTCCGTCATGTGTTTGTGTCTTCTTTTAAGTTTCTCATTAAACTATTATTTATATTGAAAAGCCGGTTCTCGCCTCCTCCTTTCCATTGAATACCTTTACACTGGTGCCGAAACCCGGGAAGGAGGAGGGATACGCCGTAGTAGAGTTCTCGCCACTACCGTTCACCCCAACGGAGGTCCGACCGCGAGGGGAGAAGGGGCTCCTAGCCGACCGCCTGGAGCGGTCAATGCCGCTGCCTACCGGCCGCTGAAATGCGGCGGAGTTTAAGACCGCTGACCGCGAGTGGGGAGGGGCTCACTGGCGGCCACCTGGAGCGAGAGAACCGCTGCCAGGGGCAGGGGAGACCCCTTCTGTTCCCCGAGAACGAGGCGGGCTGTTCCGTCCGCCAGGGGCTGGAGGACTGCCTCAGATCCGCCCGGAGAGGCGTGGCTATCGTCCGATAGAGGGTGGAGGAGTGGCCGAGGAACAAGCTACGGCGTATCGGAGAACTGGCGAGTAAGAGTTTTTTTTTTTTTCATCTCTCTCCTCTCTCTCTCACTGTCACTCTGCGTTGGCCTTTACCCTCTTTTAAATTTTACAGTGTTTTGGGGGGGGTACTACACTGTTACAGGAAGTACCCCCCATTTAAATTATTTCTGTTTCCCTCCCCTTGTCCCCTCCCTCGTCCAGGTAGATGGGGATGACCTGCCGGCAGACAGCGCAGAAGGCGCACCCTCCCCCAGGGAAAGAGAGGGGGGGATATACGTCAGGCCGGGGGTCCCCAGCCTGAGAGAACGAGGGAGGAATGTGGCAGGGTGGAGGGCGGGGCCGGGTCGTGATCCTACACGCCCGGTCCCGTATTAGGATAATTATGCATCCGTGAGGTTTAAAGGCTGACTGCAGAGGGCCGTGCAGGAGAGAGAGATTGTTAGCGGACATGTCCGTCATGTGTTTGTGTCTTCTTTTAAGTTTCTCATTAAACTATTATTTATATTGAAAAAACGGTTCTCGCCTCCTCCTTTCCATTGAATACCTTTACACCTGTGTTTCCTAAAGCCGCTGAAACCATTTAGGCTAAGGGCTTCTCAGAAGTATTCTGAAACTTATGAGAATCTTAAGAGAAGGTTAGGCGGGGGGAGTAAATGGCTGAATATTTGGTGCCATTTTATGATTTTACAGGTTTGTGCAGCACCCACTGAGTGGATTGTAAAGAGTGACAGTCATTCTAGCCTCTGTGAAATGTGGCGATTAGCCATCTTGATTAGCTGTCGTCTCCTGCTCAGGCCTTCTCTGCATGATGGAAAGTTGTTCTCTGAGGATCGATCACAGCGAAGAGGAAGCAATCGTCTTTGAATTCAAACTTAATACTGAAACGATGTAAAGATAGTCAAGGCTCAGAGAGATTTGTTGTCAGGGTCCAAAATATTAGTCAAACAATGACATCTAAAAGCCACTTCAGCTGATTTTCTTTTCAGTCTTACTTATGCAGCCTTACCTTGAGAGCAAGGAAATAAGTGTATTGCTTTGACTATGTCTCTTGAGTTTATGTTTGATGTCTATGAGTTTTGGAATCTGCCAAATTCATAGGCCTCATTGAAGGTTAATGCCTCTCATTCAAATTACAGAGGCGCAAGAGCTTAGAATGCATTCTATTGACGTGCAGAAAATTAATGTCATGCTAAGTATGTTTTGAAAAGCTTACCAAAGCGCAAATGCTTCCATCCCCATGGCCAACAAGAGTTTGCACACTTACATACTCTATTCCATCTCATTGTTGTAATGAGGCCTTTGTAAGCTCTGTCTGTGTATGCTTTTATTTCATCCCGTGGACCTCACCTTGTGTGTTTTTGAGTCAATTAGAGTTGGGGAAGAGAATGAGCTAGAGGCTAATGGTACTAAACAGAGAGGTGATGTCCTTCAATTTTTTAAATAAAGGGAGAGACTGTACAAAGTCAAAGTAGATGGAGGATGGGGCGTTATGTTCTGATCAAGCTCCCCCCCTCCGCTTGAATCACAGGCTTAATTATTTTAAGAAATGGCACAGCCGCTGATCTCAGATCAATGTAAAAGGGCAACTTTTACAGTAGCAACGCAATGACTGACGCAAATTACAATGACTGACACGTGTAGGTGGGAAAATTGTGGCATGAATGCAAGAGAACATCAGTGACATCAATCATCACTTCATCTTGCCAATTAGTGCTCCCAGATATACACACAGATGAAAATCAGAGGCTCATCTAACTAGCAGACAGACTCTGAGATCAACCCCCCAGCCTCCAAAACAGCATCAGCTGCACCAAAACTTTACAACAAGATGTCTTGTTTTGTTCCTGGGCCTGTGGTGTCATTCACTGAGACCAAGTTACTTACCTATTTTATCTCATTTTATTTGCAGTCAAGACACTAAAAGTAGACACTATTAGGCCGGTTTTGATTGGTCAAAGAGTCAGAAATTGCACCATGGCTTTAATTTCAGTTTTGTGCTTTGTTAAGCTTTGGTGATGAACACGCTGTCTCCACGTATGCGTTTAGATTTGACTGGCAGTAACTGATGCCTTACAGATGCAAAGAAAGTTGATTTTAAGTGCATATGCCCTTAATATTGAATTACTAAGTTGCAGATCGCTTTGGAGTGTGTTTTCTGTCTTGTACTTGTACATCTTCACATAGGGCTCTGATCCGTGAGCTTTATGCATGACAGATGGCTTGTTATGATATGAATATTTAAGAGATTGCAATTTTATATTTAGGGCTGTGGCATAAAAATGAATGCCCTGACAAAGTGGAAAAATAGTTCTTTTAGTTGTAGTTCACTAAATTTTATTGATTGGGCTGGGTAGGAGTTGGACAAATGTATTGTTTCTGTTAATTTCACACTGGTGGTTGTGCTTAATGTTAATTATTTACCGGCATGTTTTCAAAGATAAATCTTGAACTGAATAAATACATCTTACCCTTAAAAAACTACACAGCATATAAGCGCCAATAATTGCACTGCTTCGGAGAAGCAAAAAGTCTTGTGTTGAACTCAATTAAACTAGAACTAGCTTCACGATTACTAGAATATCTTTTCCTAATGTGTAGGTATAGCAATAGCAAGTCTTGTCAAAGGGTGTTTTGTGAAGTACATCAACTAGAGGTTTCACCACAAACAAGCCTCCATTTTACTGTCAACTGATGCTCGGCACTGCAATCAGGGATTGTCGGCAAGAGATTAAAAGATATTTTCCTCTTCAGGCGGAGTAAATTGGTTTTGGATTAAGGCTGATTGATTGCCGCAGAGGTATACAGCAGTCTGTTTGAAATGCTTAGTTCCAAACACACAAGTCATTTCAGCCGAGCTACTCAAGGAAATCATGCTGGATAGAATCAATAGATATTATGTAGCAGGTACCAGTATTGCTCAAGGTTATCATTAAATGCTTGTGGACATATTATTCTTCATAAGGTTCATCTTTTTGTGGTTTTGAAAGTGTGTGTGATTTTGTTAGGTCTAACACTCACAAGGCACTGACTGGTTTATTGACTGTAAAGGCTCCATTGTGATGGAAGATTTAATTGGAAAGTACAAACCTGACCTCCAAAACTCCAACATGACCTAGAAAATCAAGTGTCAAATAACAATGAAACATTTATCATGATAGATATTTAATCACAAAATGTTTAATTGTGGGATGTATGTTACTTGGATTCAGGCAAAATAACAGAAGCACATTTTGAGAAGGGCAGATATCTGTCCTAGCACACTTTGCTTGTGCATGATACACATTTGCATATTCCATCAAATCTACAGCAAAATCAAGAGCATAAGGGTAGCTATTGTAAATGTATAGATATCTATCATTACCCTTTAAAAGGGGGCCAATTTGTTATTAGTAGTTGTTTTTAAAGTGCTGGCAGTCATATTATCATAGTTTTCTAATTCAAAAAAGTCATTTTGTGACACAATATTTGAACTTAATACATGTTCCAGGTCTTATAGTGTATAATTCATGTGCACATCACTCATTATTCTGAAAGGAAAAAGTTTATCTTTGCAATCAAAATGTAATAACTTGCTCCGCTTCTGAAATGACTTTACTTTTTAGCTGACGTCACCAATCCCTCTTATTTTTCAACCCCTCCTCTTGAACCGCATGGCTACATTCTGGTATGTAACACCTATTTTTTTGCAATCCACTCAATTCCCGATGGACAAAATCAAGCCCACCTTGCATTATTTTCTATTTGAATATCCTGTATCACTCAGAAACATGTCAAAAGCTACAGTATACAGGTTTCATGTTGACTTTCAACTAGTCAAATTTACGAGACATTTTTCTTGGTTATCTATTATGTATTGGCTATGAAAATAGAAAGGTCACAAATCACAAAGGTGAACATGACCAATAACACCTTGAAGTCACCATTTCCCAAACATTATCCTGGGTGTGAAAAAGGTTAAAGTTGAAGAAAGCATACTTATCTAATTTCAGTACTACCCAATTTACAATCTGTATTAGGCTGTGCAAGAATGCGTTCCTTTCTGCAATATTGTCACGTTGCACTTAGATATTCTAGCTTTCATATTGGCCTTAACATATTAATTGCCGGTTGAATTAAGTAATCTCAATCGATTCCCTCAGCGACAATAGAATAGGGCCAGTATCTTCTGGTCCGGGAATTTTTTTAATTTCAGAGGTGTACACTCTGGCCCATTACTGAAGGAAATTCTTTAGACTTTGCTAAGGAGAATCTCAATTATTTGCTTTAGTTGTCTAGCAGCTAAAAACTCAAATTGGTCTACAGGGCATGTGGAAGGAGAATGAAATTTGTCATTAAAAGCAAGGCATTTCTTGACCCTAGATGAGGGTCACCTTCATGAAGCAATTATTGGGTGTCTCTTTAAGGAGAGGCTCTTGTGGTCATTAGTGAAAAGTCACATGTGTCCCTCGGTGTCCATTGGGAGAAGAGAACTGTGGGAGAGTATGTTGGATTAGAATGAGTGTGAATCTCTACCAGAGTCTGTGTGGATTGTAGAAGCCTAGTGTGTGCAGTTGTGGTAAACTAAGTTTTAAAAAGTGTTAGGTAAAGATAAGACGAGCTAGGATGAGAACATAAAGATGGCCCATAGGCCTGCTTTAAAATCTCAATGGGGTAACAGCTAAGCAGAGACAGTAAAAGAAGGATATAAAACACCACATGTCAAGGCACCTTGAAACTAACACATGCTGTAAGACGACTGCAGAGACTACATTTTAAACACCCTGAAGCAGCAGTCATACTACACATTGCACTCCATTTACTCCCATTCAAACGCATCTGAACGAGCGAGACCAGAAGCGCAAGCTCATGCAAAGAAATTCTTCAATCCGCTGCATTCCAAAGTTCAAGTTTGGCAAACTCTAACCTGCAAATTTGTATGACGAGAAGACGTGTGACCAATAGAAGATAAAAAAACGTCACATATTGACCTATTAGCTTAAAACAAAGTGTGGCAGGGTGGAGGGCGGGGCTGGGTTGTGACACACCCGGTCCCTTATCAGACCAATAAAGCCTCCGAGAGGGATAAAGGATGACTGCGAAGGATTGTGCGGGAGAGAGAGATAGTTTACGGACATGACCGGCATGTGTGTGTGTGTGTTTGTTTAAGTTAATCAATAAAATATAATTTATACTGTCAAGCAGGTTCTCACCTCCTCCTTCCCATCGAATTACGTTACACAAAGGTTCAAAATTGCATGCATTTATTGGTGCAGGAAAGTGAGTAGTTTGTGTATTTTATGAATATAATATTATTATTTTATTTATAAAAACTAGAAGCCCTTTAGCATGCCATCATATCCTATCGTCATATTGGGGTGTCTAAATGAATTTCCCATGATTAAGTCATCAACCACTACAGAAACACATGCAGAATGAAAGACACAAACAGTGCAAACAAAGTGTTTGTAAAATGCATGTAATTGAACTAAAATGTACATATTGCAGTTTTTGCTGTCTCACAAAGCTTAGGTCACGATCTGTTGCCTACACGTTTACATTTTTAAACACTCATGCACATATCACAAACTGTGGACGATATAGAAAATTTGCCCTGTGATAATTGGCACAGAGTGCACCCAACCCAGCTTCCTGCTCTCCCCTCTGTGACGAAACAGTCTCGTCTTTTAAGTATGGAAGAGTGACATTCTCATTTCCCTAAAGTGCTCTGCATTTTAGCATGGCGGATAATTAAGCGAGAGTAGGGATTGGCTCTGATTGGCATTATAAACACTGTGCCATCACTACTCACCGTTCACACCACCTGCTTTTTTCCATCTGCGCTCAAGCTCTAAGTTACCATCAGAGGAATTATTAGAGATAAAAAGGAATAGTGGAAAAAAAGAAATCTTCCCCTGACAGATATTATCATTACAACCTTTTATCAAAAAGTGCAAACGTGTTTTTTTATCAATCCCCCCACCACCACCCTCCATATGTGTCTCACGCTCCATCCTTCACTCTTTCCCTCTGTATTTCTGCAGGGAGAGAAAAGGAGAGCAAGTGAGAGAGAGGGTGTGAAAAAAGAGAGGGAAAAGAGACAGAAAAAAAGAGACTGAGCTCTGTCAATTGGAGTGAGTGCACTACTAAGTCTGGCTTCACTACAAAGGTTAGCAGATCTGACTGTCAATACTGTCAGAGGAATGGAGTCTTAGGGAGGGGAGGGAGCAAAGGAGGTGGAGACACGAAGGTTAGGTGTTGGGGGAGGCAGGAGGGTTTGCTTTGAGAGAAAGAGATACTTTGATATTTCGGAATGTTAGAAGGGTGAATGTGGAGAACTGGAGGTTGGGGATCTAATTACCGGGCCATAATTGGGGGCTAGGGAATAGGTTGCCGTCCTCTCAACTCGCTGCAGATCAATTATGTTAAGAGAACATCTGTAAGTAGAACTTAATGAGGTCCATTAGAGCAACATGCGCTGCCTTCCCAAACGGTGCTTGTCAGCTTCTTGGATGAGCTGGAGTGTGCTGCTAACTAGGGACCTGGTGAAGGTGCTTAAATAGGCAAGGAGACGTGCAGGCCGGCTCAGGTCTGTTTTGCTTTGCTGCCAGGGAGGGAACGAGACTGAGAGCGAAGAAACAGCCATTGTGGGGAGAAGGAGGGGAGTCTTTCACTGTAGAGCGGGAGTGAGACTGAGAGCAAGCGGGAAAGGAGTTGCACTGAGGTGGGCTGTGCAAATTACCCAGTCGCCTGGAACTTGGAAAGGGAACGGGCTAAATTTGAGCTACCTACTCATCTTACGCAGCACTTTTCCTTGGTACAGTATCTTTAAATCAGATTTTGCTATACTATTCTGATCAGCAGCCTCATTAAGAAGCCTGGAAACTGCTTGTGCAATATTTCAATTTAACCCAAAACTGGAGGAAATGGTGAACATCTTTTGTTCAAGATTTAATTTTAAGATAAAGGATCTCTGGATAATTTGTCAACAACTTATATTTGTCTTTCCTAAATCAGGAAACAAATTGAACAGTTAGAGTGGTTTACCTTCATTATAACGTGTTTGGCTGTGGTGGGTGAGCGAGAGTATTAGATTTTCTGTACAGTAGCAGCAGAGGTTTAAAACTGGGATTAAGTTGAAGCTTCCGTGAAATGAATGGTTGCTGGAGATGCTCAAAGGAGGCTTAAACCAGGGTAAGAGTACCAGGAAATATCTTTTCACTCTAATCCTCCCCAAAAAGATTTTCTCTGTAAAGCCTAGTAATTAAACTCCGCTTTCATTTCTACCACAAACACATGAACCTGCATTTCTCATGCTTAAATTCATCCGTCAGATGGAGTCGAATGGTCGTCTGTCGGATATAACTCTCTCTTCGCTGACGTTACACTGCATCTGTCTGATAAAGAGAGAAAACGAGAGAGAAATGTCAAATAATATGCAGATCTTCATTTTAAAGATGTCCATTCGCAGCGACATTCCCGCCATGCTGGCTGCTGGACTATTATGCACATTGAGCATCACATAATTTGACGGACGGCTGAGTTCACGTCGCGCAGCACAGTTTGATGATGGCACTCTCTCATCACCCCCAATAATTCAGATATCTTCGGAGAATAATTGACGTGATAATGGGCGAGCTGAAGTGGTGGCGGGAGAGCAGAGAGGAAGAAGGGGTTGCAGCGTCCCCCTCTACACGCTCCCTCTCTTTTTCTTTTACTCAGCTTAAAGCGTCTCCCCCGCAAATTGCATGATTACCAAGATAGCCTGCATTGAAATAATTCAATCCATGACAAAACCTAATTACTGGCAGGTAATACCCTGTCAGCTTTAATGCATCTCATCACTCATAATGGAAGCGAGGAGCATTTTATGACCCATCTCAATACCGCTGTATTTTAAGCGGAGAGTGATTGACGTGGGGCCGCAATCTTACCACTACCCAACTGTTACAACGAGTTCTCTCCATATTCGCCTTTACTTCCAAACTCAAGATACAGTAAATGACTACTTTTGGGCTATGATGACCATGAATGAAAATAAACTCAATAGTGAGTGTATACACCTTTACTTTTTCTGTGTTTGTTTGTGGGGAGTGGTGGCACTGAAGGCCTGTGATTCCTCCTCGGCAACAAGGGCATCAAGCAGTGCTAATAGATCTTTTTCACAGACTGTGATGACTAATTTCTGCCTTAGCCTATTTAGCAGTGTAAATCTAGCAAACTTTTTTATATGATAATTGTTTTAAATATTGAGAGAGACTTTATAACATTATGCTTTGTGTTATATTACCCGGGAATCAGTTTTAAAAAAGGAATGACTACAGCTGCGATGCGGTTTCGATGACAGTTGCTGAGAGAGTGACAGTAAATTTGGTATCCTCTCCCATCTGACTGTCTTAATCCAACGCTTTCTATTTTTTTTTTTCCTGGAAAGTCATTCAAATGCAAAAGTGGATTTTTTCTTTTGCTCTTGGAGAAAATGGGTTAGTGAAAAAAATATTTGCTGTGATCTCCCATTCACAGCTGTCCAAGTTTAACAATGCAATCGTTTACTTCCGCATTCCAAAACTCAGAGTGTGAAAAAGGTCTATTAGAGAGAATAGGTGTAACCAATGGGCGAGGAGTAGCTTCAGAAGCACAGAGGATCAAATATGTGCACAAAAATAGCAATATCTGAAAGAAAAATAAAATGTAGGCCTACTGTTTCTTTCAAACTCTTTGTCCAGAATTCAATAGCCATTGAAGTTGCAGGTGCAGAGTCACATACCTGATGCATGAAAGCATTATGATCAATAAGGAAAAATAGTTATAGTGTCCTGGGGTAATATGACTTGACTTAACATGGCTAATAAATCAATAATTCAGACAAGGTGAATGTTGCAGTGACACATATCAAACTAATATCACACAAAGTGCTACATTAATGCAAAGGTGGTCTTTTAGATCTGCTTTTTAACATTGTTAATATAAAGGGTATTTTAAACTATTTCATAGTTGATTACACTTGACTTAAAGACAGGACTGCACAGGCCTCATGTTTTCTTACATTGCATTATCCCCTGTCCTGTTACGTTGTTTTGTTTTTTCTTCTGTGAATGATTAGTGATGTAGTCTAAAATATAGTCCTCTTTGATCACCGTATAATAGCACACCCGATTTTAGTTGGTATAGTGGGTGAAATCAGGTGTGTTGGTTCAATAAGGGAACAAAATTGTCAACTTTTGTGAATTTCAAAACTGATTTACACCTGACCTACTCAGAGGTGCTACACCTAAGCAATGTTATGTATGCATAATATTTCCAAAGTTCCTAAATTAATATGTTCTCAGTAGCTATGCCAACATTCCTGGATTACAGACACCTGTATGACAATACATGAAATGTGTTTCATAAATCTATTTTATTCTACCCAGCTGCTGAAACAAAGAGAAAGAGAGAGAGAGAGAGAGAGAGAGCGAGAGAGAGCGAGAGAGAGAGAAAGAGAGAGTGTGTGTTAAAAAATGTGTAGTATAAAGCTCATTGTTTGCGCGCGCGTCTCAGTGAGGCGAGCATTAAGTTTGACTTGGTGGCGCGCGCGCTCGCATGCTTGCGCTCCGTTACTCCGGCTGTCGGTAATAACTGAATGACCTTTTTCCTCCTCGTGTAATGTCTCACTGGTGAGGAATTGGTTTTGAAGATAATAAAGCTAGGCTTCACTATTCCTCGTTCCTCACTCACAGATAGGCAAGTTGTTCCGAGCCCTCTCAGAATACCCACTATATGACGGATCGCGCGAGAACACCTGTAGCTTTTGCTGCGAACAACTACGCGTAGATGATCCATGTGGACCTCATTATTTTCAACCTGAAGATCACTCTTATCCGCGGTGCAATGTCAGATTCGTGAACTTTTGCTCCGTGGAATATTGAGTTGGAGTCTGCACGACGGTGCTCTATCCTAGTTAACCTTCTGCATAACTTGCTCAAGAAGGTGAGTGGGTTGCGCTATAATTGTGTTTTCTGAGAAGATCACGAGCTTGTTTTTTGTATATTTCTATTGTCTCTGCTCTGGGTTGAGTCGTTATTACTGCTATAGTGCAAAACTACCTGGTTAATCAATCAATGCTGTATTTGATGTTTAATGCAAAATTTAGAGTTTAATTTAAGATTCACGCTTGGTGATTTTGTATATACATCGTGATATCACGTAAATGGCAACTGGTGTTGCAAATGTGCAAGACAAATTCATCCTACAAGGCTTAATTAAGAGTTCATCAATTTACTGCACTTCTTGACATCTTGAAAAAGCTCGTCAAAGGATTTGGATATAGCTACAAAGAGGATTGCGTTTGTGTTTTGATTCTAAAAATACGGAATGCTTCAAAACAGATGAAAATTCCTGGCTCCAGCAATCTATAACTTCATTTGTTATAAATAGTCAGTTTTGAATGTTGTCCTTTGCATATATCTAACTTCGATCATTTTGCTGTTCGGACACTGAAATGCCTCGAATATGCGAATAGCGCGAGGCACGGGATTATAAGATTACGGCGCGCGCGAAGGGGTAAATCATATGCCTTTGTCATCCGCTGTCATTTGTTCGCTGCCACTTGCCTTGCCACGGCTGCTGGTCGATCTAATTTCATAGTCGAGCACTGTTGTGACAAACGCAGTCTTCACAGCGTGTGGCGCAGAGCGATAGCGCGCCGCGGCTCGCTCTTTCTTTCATTCTCCCGTGTTTTGTTGATTGGTGTTTTCCTCGTGTTCACTCTTTTCTGGCGAAGCGAGCTGGATTGTTACTTGTAACAAAAGCGAACCACCCTCGCGCGCATACAGCTGCTCACTTCACGCGCATCTTTGGCTCGCGCCTCGTCTCTTGCATGGTGATTCTGGGAGCCGAAGCGGGTCAACCAATGCAGAAAAGGGAGAAAAGTTTCGGTAAGAGCAACGTTTTGTGTCCTGCTTTGCACAATATCAGCTTGAGGGTAGCGTGTTTAAATGTGTCCCTGAATAGTTGGAATGTTTCAATGGGTATCAGCTGCAGTTTAGCGCAAGGCATGCGAATTTTGTCCAACCCAGTACAGCTGCTTTAAACTAGTGTGTATTTTTCTCATTTCCCCGCGCGTTTTAATTACACGCTTGTGATTTTCGCGTGGGAAATTGTAAATAACGTTATTTTGGTGAGCCGTTGCGTATCATCATTTCCAACACGCTAATGGTCTTTTCAGTTAACGGTTTCATTTCGTCGTTATGCAAGCTGCCTCGAAAATTAGCTACTCTGTTGCAAATCTTATTGGCCTTTTCCGTGCGCTACGCTGCCATGGCAACAGTAATTAAACTGATAAGAGGGTGAAATGTCAGCAGCTCCGGCTCGCGCAGCTGTGATGTGCTTGAAAGGGGGAATCAAATTGGTACTATGCGCCCGGTGTATGCTCGCGACGCCACAAATGTCCCCATCAGTATCTAACCAACGGGAAGAGCATACAGAGCATCCTATCGCTATGTGAACGACACATAATACAATTTTGAGTGAGCGAGCAAAGACAAAAAAAAGACACCCATGTCCCAGGTCCCATTTACGGATAGCGTTTAATTTATCCTGTTTAAAATGAATCTTTTGTTCGTCGCTCGCCTTAGGACAAATCGAAGAGGCTACATTCTTGCCACTCAGGTCCGAGCTTTCGAATAGAAGGGATAGTTAGTTTGTGCCATTGCACAAGCGATTCATTTAGGGTTAAACCTGATTGCGGACAGAGGGGGGCCGAAACTCTTACTTCTTTGGCTTGGTAATGAGAGGCGGTGACTTTGTTGTGTTAACCAGGCGAGCTGGGACGGTGCGGATGAGTGAGACAGAACAAGGACGCATAGGGGAGGCAATCAGCCGTGCACTCCTCTCACACTCCCATCCAGCCAATTAAAAGCTCAACTGCTTAAACGTAATGGGACAAACTAGGGCTTGCTCATTACCTCACTACCTGTCTGATGTGCCTCCTTGCTGTTTTCCCCCTCATCAAACCTCTCCCTTTGTATAAACTACAAATAAAGCGTAATAAAAAGGACAGAGAGGTCGAAGGAATCCATGGAGGGCTCAGAAAGAATATTTATTATATCAGTATTATCTGTTTCGCTCTTTTTCATTGAATGTTCCTACATCTTAATGAGCACGGTCTTACAGCAGAAAGAAGTTGTTCCACAATCTAAACCAATGGTACTGCATCAGATATTTGCTCTAGGCTATAATTATGACCCAAGAGGGATAGGCTACCTGCTGTTCCTTTTCCTGCATTGTAATGCTCAGTTGAATTGAAACAATTTCACACCTGTCCTCAGTCTTGCTAATTGGTGCACTGTATTGTTTATTTTCTGTGATGGCCAACTGCCATGCTTTGGGAAAATATTTTTGAAAGTAATTATCGTCAAGGCTGCACTTAAAAAAAATAGCAAGAAAGACACACTTTTTTTAATAGTTTTTTGTATAGGTAGAGCAAAGTCATAACGTTCTCCAAATGTGTTGACATTCATTGGAATTCTACCAAAATCTCACATTGCATACATCATGATGTCAATTCAGAAACTTTCACTATATGTCATGCAGTTCAAACAAGACTTGTAATCTCATATTCCTCTATGAATGTATTTCAGCGAGATTGCCTGGACAACGCATCGCGGCTACGAGCACATTATAACTATCCCGAGGGAGGTCCTCAATTCAGACAGAGACACTCAATTTACCACAACAGAGAAAACTCGCGGTGACCCTCTCACTCAAAGTTCGCAATTTCTCACTGCTTGCACTCGTGCCCCTCCAAGAGCAGCATATACATTAGGTGGAATCTATGGCTCTGACAGCTTCTGCTGCACAAGGTGAGAAATGGGGACTGTCATAGTGGCAGGACAACTGGGCAGAATCAGTCGTACTTGTAATGTAGGACAAAAACTTTTCAGGCTGGGACAAAAGAGGGGGCTGGAGTGCTGGCATAGGGGAGAGGGGTAGCGCTGACTCTCCTCTGTATGGAAGGAGAATACTAATTACAGGCCTTCAGCATGAGCCCACATTGTTCCCTTTCCACCCAACAAAGCCCTTTCATGCCCTGGATAGGGCTACACAATGCCTGCAATGGGGCAAGCTTTCCCTAGCTCCTCCCTTTAAAAGGGGGAAGAGAGGGCGTTACAGAAGAGTGAGTCAGAAAGAAGACGAGGATGTTAGCTACTTTGGCTTCTTCTTAGGGATAGTGGTAATTCTGTCATCATTTACTCACCCTGGATGTTGATCCAAACCTTCTGTGAAACAAAAAAGGAGGCAGAATGTTAGGGTCTGGCAGTCACTTTTATTTTATGAAATAAAATAAATATCTCCTTTTGTATTCCATGGAAAAAAGAAAGTCATATGTGTATTAAAGAACATGAGGGGTTGAGAGTAAATTATGACAGAATTAGAATTTTTGGGTGAACCATTCCTCTACATGAGTTTCAAATCTACCGACAGCCTTGTCAACATCAATAAATATTGTGTTAAATATGTGGTGTTTTTTTACATTATATATGCAATCATTGAAAAAACCCTATCTATTGATGGCTACTTGTAGTTGTGGATAAGGTAGTCTCTGTGTCCTTGTGGATCTCTTCAATTAAATGCAGTACAACACATATTATAAGTCATACATATCTTCTGTAAACCTAGTTCTCATGATGTTGCATCTTGTCGCTTTCCTTTACAGGTATACAAATGCTCTCCGTCCAGCCGGACACCAAGCCAAAGGGCTGTGCCGGCTGCAACCGGAAAATCAAGGACCGCTACCTGCTGAAGGCCTTGGACAAGTACTGGCACGAAGACTGCCTCAAGTGTGCCTGCTGCGACTGTAGACTTGGCGAGGTGGGCTCCACGCTCTACACCAAAGCCAATCTCATCCTTTGTCGGAGAGACTACCTACGGTAAGGAGAAATCACCTTTTGCTCATTGTATTGTGACACACGGCCTCTATGCAAAAGCACAGACATGTAATTGCTTTCATGTTGTTGCATATTAGCTCTTATATGCAATAAGAGGGATAGTTCACCCAAAAATCTTGTTCCAAACATGTATGAAGCAGAATGTCAGGGACTAACAACCTCAGTCACCATTCACTTCCACTGTATGGGAAAGAGCAGTGTTTAACATTCTTCAAAATGTTTTTGTAAATGATGATATAATTATCATTTTTGGGTGAATTAGCCCTTTTAAGGCATTTAACAATTAAAACCACGTTAGAATGAACAAATTAAGTCTGAACCACAAAATAGTTAAATCTGTACCATATTCACTAGAGACCTCTAATGCCCTTGCTTCAAATACCATGTCCAAACACAGCAAGTGCCACATAAAGCCATATTGCCTTTAACACTGGCTTTTATGGCTGCCCTTAACGCCCAGTGTTCTCCCATGCTGTTAGATATCCTTTGCTCTCTGTAATAGAAAAGGAGCTCAAAGGGGACCTTTATGAGCCTATAAACTGCTGCCATTTCTGTGAGGTTTCAATGAATTCACTTGTTGAATCCAATCAGCACACTGAGCCTTGATAGAGGGGCATTGTTTAGCAAGGACCACCCTGGTTCTTGTTCAATCAGCTTACCTTTGTCAACTGATGGAAGGGTTTCCTTAGAAACCCAAACTCCCAATTCCAACCAGTATTCAGTTTCGGCAATAGCACCACCAACCATATAGACAATTTTCAATTATGCTTAGACAACACAATAGGCCTGTTTAATATCTTATGGTAGGCCTTGTCACAAGTGCAACAGCTTGGATCCAGAAGTAATAATCCCATTCATTTTCTCCATAGACTAATTGAATTTTTTATGATAACTTGTACTCTTTAAAGACACACATCATGAGCTTTGAAGTTGTTAATCAATGGTGTATGCTTCTGTGGAAGCCATCAGTCTGATGTTTTATCTGTTTAAAAAAACATTTGTTTAATATCTAATTTATGGGAAAGAACTACATTACCCATGGTCAAGAAGGGAAACAATTCACCAATCAAAGAATCGTTGTGAACAAAACGCACAAAAACAGTTGGGTCGGTCTGCCTTCACTCTCAAACTACATATATATTTGCATATATCTGGATATTTTGCAATAATATTACAATATTTTCTTTATAAACTTATGATCATCAATTTAAATTAATCTTACTACGTCATTCGCAATGCTTCGTGGGATTGTACTTCATTCATTAAAGACGTTAAGCACATCGTCTTGTGCCTTTGTCTTTTCGTCCAACTTTTATAACATTTTTGTTTCAAATTTAAGTTTTTATTAGAATTATTTTGTTGGCTGAAACCACTGGGGGGGTTGCTGCACTCTATCAATTCAACTTGCACATCACGCCATTTAGCAAAGAGTAATAGTTTTGATGTATATTTCACATTTTATGTGTACAGTTGCCTAAAGAATTAACTTGGTCTGTTTTTATATTCAAATCTATATGTGGATTCATGAAGACCTCTAAAGTCCAAACAGAGCAAGAACACGGCCTCCCAAGTTTCAGTTTTGGCAATGCCACTATGATACATTGGACAAATTTTGACTCTACTTAATCTCTTATGTTTGGCCTGGTTGGTCACCCAAAAAACTCTATCTAAAAATTTCACTTGCTTTCTTCTTATGAGTAAAAATTAAAGAATGCATGAACGGTACTCTCTTGCATGACTGAGGTCTAGAAAGCAGCGCATGCCACATTTTTTTCCTTACCAGTGTCTCAGTTGTAGTTACACATACATATGTTAGGAAACCCATGTACACGTGTGCATGTCTGTGCGTACATTGTATATAAAATGATATAAATGCTCAACGGGATGCTCCAGGGTGTCACGTCTTTGTGAGTATGCTAGAAGCTACAGTAGGCAGGAGGCACTTTGAAATGGCACAGTTCATTTAATTATGGCATGGCCGATGAGCGAGTCTCCATTAGGTGCAGTACACAAGCAGACTTCAGGGAAAACGCGACTGTAAAGCATTGCCACAGGGCCAGAGGCAGACTGAGATTACCATCTCACAGTAAGCCTCATTGACTGTGCCTTGCTAAACTGCATCTTCATTCACGACGACACTCACAAGTTTGTGCCTGAAACAACAGCGGCAATAAAACAGATGACACTTGATGTGTCATTAAAAGATGGCACTTTGAATAGTTTATATCTGTCTTCAGTAGAACGGTGAAGTGCTTTGGCAACGGTTTGTCTCAGTTGCGACAGAAAATTATTTTAAATAGTTTCTACCCCTAGACCTGGGCTAAATTTATGAGTGATAGTTTTCTTGTTCATACTATTTTTCAATATTTTTTTATATTTAGAATAGTTTGTTGAACACACCTCACTGCTTATGATTAGGATTTGGAATTGAGAACTAGTTAATATTTATATTTTAATTTTTTAAACAATACTGATTAAAAAAAAGAAAGATTTTCAAAATTTGTTTCCTGTAATTGCTCTAGAATATTCATTCTGCTGCCAATCTAGACAGAACTCTGTACAAATGGTGCATTCATGTCGTGTCAAAATTATCATAATTATAAGATTCTGAATTGTAAAAAACACTCACATCTTCGTACTCCATAAACTCCATGAAAACTCATACATTTCAATTAAAATATATATATAACTACTGTTTGATATGCCATTCTTTTAAAGTCACTGTTACCTGGAGTGATGAAGTAATTCAATATAGTGTTTCAATATTATGCTGTCATCAACAACAAAGCCACAAAGTGTTTTATTTTGGCTTTATGATCAGTGCCAAAGAAACTGAAAATGTCTCATTCTGAGGACATGTACTGCTCAGAGTAGAATCTCTGAGTTTCATCTCGTAATTACAGCAATTTTGACAGAAAGTGAACGCAGCATAAAGGTCACATGCACACTAATCAGTTTTTGCCTTAAAACTCCATTTTCAGTTTCCTAATATCGTTTTCCACTGTTTATGGAGAGTGTTTTTGCTGATCCAGTGTGGACGAGAGGCACAAACGTAGCAAAATCAATGTGTTTTCAAACAAAAACATATTAATGTGGTCATTGCCTAAAATACTCGGAAACTCTGGAATTATTAAATGAATATTCTGGGTTCAGTGAAGCACTAACAATGGAAGTGAATGAAGCCAATCCTCAACTTTAAAATACTCACTGTTTCAAAAGTAAAGCAACAAGACGATATGCATGTTAACATGATTTTAGTGTTATAAACTAAGGAAGTCTCTGTGTCCTTGTGGATCTCTTCAATTAAATGCAGTACAACACATATTATAAGTCATACATATCTTCTGTAAACCTAGTTCTCATGATGTTGCATCTTGTCGCTTTCCTTTACAGGTATACAAATGCTCTCCGTCCACAACTTCTTACTAACATTTTCTGTGTAAAAATATATCGAATTTTACACTGTAAACCCTTAAAAGACTGTACAAACTATGATTTAAACAACTTTAGAGTTTAATTAATTTAATAAGCTTCAAATTTCTGCCTATTAAATGTCAGAAAATTGGCCCTATTTACTTTCATTATAAGTGCCTCACTGTAACCTAAATTTTTGCTTTTATAAAGAAAAGGAGGGGTGAGTCAAAGTTTTTTGTGGTAATCAACATTAAGCATAGTTTGATCTTAACTTGTCTCAAACCTGGAATATTCCTTAAGAGAAACCAGAATTGAAATTCAATTCCTTACAATTCCTATCCCTACTCATAAGTGAAGCAACAGACCAACCTTGCCTGATTCTTTCATCTTCAAAGTTCAAAGTGTCTGAATTGATTTGATTCTGGCTATCACACGAATGGTCTTCCTGTGCCTCTAGCTTGACATCCCCTTCGAACAGCAAATTAGGGGCAAATATGGCACAGCCCCAGTTCCACAAATCACATCTGCAATGCAACAAAAGAAAAGAAGTCTTCATTGATGAGTCAATCAATTGCCACTCTTACAAAACGCCCTCAACACACTCTCCCCTCGATTGTATCGTTTCCCTATTTATTTTCTTAAGTTAGTGCCGGAATCAGCCCACCGAGATAAGAGATAGACTTAATCCTTCCTCTTTGTTCTGTGTTCTATTTCACCATTCTTATTCCAAGTAAATTATGCTTGGATTTATTATACAAGATTTCCCACCCCCACCGTCCACACCAAATCAATCCAGTTCTGTTTAGCAGAATGGCATGTTATTAAGGCTGACATAACCAGGGTTAATAGAATTCTTCAGGGGTCTACAACCAGGAGCGATGTGATCCCACCAGCTGAGAAATAATAATGCCTATCGCAACACACACAAAAACAAATTAAAGAAGGAAAAAAAGATTTATGCCTTACCAGACCTGTCTCCTTTAGTACGTATTATCAAATATGATGTGGGTTTTTTTTTGTAGTAGACGGGAGATGCAGGAATTGTTTGGTCTTCAGCTGTCAGCTAGTGGGGAGAGAATATCATTCAATTCATATTCAAAGCATTGAGAAGGTAATTATTGACGGAAAGCGTTATCGGGCCCGGCTCAATGCTTGTTTTGCACTCAAAATACGGGTAAATGGTATTGGCCTGTCATATCAACAAATGATTCTTTTGATACTGTGCAGACATCTCCATTGATGATAAAGGTAATAACTGCCACAGCAGTGTTTATGCCACATATACATTTCATAGCAGGGAGCGATAAAGTTAAAAGGCCCAGACAAAAAAGGGACTGACACATTTGAGTTGAGAAACCAGCAAAAATGAATCCTGACACTGCCTACAGAAAGTAGCAACAGACAGGAAAGCCCAGGATGCAAGCAGGGAGAGGAAAGCTGTTAGGCATCAGTTAATGGAAAACTGTAAATTTCAGGCATCCATTTTAAAGACAGCACAGGGTGACCACTTATTTATTTATCTATCTATTCATTCATTTTTTTAATCCAACTTCAATTTTCCTCTACAGTGGTTTTACTAAGATTGTAAATGCAAGCAAACTCACAGAACTGTCAACATGACTGGATTTATTACCGTTATGGAAAGCTGGCTATCAGTGAAAGATAACCAACATGTAAAGCATGGTTTGGTTGTAATAACTTGTATTTTTTTCCCTCTCCTCATTCAGAAACCACTATGTGGTCTACATCTCCGTTGTGCTGTATAAACTTTCAGAAATTAACCATAAAAATGTATCTTTCACATTTCCATATTTGCATCATCTTACTGCAGTCAGAGTGTAGATTGTATGCATTTATGTTTTTGCCATTTGTTTATCTGTCATACTGTAGGTCAACAAAACATGTAATCTTGAAAGTCAGGAATTACAGCAAATTGCTTTGAAGTCTGAACACAATCTTGTTTTGAGATTTTGTTTGTGCTTCATTCTGCTTGTACATTTCTGATATGCAAAGTTATAACTACGCTTCTAGAGGAACAGGTTTCTTTGAAAGAGAGGATTGTGCAATATATAAAACAATAAGCTGTACTAAAAACTGCAGATGGCTTGTATGCTTTAAAAAGCAAAAGTGTCCCTTGGACTGTTGATCTTCACCTCCATTTAAAGGACCTATCACCCTTGAAAACATTCATATGAAGCATCACACTTGGCTCGCTGCCAAACAATAGTCCATAGAGTCACCACCTATGAAGACAGAGACAAATTATTAGAAAAATTGCTGTACGTGGACCTCCACAGAATGTCCAATAAGCTATTTTACTTTAATCTATGTTTTGGAGGTTGCGCAGGTGGGCAATACTCATTTAAGTCTAAGGGTCCCGCTTACAGTCTCAATTTTGTTATCACAAAGAGTTCAAAAACGTAGAAGTGAACTTGTTAGTTCAGAAGTTGTCATGCTCTAGTTAATGCCCTAAACATATTAGAGCAATAATTCTCAAATATTAATTTAAATGTATTGTGTGCTGACATGACACTAAAGTAACACAGTTGCAGCTGTGTTGTCTGTTAAAGGTTAGCAAGGTCTGTCATAGTTTGTTATGTGTATTCCTCACAGTGTTTTTGAAGCTAGCTGTAAGATTGAGGCCATCTCTTGTTCTAATGACCAGTGCAGATGCTTGCAAACTGTGCAAGTGCTCTCTGCCTCTGAAGGGCAGTGAGCAGGACTCAGTTTTGTCTGTTTTTCTTCATACATTAAGTCTGCTACACTGGTGGAGTTGTCACTGTAAAATAGTTATTACTACTTGATATAACCCTTAAAAATGACTTTTGTTGGTGTAACCTAATAAAGCCTGATTGATTCAGTCATTCTAAATCTTTTGTAATGTTTTCCCATGGACTACAGTTGAAAATTAACTTAATAAAACTGGGACATTTACAGAACTGTTAAATAAACAAGTAAATAATTTTAATTATTAATTTAGATGTTACCACAATTCTCAGTTTCTTCGTCTCACAACGAACTAACAAACTAAAAATGCCTTAATGTCTTTCAGGTTATTGAAAACAAACTGCACACTTTAACAGGGTAGCTGTTGACAGATTATCTGGGCTTTGCATCATTCTTTGTTTAAAAATTCACGCGCAGACCATTTCAGACTGTATAGCATTGAAACACATTTGAAATGTGAGGTGAGAAATGCTGTCTAAAGACCTGCGATAAAGTGACACCCTTTAAGGAGACACATAATAAACATATCAGTAGACAGAAGAGCAAATTTACATTAATGATTTGAATTGTAAACATTAAGATTCTTAATAAACAGCCCATATTACTTCTGTTGGCAGTGACATCTCAAGCTGACAAATATCTAAGTCTCGAGGGATTCATCTGCAAGGTCAGCTTTTCAAGCATGCTGCAACCAACATGAAGCTGTTTTCTGTGGGTGCACCTGGGCTGTAATTGTTTTTTTACTATTCTGTCTGTTAAAGAATGACGAAAAAAATAGTAATATTATTCAACATGTGTTTATTGTTTTAAAGTATTTGTGTCATTGTTGCAAGCAATTTGTGTCATTGTTGCAAGCAATTTTTCTGTAGATGGTAAAGAATTTTACCATCTACAGAAAAACAGTATAGACAAAAAACATTTGTCTATATCAACAGGACGAATCTTCATTATGTAGGCCTACCACTGCAGACTCAGTTCGATTTACCCTATCAAGAAAAAAGCATACACTCGAGCCAGCATGCAAGTTTCATAAAACATGACGATCCATGTTATTCCAGCATGATTTGAAAAGGAAATCAGACTTTGTAGGAGTCAACTTTGTCAATGTCACAAATTTGCTTACATTTAATTAGCTGATCTATAAATCTTAAATCTAATCATTTTGCAGTGTCACAACTTTCCTTTATTATTATTAATATATATTTTTGCAATATACACAAACTATACTCCCACTGCAGACACCAATCAACAGTCATTTTAGAGTTTGATTTGGTCCACCATTAATATATTTTGGAAAACCACTCTGAATAAACTCGGATTTGTAAAGAGGAAATATTAATGATTTCAAGGAGATACATCCTTATAGAGAAGTGCTCCAATAGTGCTCCTTAGTATTGCTGGATCACAGGTACTTGAGGTGTGGATTCATCGGGTGTGCCGTTTCTCTCAGCCCAAGATAGTGTTCTGTCTCAACGGCACTTGTTATAACAGAGCACTCAGTGTGTACAAAAGGGGCTCTCCTAGTGAAGATTTTAATGGCCTTGTGGCTCTGGACACTTTACCTCCTTATCCCCTCCTTCTCATTAGACAGCCCCTCGCCATCTTTTCTTCCTTTCTGCTGAGCTTCGGTCTTTGAACGTGCTCTGTATACATTCTCTATACTGTAGCCTTGTTATTACCAAATTTATATCCACCAGGTTTTTGTTGTCACTCAACTGCAAGTTTGTTTTGTCATAAAGAATGGCTGCTATTCATTAAAGAAAAAAATTCTCCACAAAAATGTAAATAATTTACTCCTCGTATTGTTCCTAACCTGTTTGACTTACTCTCTTCTGTGGAACACAAAAGGAGACATTTTGTACAAGTCACTTTTTCTGTGCAGTTGCAATGAATAGGGACTGGGGGCTTACAAGCTTAAAAAAGGATGCGTCATGAAAGTAGTCCATGAGAAAAAAATCTCCTCTTATGTTTCATGGAAGAAAGTCGTACATATTTGGAATGTCATTATAGTGAGTAAATTATTACAGAATTTTCATTTTTGGGTGAACTGCTCCTTTAAGGTGATGAAAATGCCTTGTGCCTGAAATTGGAATGCTTGTAAATTTTGCAGTGGTGATGAGATTCATTTACATTTAAATGTAAAATGTTGTTTTCAAACTCCCAAGTAAGCACCAGGGAGTTTGTGAAATGTAACCGTGTAATCAAGGGATATTGTAAATCTAACCTACGATAATGACTCCAAAAAAAGTTTAAGATTTTTTGCCATCTCTTTCCTCGCTTGCCCATTCTTGTATTATTTGTTCCCTCATGGTGTGGTGTATGATTTCTCCCCCTGGAGGCTGCACATTGAGCGTCTAAACAGCAGCGGCCATTCCACCGCCACAAGGTGAACTATTCCCCACTGTGCATTATTATTAATAACTGTCAGCCAGAGGGGGTCACCCACGACAACTCCTTGAAAAGAACCCAGGGCAAGGCAACTAGGCCGCAGCTGGGCGCGTTGTAAAACAATGCCCCCTCCCCCTGGCTTGCCTCTCCAGAGGATGAGTGCTTAAGGCAGGAATAATGCATGGGAGCGATTGGGGAGTAGGGCATGGCCATGTTTCCAGCCGTGAAAAATTAAGATGTCACCACCTGGCACTGTTAAGCATACCTTTTGCCAAAGCACGAAGCTATCTATTTGAACAGGACAGGGCATAGGCAGTACGTTTGAATGTCTCCTCACAACCTCCTGTAACCTTCCCCCCTCCCCCTCCCCCATTCCCACGACTCTGCACACCCTATTCTGCACTCACGTCAAAGTTTAGTGTTTTGTTGAAGCGAAAAAAATTTGGTGAGCCTTGTTGTAATCAGTCAGTACCTTTGCATGCCCTTTAAAATGTACTAACAGAGCTAGATAATACGATTGTAGCTTGGCTTCGTACAGCATGTATACCTTTTAATAAGACCACAATTGCCATCGCCACTGTTCGCTTGCTCTGAAAGACGCGCAGCATTTATTTCCGTCACTTTCTCAGCTGACATCCCTCTTTCAAGTATTCAGTTACACATTGTGTCTTGCATACTTGGTCAGATAGATTAAGACTTGCTCGGCTATGCAAAAATCTGTTGTAGCTTGATTATGACTGTGCATACTGAATATGAAGACTTCAAACACTACAGTGGTGTCCAAAATCTGAGACTACTTGTGAAAATGGTTCAGTTTGTATCTTTCTAATTTAATGCAAAATTTTCATTACACATTATATAAGCATAACATTTTAAGTGAAAAGTTACATAAAAAAATTAACACAAATGTATAATTTCTTAATATTTGGTATGTCCCTCTTTTGCTTTAATGACAGCATGCAATAGAGCTGGCATAGATTCCAGAAGTCTTTGTGCAAAACGCAATTATCCATGTTATTTCAGCATGATTTTAGAATGAAATCTGACCTTTTGTACATAGGAATTAACATGGTCAAAGTCACAATGTTTTCTTACATTTCATTAGTGACCCAGAAAGGTGTAGTGTAGATTATTCAATATTTCTTCCTTATTTTACCAAATACCTTTAATTTTATTTTAAATCTTTCAAAATCCTGGTATAAATTAAAAATGCAGACTGATCTCAAGAATGTTACGTGACCGTGGCAACATTTTTGCCAAATTAATTTACATGCTTCTTTATACGTTTCGTGCAGCTTCCTAGTGAAATGTCCAGCAGGGGGAGCCAAAAGTGAGTGAAATGGTGTCGTAATCAGACATAGTTTTTAAGGTGAATATTAGATGGATGTTTCAATGAGTAAAATGTAGGCCTACCTCTCTAACCTAAAGCTTAACTTAACCTAAACCTTAATTTAACCAATAGTGTTCTAAAATCAAATGAGAAGTAAACAAAGAGACATATTTACCCTAAACTGAACAAATAGTTTGGGAAAAGCTAATTTTCTGAAGCAACCCCTTTAATTTCATGTCCTTTCTATGACACTTTTGTCTAATGTGTCCGCTTGCTTGTTTGGCTGGGCTTATTCTGTGGTCTTCCGAGTCTGAAGTCTAACACTTTGGAAGTGTTCATGGAACACTTTATCACATTGGAATAAGTGTGTAAATGTAGGTGGGTCTGTAAAGCAAGCCTTAAAATGTGTCATTTTTCAAATGTGTGAGTAACAGTGTAGAAAATGCATGTTTATAAAGTCATAATCAGCCATTTTAATCGTGATTTGTGTGAAAGTGAATAAAATGCATAGTTGTTGTAGCACCTCTAGAGTGAAATGTGGAAAGTGGCATGTAAATGTCAGTTTACAAAAGTGATCTCAGACTTCTGTGATCTCAGACTTTTTGACCCCACTGTACAGTATGTATTTGCCATTTACACTAAGAAAGAAGGCTTTAGCTTGTAGTTGAAGTAGCCACATTTTAGATCTGCATGCACTTTTTGTCTTGACCAAGACTTTTTTTTTTTTTTTAAAGTGAATGTTGTCATTCACTGCATAGCTGCATTGCTGTTGCCAGAGCAAATAAGTGTTCCTCCAATCTCCCTTCACTACCTCTAATCCAACAAGTTTCCATTAAAATGAATGTTATAACTGAAACAGGTTGCCGACCGGAGATGTGTGTGGGAGGGTAGTGACAGCAATTTATTTGTGCTCACCTCCTCTCCCGTGTACTCGCACTTTGAATGCATTACGAATCCTGCTTTAATTCTCTCCACTATAGCACATAGACATCCAGCTACATCACTCCAATCTCTCCAAATGAAATTGGTTTTGGAGGGGTCAGAGTTCAGTGCATTGGTCTGTGTTATGATTTCCATCTAATCTGGGAGAGGACTATAAAGTCCTAATCCACCCTACCTTTTCCAGGCAATGCTGTACTCTTGTGGGTATGTATGGGAACCTTGTAATAAGATGGGATAGCAAGGGGAGAGAGAGAGAGAGAGAGAGAGAGAGAGAGAGAGAGAGAGAGAGAGAGAGAGAGAGAGAGAGAGAGAGAGAGAGATGACCCTGTTTCAAGTCCTATTTGTATTGTGGATTTATGGGAAGCAAAATGTTGGATAGCTTTGTGTCATGAGTAGACGGACTCCAGGAGTTGAGTCTAGATTAAATGTCAACTTTGGCCAGAAAGGGCCACCCAGAGCCTTCAGAGGGTTTTGATTTGGTCTAGAGGAGATATAGGGATGTCTGTGGATTTATTGCCATGGACTACTGCTGTTTCCCCAAACCTCTTTGAAAACGGATAGTTCACCCACAGCAATGAAAATTCTGTCATTTACTGAGCCTCATGTTGTTCCAAACCCATAGTCTTTTATTGAGCACAAAATTAGATGTTAGACAGGATGTTGAGGCATTTTCTGTCTCTATTTACTTTCATTGTATGGAAAAAAAGATGCAAAGAATGTGAATGATGACTGCGGGTATCATTCCGATTAACATCACCTTTTCCTCCTGTTCCCCTAAAGAAAGTTATATGTGATTGTTATAATGAGATTCTATGCGTCTTTATTCTAGTTGTTGTTTGCACCTGCCAAATTATTGGGTTCACTTATTCCCAAGAGATAATTTAGCCAGACAGCCATGCTCAAGATGGACAATCACAATGCATTAAACAAATGGCTTTGAAATATATGTTTGAGCCATCGTTTTTTATTCACGACACCTGGCGGTAGCAGGTGATACTGTGTAAGACTGATACGGTTAAAAATTGTCGGCCGTGGAATAACTCCACGCTATAAGAGGAACACATACTCTAACTGCCTGCTGAGTGTGATATTAACTGTTATCATTGTAACAGGAACTGTTTTTCGACAGGTTTCTATTTCTGTACATTCAGCTGTATTGATTTCTATTATTATGGGATTTTCTTCTCTGTTTTTCCTTTTTCTTTGTATAATGGCCCAAAAAAATGTTTGGACACTTACTACATTTTATGAATGTCTTTACATTTTATAGCTAGGTTAGGTTTAGGTTCTAGTTCTGAGAAAAACTCTTCATTTGTTTACTGATGCCACTTAGTTTGATATTTTGGAATTTCAGTATGGAATGATATGGATATCTTATGGAATCACACTGACAATTTAACTGTGATTTTAGTGTCCACATACTTTTTGGGGCATTTATATATGCCTGAAGTTTTCTAAGGTTTGAATTCTTCGATCAACAATGCAGATACTGCAGAGCAAGGCTGCTAAAGATATTCATGGCTTTGATGTGTAAATGTATCATAATGACAGGATTTAATGTGGGTTAGTATTGTGGGTTTTTTAATACCAGGGTGATCTTCATCCATTCTCTCCTCCCCATTAAGACAGGAGTCTTATTTCTGTTTGAGCCCCTAAATGCTTGTACAAGGTTATATTGGGTTTGAATCACCCATTACCTATGGGTATCATTTCTGATGAGATAATTTTCCCGAAATAGTTGTTGCGATACATCTCGTTGTCAAAAGCACTTCCACAGGCATTACGAGCATATGGGTGCTTCATTTTCCCCCATGCTCATGTCGTTACATTAATTTTCAGAAAGTGTGGCCATCGCTTAATGATGAAATTAAATCCTGCACCTGCTGACTAGACTCAATGGGCTGGAAAGTTTGGAAAAACAAACTTAACTTTCTTCAACAGATTTACTATTCTTCCTCCTTCAGACCATTTGATATACTTGCTCCTTAGAGATTAACCTTTGTGCCCTTAATAAATGGTCTATATTGACATCAAAGGAACGGGAATATGGCGGAAGGCCGACGAGGAAGAGGTCTTGGGGCTCCCTGAAAGAGCCTAGGCCTGGGCTCTCCTACGCTCAGAATCCGTAATCTGGGTTGAGCGCATGGAGCTTCCCGCTCTTCTTTGTCTTTTTAATTAAACTTGAGCACAGTTTGGAAGCTATTTGACCTTTCTTAGCTCCCTCATTGTGAGGATTGCCGTAGGTCATTTCCATGCATATATTACCACATTTTAGCTCTTTTTTGCTTCTAGTGTGTCCATGATCCGCTTGGATTTATAGATTAAGCTGGAGGTGCGGTTGAAGAATATCGGGCACATATTTGATCTGCTGTGGAAGGAAAAATCTTGAAGAACTTACAGAGGCTGCAATGACTGTTAGCTGAGGAATCGGTGAGAGATTTGCGCTATTAAATGAATAGTTCATCCCAAAAATGTCATATTTACAGTGCTCACCCTCATGTCGTCCAATGTTGTGTGATGTTCTTTCCTCCATGCAACATAAAAGAAGAAATTTTGAAGATTGTGCTATTTTCCATGGAATGACAATAATATACAACGAATGGGGACTGGAACATTTATGCTTCAAAGAGAGTGCAAAAGTACCATAAAACTAGTCCATATGAATATCAGTGAATAATGACTTAAATTTTGGTCTGTTCCTCTCACAAACCAATTATATGGCTTCAGAAGACTTCAAATGTAGCGCACAAGCACTATATGCGCATGCTTTACGTATGCTTTTTACCCTTTTTGGAATGTAAATAGGCTAAATAGAATTTTCATTTTTAGGTGAACAATTCCTTTAATTATGAATATGGTTTATTAGGTTTGTACAGTCTGTAGCTGTCAGGCATGTTTTCTTTTTTTCTTTTTAATTTTCAATTTTAATTTCAAGTTTAAGGCAGTTGCTCTTTTAAAAGAAGCATTACCTCATTTGTCACAGTTGTGGTTGTGCCAGGCTGTGGGAGGGGGGTGCCATTGCATCCTTGGCTGGCATCACTTCTCTGCCGGCATGTGACAGTGTGATAACCAGCCTTGTCGCTTGACACGGTGAGATATGCAAACCCCTCTGCCACCCCAAGAGCTTTGGCTGTCACCGATCGGCTTTTGTTTCCGAGTTCTATGCCTGGAAGCCGCCGCCATCTTGGCTTGCATCACAGCCATTTGAAAATCTCACAGCTCATTCTCCAACCTGCTGGTGCAATCCCTCCAAAACCAATTCCTCTTTTACCTGTGATAAAGAAAAAGACCCAATCCAGCAAACAAGATGGAATCCCTGCCCTGAGAGGGAGCCTGAAAAAAAAACATTCTCCTCTCACCTCGCAAGGCCTGGTAGCTTTTCAACTATTCATAGCAAATTGTGCACAGTCACAAAGACTGCCATGTTGTTGTAGGATCAGATGCAAGCACAAAAACCTATTTTGACTGGCTGAAAAGGCCAAGGTGTCTGGTTTCTCACGTTTTTTTTTTTTGTTTTTTTTTTTGGTGAACAGAAGAACAATACAACATTTTTGTTTTTGAAAGAAAACGTACTCAATGATAACTTAGTAGCTTTCAAAAGCATCCTCCAACTCAAACCATGAAATTTCTCTAAAATGCTTGCTTGAGGCTCTGTTAGTCTGTATGTGTTAACCAGTTACAGAACTCTCTCCTAACAAAGCCCACTCTTGAATTCCACATCCATCAATCTACTGAGCGTGTATGAATGTCAGCTCTACAGACCTCATCAACGTACCACAGAGCAGTCGGATAAGCTAGCTGACAATTAAACCTCAGTTATTTAGGATGGGCTTGCCATCAAACCCTCAGTCACGCCCATTTTGTAATGAGCTCTTACGGAGATGAAAAAGTGGGAGGATAGCAGCATTTTATTTCATGGTAGTCAGGAAGTAGTTGGGGGAAAGGGGGTTTAGTTGAGGAACCTCCAGCCAGATGGTGATTGGTCCATGTCAGTCCCACTTACAGGGGCTTGATTTGGATAGGGAGGGCAATGCATCAAGCCCCCTGCGCTCAACCCCTGAGCGACTTCTCAATTAGTGTGCTGCCTAGCGGAACTGTGAGATGCCGCTGGATGCTCATCACCTCAACCACTCGGCTCCAGGAACACATCATCTGCCAAAAAATCTCATATGATCACATAGTCAGGCTTATTTTTTTGTGGATGTTACATCAATGCACATGCTTCTATCGAGAGCAGCAGGCCAAAGCATAGCCTGACTGAAAAGTGCATCAGGCACTTAACAATGTTTTTCAGTGTTGGTCAATTCAGTTGAATTACTCTAAGAGCACTACCAGCAAGACTCTTCCAAATGGTTGGCTTTTCAAAAATCATTTGATTATTAGGACTATAATTGATATTATCAAAATGCAGCACTCATCCTTATATTTAAAGGGATAGTTAACTGAAAAATTAACAGGTCGTTCCAATCCGGTATGATTTTTTTTATCCTTCATTGAACACCAAAGGAGATGTTAGATATAATTGTATGGCCTCAGTCACCAATGAAAGTATAAGATGTAATAAAAGTAAATGGTGACTGAGGCTAACATTCTGCCAGATAATAGAATTTCCATTTTTAGATGAATGATCACTTGAATTGGTATTACAAAGAATCTTTTTTCTCTCTATTAATGGTGTGGGAGAGACCAGTCAGACCTAGTTGCTGAACTGTACTTGTGTAAAATGAGATGTAAATGCAGCCATTTTAATGCCCTGATTTATTCATGGAGGTTCCAAAAGAAAAGGAAGAATGCAAATGAGGCACTCAGGTTTGCCCTTGAACCAGACACATCCACAAATAAGTCCATCTCACCAAAAGAATTAACAACTTTATTGAATCATCTGACAATAGCTTTCATGTAAGTGCGGCGGGTACTTACTGTGTAACTGTATTTCAACTCTAGAAAAGCTTTTCAGCTCACTTCACTTGAATATTCCCTTTTAAAAATAACATTTTTAGACTTAAAATTTTCTTTGTTTGTATTCTTTGTCTTCTTCATCTTTCCTTCCTTCTTTCTTTTCTTTCTCTCTTTCCTAAATAATCAAGATTTCAAATACAGCTGCCACATTTAACTAATCGTGAAAAGTGTCAATTATAGCAGTCAGTGTACTGTAGGTCTGCTCGTGTGTCAAATTTTTATTTTAATATTTAATTTGTGTTTTGAAGCTGTTGAGAATCGTAACCAATCATCAGTGTTGGGGAAGCTACTCTGAAACTGTAGTTTGACAAGCTACAAGCTACTCGTTAGTTAAAGTAGTTAAACTACAGACAAGCTACCCTTTTGGAAAAGTAGTTAGCTACACTACAAGTTACTATCAAAAAGTAGCTAGCTACATTGAAACTACTTTTGCTTGTTTTGAACAACGTCTATTATAAATAACTGAATAAGTGTCTGAGGAATGTTTTAAGTAAAATATTTAGTTTTATAGTATAAAGGAGAAAAAATAGAAAGAAAAACACATTTTAAATGCCATACTTTTAAATTATTATTATACAAGACAGAAATATATAAGCCTACTAATAATACAACTGCGTACATAACATATACAACAACATGCATGCAACAACATAAAAGGAATGTTTCCTTTTTATATTAATTTTCATTTTACACTAAGGTAGCTAAATGATAACACTTGTCTTAATTTCTCCACTTGAAAGGATTAAACACTTGAGATTTTATTTTGGTGGAAAACTGTGTGACGAGACCTTTACGTTTCTATTACATTAAAAATGCTTTTATATTACAAATAATATAAAAAGTAATTTAAGATAAAGTAATTATCTGCCTGCCCACACAAATGTTGGAAGTTATGTGAACGTTAAACAGCATAACTGGTATTTGAAAAAGCACGTTAAACTCACTCACATGCAGTGATGGAGCTCGCAGAATTTACTGTGAAAGAAGAACGTGAATCACAAGCTGCTTGTGAGCACAGTTCGGTTTGCTCTGAAACCAGTCACAACAAATCTATACAGCAATTTAATTAGATCAAAGCCTTTGTCGTGCGATAAACAAACTAAGATTACATTTTTTGTTCAACTGACAAGATGGCATAAACGTTAGTGGTCTTTTAGGTTCATTACCAAACTGGCGTACAGATCATTGTGGGTCATTGTAATTAAATCAGAAATAGAAATTTGATGTAACATAGAGAGCAATAAAGCAGGATAATTAATACATTTAAAATGGCCATTACTCACCTGTATGTGCGTCCTTAAATTTGTGCTTGATGTCTTCGACGTAGACAGCGTTTTAAACTTTGGTTTGCAAAGATTGCATACAAAAGTGTAACCTTTACCTGTCGTTTCTTTGAGAGACATGAACTTGGACAAATAAGGCCATGGGTAATTAACGTTAGTTGTTTCTCCATCCTCCAAATCTGCCGCCACGTCTTGCTCCATCATGGATCATATGGGAGTGTGTGTGTGTCAAACCACTTCTGTACATCAGTGAATCATTAGCCGCAAGATGCATGATTAAACAACAGGTGGCGGTAATGGCAAAAAATTAGTTTGTAATCTAAAAAGAAGAAGAATATCCTTGTATCGCGCTGATTCGCGCAGGCTCGACAGAACGCAATGTAGCTTTTGCTGCACAAAGTAGTTAGCTATACTGGAAAAGCTACACTGTTTAAAAAGCAACTGAGCTACTGCCAAGCTACTGAAAAATGTAGTTAAGTTAGTAGCGTCACTACTTGTAGTTAACTACTCCCCAACACTGCCAATCATAGACAAGTCCTTTGCTCACTTTGTGTATTATTGATTCAATATATGAATAACAGCTTAGCTTTTTATGCTTCCAAAGTGAAGTTGACCATTTAGGCAACCATACTGATGTTTAAAACAGAATTTATTTTTTATTCAGGAACACAGTACACAGCTTGTTTTGGAAATTGTCTGATCCACTCTAAATAAATATTTTGATGTAAATAAATATATGTAATCGCCAATTATTGTCATAATCATGCCAAACATAATAGATATATAATCATATAAATAGATATTTGTGATCAATATGAGCCTTCGTTACAATTCAGACTTGTTTTTTTTTATATTGCCTCTTGCTCATTTAATCAATGCATTCATAGAATCACACTCTACATTAACCGTTTATCTGACCATGCAGAAATTAAGACATGGGATTACTTTAACTGTGTGTGTGTGTGTGTGTATGACTGAGAGGGAGGGAGAAAATAGAGATGAGGCCAGCGCTACTGCTGCCATCACATTGATTGTGCTGAATCTCTGCCACTTTTCCATATACTTTTAATCTCTCTCCAATGCTAAAGATGCAATCAAAGGAAGTCTACATTATGCATGCGTGTTGAAGGCCTGGCGTCTGTGCACGTCAGCACCACTGATTTCTCAGCCTAGCTCCTCTGCATTAGCCCTGTGTGTCCTTATCAATCGCACTCACACCAGTTTTCTCTTTAATGGCAGCTCTGCCTGAGAGTGTGCTAGGATTCTTAACACTTTGTGTGCTAAATGATGTCACCGACTGGCTACTTTGACACCACGGAGAAGACAGAGTCCAGAATCAGGCTTAGTTCTGAAAACACAATGGTCGATCATTAATGTTAACAGAAAAAAAGAGCATAACTAGAAAGGCAGGCTGTAAAATAGTTGGGTATTTTGTCTCCATTCAAAGTTACTGCAGCTTTTACTTTTCCTGCATTCTACCGGTTCCAGATCTCTGAATTTGATCAGACCCAAGGCGTTTGTAAGCTCTCATTAGAATAAACAGCCTGCTCTAAGTCTGTTTGTTAGAGACCTCTCCATTGTCAGGCTTGGATAGCAAGATCAGTTGCCCTGATTCACTTCTCTCTACCACAAATCTGCATAAAAAAGAGGCATCACTGCGGGAAGTGTAGGTGCTGCTGTCCGTATTGCATTACTCTGATATACATATGTCCCTGGTACAAAGCAGCAGAGGGATTTGATACTGAGAGGAGTGCATATTATTAATTTGATTTTCAAAAGAGAGAGGTGGGTGGAGAGAGAGGATGCCGGTTAATGTATTGATCATGAGTTCATCTGGCTTTATCTTCATTCTATTAATTACTTTACTCTGAATAATATCAAGATGGTTTTCATTTGAACTGCCAGTGGGAATTCCTGGAAAAAAATACATCCAATCAATTTTATCAGTGATTAAAACATTTCAATCACTGAATCCACAAAAACTCCCCTCAAGCTCGATGTGGGACAGCATTCAGAATTTGGTCTAATTAAAATCCTACATTAAATATTTCTTAATTATCTTTTCCATGAAGAGAAAGTAAAGGGAAATTAATCAGGTTGATTTTGAAGACCTTTTCACAGATGGGATCTGTAAACCTTCTCCTGCAACAATATGGGGCTGTTATTGATTTTCCCCTTTTCTACAGAGCTATGACAGACTCTGCATACTCTGCAATTATGTTGTTTTATACTTTTTATTGGTTTAAAACTCTGGTTATTTACTAATACATTTACAAAGCTTGAGCAGTTGCCGTACATAAAGGAATTGCAATCGAATTGGGAAAACTTTGACTAGACAGTTTTAAGAAATCTCTGTTTTCAACAGGGTTAACTGAAAACAACCTGGACTGACTGTCACACTACAGTTTGAAAAATTATTCAAACCTATTTTAAAACCTATAAACATCTAAGACGATGCTATTCATTTAGAAATATCTGTAAGATGATACAGAATGTATTAAATATCCTGCTATCCCAAAATTCTGCACATGATATAAGTATTTTGAGAACTGAATATAATGCAGGGGATCGCAACCTTACCCATCAATTGCTATGATAACTGAAGTTGCTAAAATCACTACTGCATAAAAACAAAGCTCAAATGTTAATTGGCATGATGTCACTTCTTTGGCGTTTCCTGTGTTTGAACTTTTGCTCTTTATTTTTTAAATCCCATTTTACATATTTTATACAATCTATGAATCGAGTGACAGTTTGACAGTGTCAAAGATGTTTGACATTTTTAATCAAAGTTATTTCTGTGCAAACAGTAGATTAGCCAACAAGCTACTATTATCATTATTAAGATTTTATTATTCAAAAAGGTCAAGAACATAAATGCTATCATCTATTCCATGAAGAGATGTACAGACTGCTATAAAAGCACAATACTGTTATCTTCCTAGGCTTTAAAGGGAAAGTGTGTTATTTCTGTGCTTCTAAAAACATCAAATGGAATGACAAAAATAACGTTTTCAAACTGGTTCTCATCAATCCCCCCATTTGTCATTGGTTGGAAAAAACGATATTGCTGCCCTAAACTCACTCTATTGCCTATGCTGCTGTGTTGGCCAGGGCTGCGTTTCCCAAATCATTGCAATTTTAAGTTGATCGTAGAGACTACGATTTCTATGATCTACTTAGGCTTGCGATGCTTTTGGGAAATGCAGCCCTGGTCAGGATACTCAAACAATTTTTATAGCATCACAGAGACAAAGTGTTTACACTTTTTTGAGAAATCAACTTAAAAATGGCTTATAGTTGTCTCTGCATATTAAGCTGGGGTTTAAACATTGAAAACTTACACATTTCACCTTTACACTTCCATAATGCACATACTATGTTCAATCATTACTTTTCTGACAGTCCCAAACTATGAGATATTCTTGTATTCATTTTGCTCCCTTTTCTCACAGTTTCTTGTGGCTTGTGACATTTCAAAAATTCCTCTAACAGGAGGCCTCTGTATTATGAACAAAACAATCTGTTCTCCAGATGAGAATTAAGTCTTGCATCCTCAGGAAATAAATTAATAGATAAATCCAGCATCCCCTTTCGCCTCTATTTTGTGTTAAATGAGATGGCATGGAGATGTTGAAAGCTTTGAAGGCGTCCTGTAATTGCTATGTTGTGCTTGGAAAAAAAGCTTTGCCACCATTAACCTCTCAAAACAATTCACTTCACATGTCTGGCAATTACGTAGTCAATAATGCTACATTCTTGCAAGTGTGTGTTCTTGACTTCCTGTAATTAAATTGGGCTTTTCACATGTAATCTGAAATCGCAGAGGGGTCAAAATGGGCACTCGTAATCACCATCGATCGAATTTGAAGTAGAGGTGCAAGTACTTAATGTTCTATTTTTCTTCCACACTAAATTGTCCTGATGGGAAGGTCAGGGATTCTGCAAAGGGGTCAGAGGTAGGACGGCATTGTTTTCTCTCTCTCTCACTCTTTCCAGTCCTTGGCGGAAAATAAGTTTTGTGGCAAAAATAAGAATGGGCCATTTTTTTTTTTACATCTCTTTTAACTTAAGGGCATCTTTTATTTGAGAAGACATAATCTTTCAAGTGGATCAAAATAGAAGTATTGAAAAGCTGTAAAAGTTACTTTGCTACCTTTCTTTAAATGACATTCTTTGCTAGACGATGTATTCTCAACAGAATTTCAGGTAGCCAAAACTATCATTCACAGTGTGAACATAGTGCGTAAATTTAGACCTTTAGAACAATCCATTTAATGTTCCAACAGCTACACAAATGTGACAGCTCTACAGCTTTAGAAGTGAGGGAAAATATATATATAAAAAAAATGCTATATTTTACCTCACAATACTGTCAATTTTCTAATGCCAAGAATCAATGTTTTCAATTAAGTTTTACCATTAATATTTTGGGGGGGAAAGAGAATGAGCAACACTCAGAACAAGTGTGTGAGAAGACCAAACATACAGCAGGATTAAGACTCATATTTACCTATGGACAGGACAATTCAGTGGGAATATACACTATACAGTCATCTCAGTGGGGATCCGGTGATCAGGCAAATTTCCCTACGTGAACCATCAATGATTTCTAGTTGACTAGAATGCAACTCAGAACCAGCTTAAAATAATAATGTCAGAATTACATATCTGCAACCTGACCCAAAACCAACGGGACCCTACAAACCATAGGGTTTCTTGCCAGGTTCTGGACCATTTTTCAAGTATGACTAAATGAATGAAAAACGACGTGCATGAACAGAAGAGTGGTCTGTGGGCTGCACAAGTCTGCTTTTTGGTTGTTTTTCTATGTAAACAAGTTGAATGGACATATTTGACCCTTGTGGCACATCTCACAGGTTTTTTTCAGCATCTGCCACATTTTTTAAGACAATGTGTGAAAAATGTAAATTTTAAAAAATGCATATACAGACACCTGCGCTCTGTTGGGTTCAAGCTGAAAAGTTGATGGTACAGGTCATGTCTCTCCCTGAAGTTGCGTTTTTTTAGCAACACTAACTTGCCTATGCTTTTCTGTACTTCTGTGGCTCTACAATAAAGTAAAGCAGGAAGTTCAGCAAAAATCCCCACTTCAATAAAGAAAAATGAAAAACTACTTAGTAAAATATTGTAATTTATAACAGTTGTGAATCACAATAGACTAAACAAAGAATTGCAACCAATATATGGTATATACAGTATCTCACAAAAGTTCAATTAAGGCCCAATTAGCCATTTTTCCTCCCCGGTGTCATGTGACTCGTTAGTGTTATAAGGTCTCAGGTGTGAATGGGGAGCAGGTGTGTTAAATTTGGTGTCATCGCTCTCACACTCCCTCATACTGGCCACTGGAAGTTCAACATGGCACCTCATGGCAAAGAACTCTCTGAGGATCTGAAAAAAAGAATTGTTGCTGTACATAAAGATGGCCTTGGCCAGGGGTGGGGAACCTGTGGCTCTTTGTTAAAAATCAAGTAGCTCGCCAAGTCTCGCACCATTCTCCAACACATGACCGTTAACATATGACACTGTTTTGATTTTCTTTCTCACGAAGTTTACAGCCTAATTCTGGTGAAAAAGGTTTGAAATGAACAGCCGCCAAATGCAGATTTTTGCTGATGTACCAGCCACTGTGAAAGGCTACCTGTAAGACCTCTCAGAGAGATATATATAACAAGAAACTAGACACAAAGACATGCGTTTGACAAAACATGATTACATTTTGAAGAACAGATGAAAGAAAAGCCGCCGATGAGCGTCTGATTTGATATGTGCTGACGTGTTTGAAGAAACACACTTTATTATATTTTTAAGAACAGACAATAGCCGTCAGTGCTCATGTCTGATTCACTGTTCAGAGGCGTGCAACGGGACCCTGTCTCGTGAAACAAGTGCATGTAAAGAGTCATTTTTCTTACTTTCATTCACCTGAAAACTGTTTGCAAGAATAATGTAGTCTATGAGAATGCGATTATCTCATGAGGTACTGTGAGTTTAGTTAACTCTTACTCATTGTGAACGCAACTACGTAGGTTCAGTAATATATACAGGTATCTTTATATTAAATAAACAAAGATGAATGTGATTAAATCATAAGGTAATACAAGACACGTTAACCTCGAATCTAAAATTAATTTAAAAAAAATACTAGGACCAAAACGGAATACAAAAACATTTGGCAGCATTTTTTGGGAACACAACATTTTTTAAGGCTTATTTATTATGATGATTATTATAATTATCTTTACATTTATAATTTTCTTTAGTTCTTGCGTGATGGCAAATGGAGCCGTTGGAGATGGTAAATGTTTGGATTTGGGGTGGAGGTTATATATAAGATTTTTTTGATCACTTTGTTATTTGTATTGCTTTTTTGTTTCGTTTAAAGTGCAATTTGAATTTTTATTCAAGTATTTCGTGTTTCAATAAATTAATTACATTTTTAAAGCAAAATCAATAAAGGAAAAATATTCACCGACCTTGGGGATTGAGCATATAATCGGATATTGATATTTTAAATGCGATTATCATTAAAATATTTTTTACATATTGCCCAGCCTAAAAGGGAAGTAACATTTTTCATGAAGTAAAATTAAGTAATTTTATGGAGACCCGCACAAACACGTGTACTCAATTCCATATTGCAACATGTTACCTATTAATATTTGCATATTTGTTTGTTTTGAGTAGTCTATGAGCAATATAAACACTGTATTTTATTGAAAAACTTAGTAAAATAGTAAATTATTAGTGCTGAGCTGCAGCACGGTGGCCAAGACCATACAGCGGTTTAACAGGACAGGTTCCACTCAGAACAGGCCTCGCCATGGTCGACCAAAGAAGTTGAGTGCATGTGCTCAGCGTCATATCCAGAGGTTGTCTTTGGGAAATAGACATATGAGTGCTGCCAGCATTGCTGCAGAGGTTGAAGGGGTGGGGGGGTCAGCCTGTCAGTGCTCAGACCATACACCGCACACTGCATCAAATTGGTCTGCATGGCTGTCGTCCCAGAAGGAAGCCTCTTCTAAAGATGATGCACAAGAAAGCCCGCAAACAGTTTGCTGAAGACAAGCAGACTAAGGACGTGGATTACTGGAACCATGTCCTGTGGTCTGATGAGACCAAGATAAACTTATTTGGTTCAGTTGGTGTCAATCATGTGTGGCGGAAACCAGGTGAGGAGTACAAAGACAAGTGTGTCTTGCCTACAGTCAAGCATGGTGGTGGGAGTGTCATGGTCTGGGGCTGCATGAGTGCTGCCGGCACTGGGGAGCTACAGTTCATTGAGAGAACCATGAATGCCAACATGTACTGTGACATACTAAAGTAGAGCATGATCCCCTCCCTTCGGAGACTGGGCCGCAGGGCAGTATTCCAGCATGATAACAACCCCAAACACACCTGCAAGACGACCACTGCCTTGCTAAAGAAGCTGAGGGTGAAGGTGATGGACTGGCCAAGCATGTCTCCAGACCCAAACCCTATTGAGCATCTGTGGGGCATCCTCAAATGGAAGGTGGAAGAGCACAAGGTCTCTAACATGCACCAGCTCCGTTATGTCGTCATGGAGAAATGGAAGAGGACTCCAGTGGCAACCTGTGAAGCTCTGGTGTACTCCATGCCCAAGAGGGTTAAAGCAGTGCTGGAAAATAATAGTGGCCACACAAAATATTGACACTTTGGGCCTAATTTGGACATTTTCACTTAGGGGTGTACTCACATTTGTTGCCAGAGGTTTAGACATTAATGGCTGTGTGTTGAGTTATTTTGAGGGGACAGCAAATTTACACTATATCTTTTCATGTGACAACACTGAAGAAATTACACTTTGCTACAATGTAAAGTAGTGAGTGTACAGCTTGTATAACAATCAAATATTTACACAAATGTGAGGGGTGTACTCACTTTTGTGAGATACTGTATATATATATATATATATATATATATATATATATATATATATATATATATATATATATATATATATATATATATATATATATATATATATATATATATATATATATATATATATATATATATATATATATATATATATATATATATATATATGTATATACAGTGAGGAAAATAAGTATTTGAACACCCTGCTATTTTGCAAGTTCTCCCACTTAGAAATCATGGAGGGGTCTGAAATGTCAGACCCTATATGGATATGATATATGACATATATATATATATATATATATATATATATATGCTGATTTACCTACACAGAACTCTCTGCGAGCCACCCTTGTTAACATTTTGTTTTTGTTTTTTTCAAAAACGTAAAAAGCTCACAATGCTGGCATTTCCATTTAAGCTTAACACTTTTGAGATCAGTCGCCTGGACACATTATGTTTTTGGATGGTTCCCTCCAGTTATGATTAGCTTAATTAGCTGTGAAGAGCAATGACTCGTGGGACTGCACATGTTTGGTGCAGATAATTGCAGGGCTTGCGTGGCACACCCCGGTGCCCAGCTTGCAACTGCAGGTGGGTTGGCACTGAGAAGTGCCTATCAAAGTGCACATCTGGACCCTGCGGGGGTTGAAAACTTTCATCACACCCCTCTTCAAAATATCCTCTCTGAATCCCTGTACACTCATGCCAGATTCTCTTGCTGAAAAGCCCTCCAAAGCTTTTGGATGGTTGTAGTTTGTGAAGGCATAATTATTTTTGTTTCACTATGATTTAGCCTTGAAAGTGTTTAAAAAAAGAGGCTGTGCACCTTTCATCTCAGTTGTTTATTGAATACACAGATGCAAGAAAATATTTGACCACCATTGTTTTTCAGGAGTCAATTAATGTCAGTGTTTTATCTCCTGGTATGCTTGTGGACATTATTATCTCATAATAGAAGTTTCTAAAGTCAGTTCCTTAAAATACTGCCTTCTTAGAGGTTTGTTTACAGTAATTACCCTGTAGAGGCAGATAGAAGCAGGAACTTTAGATGTCAGAAGACAATCATACTCTACTTAAAATGGACAGTTCACCCAAACCATTTAATTCTGTTATTTTTATTACTTGTTTGCTCACCCTTTATGTTCTTCAGAATCCATATGAGTAACTCTCTTCTGTGAAACACCAAATAATATAATTAGGCTAGCATCACCTTTAGTGTTCCATGGAGGAAAGAACATCATATGAGTTCGGAACAACATAAAGGATGAGTAAATTATGACAGAATTTTCATTTTTGGATGAGCTATCCCTTTAAGAGTGAACGTTTCTGTGCATAAAATTGTCTCTGCTGTGGTTTAACTGAGGGAAGAAAGGCATAGACAGATCGAAAGGCCTAATGAGTGAACTATGTTCATGTGATGCTCGTGATTTTTAACCATGCACATGGTCTTTCTAGGTAATTATTGTGGGTCTTTGCCTCAGCCTAAGCAAGCTGACAGGTCAGTGGAAAGCTCTTCTATCTGCCCTGCAGTAGAAAACAGAGAGGCCCATAATTCATCATTAGGATATCAGAGTCCAGGTGCAGATTAGAACTGATTGAGCAAGCAGCCAGGCAAGTCAAGGCACTCAAGGAGGAAAATTTATCCCACAGACAATTCCCATGTCATGCCCACTGTAATTGAAATAATTTTGCCCCAAGAGTTGTTTAATCTTCGAAAATCACACATGTAGGCACTCGATTGAAGAAAGTACACATCTGATCACTTCTGCCAAACCAACGTCCACTCTCTGTTTCCAACCAGCCCCTCCTTTTCCTACTTTGTTACAAGGATGGGCTACTTATTTCACTTTTCAATCCGAAATCAAGTACAATCAAGGCCAAAATCAATACCAATACCTCTATCATTGAAAGCTTTGATGATTTCTGAGTATAAAATAGATTACAGCCATTTAACATTAAATTGGCCTGAAATGCAGATTATCAGACTCCATTTATTAATGAGAATTATAGAATATGAGCCATCAGTTTACAACTTCTAAAAATCTGCAGTACTAACCTATAATAAAAGTCACATTTAGTGTAAACCTTGTGAATAAAAATGTGCACTGTTATATCAAGTTCATTGGATGACCGCAGACTCGGCTCCGTAATCGTGCACATCTCAGAGATCTAATCTTGTCATGAGTAACGTTAACTAAGATACTATATTACATACATTTTCCACTTTTTCAAATGCCTGTTAATACATAAACACCAAATGTTTCTCACAATTCAAACGTAAGGATTCATAAACCAACCTGAGCGCGATGATGAATTCCTGACCAGAGAAGTGATTTTATAGCGGAGCTCATCTGTCCGTCTCTTAAAGCTGATCACATTTACATCCATATCGCCAATAAAGGTAATTGCATGGTTAAGTCTTTATCCCCAAAATGTTTAAATGCCCCAAAGAGGTTTAAATACTTGTAAATCTATTCAGAATATTCCTGCACACAGAGGATTGCGGAGAAACCAAAACATGCACATTTGTCCCCTTTTCTCTTCTAGAAATATAGAGGCTCGCTCATGCTATTTATTCCACTGCATTTCATTAATTCTGCACACGTAATTTAACTAAATAATTATGTCCTCCACATTGTTAACATTTTTGCACACAGTGTAGACTACCAAAAAAAAACTTTCTGCTATAGATTTATGATGCTTTCACCTGTTTATGGACTCATAAAAATAATTATAATTTCTTTTAATATTTGTATTTGTAGGCTATTTAATATTCTCTGCAAAATGTGTGCTTGACCTTTCACAATTGCTTGACACCTCGTGCCTCTAGAATCACTTTGTTATACGTGCACACTACACAGGCTAGTCTAAACGAAAATTCTGGTTAATTAAAGAAATACAAGGAGAAACCAAAGGTAAAAACATATTCCACAGTTAATGAAGCCAACATAGATCAATAATATAATTAAATATTAATAATTATTAGGCTATAATAATAATTATAATTATTAATAATTATTATTAATAACAGTATATAAATAGGCCTATCTGAGGCATATTTTATATACAGAAACTAAATGTAAGAGTTACATTTAGTGTTGAGGCACTTCCGGTTTAAGCCACACCCACATCCGGTTCTATCAGAATACAGAAACAGATACAAATCATTTTGTCAAAGTAACACAAACAAATACAGAAAATGTCACTGCTGTACAAGTCAAGTCAAGTCAAGTGGTTTTTATTGTCGTTTCAACCATATACAGTTAGTACAGTACACAGCAAAACGAGACAACGTTCCTCCAGGACCATGGTGCTACATAAAAAACAACATAGTACCAACACAGGACCACATGAGACTACACAACGAAATAAAATACCTATATAAAAAACCTATATATACCTATATAAAGTGCACATGCAAACATGTGCAAAAAGTACGGGACAGTACAACAAATTTCTGACAATGAACAGGACAATAGACACAGTGCAGCGCCAACCAGTACTCAGTAGTGCAAAAAGATGACAGTTTCTAAAATGTAAACATAACATACTATGAGATAATGCTCTATGCACATAGCAGTTATTGAGTAGCAGACAGTTATAAAGTGACAGTAATTAAAGTGCAACTCAGGACACGTGTGTGTCTAACCAGTCTCTGAGTATTGAGGAGTCTGATGGCTTGGGGGAAGAAGCTGTTACACAGTCTGGCCGTGAGGGCCCGAATGCTTCGGTACCTCTTGCCAGACGGGAGGAGGGTAAAGAGTTTGTGTGAGAGGTGTGTGGGGTCGTCCACAATGCTGGTTGCTTTGCGGATACAGTGTTTTTTGTAAATGTCTTTGATGGAGGGAAGAGAGACCCCAATGATCTTCTCAGCTGTCCTCACTATCCTCTGCAGGGCTTTGCGGTCCGAAACGGTGCAAGTCCCAAACCAGGCAGTGATGCAGCTGCTCAGGATGCTCTCAATAGTCCCTCTATAGAATGTAGTGAGGATGGGGGTTGGGAGATGTGCTTTCCTCAGCCTTCGAAGAAAGTACACCCCTACTAGATAGGTAAAGTTCATCAAGATGTTGGCTTGACAAAGATATGTCTGAAATTAAGATTGTCAGATGGATGGATTTTTCAAAGCAACATAATGGGTCTGTTCCAAAACTTAGTGAGCTGCCTTACTGTCTCCAGCTTACATTGGCAGCTGTCTTCTATGGCAGCATCCTACCTGAAATGATGCCTCATAAGTGACCTATTTGAAATGCTCTACATAGGCCGCAACTCCTCACATCATTCAATAGTTGTAAGCGCTTCGCATGCGCAACACACGGGAGACTCGACTCTCCACTGATTTCAATACAGGTGTTGTGAGAGAAACAATGCCTTCCTTAATGAACATAAATACGCACACAAACATTTTGGGTAAAATAGTAAATTTTTGTATCATATAAAACTGTTATTTATTGATATTTTTCAGTATTGAATGGATTATAAGCATATTTCTAATCGAAATTTCTCTCGCTTTGTCTGCAATCTTGGATTTATTTTTTGACCGAGCTCATCACGGTGCATTCTGGTATTACCTACCAGGGGAAGAATACAAGTGATGCTACCTTAGAATTTGACCAAAACAATCTTGGAAGGCAGCATAATTAAGATACCTACCTTTTGGAATAGCCTTCATGTTGGGAGCGCAAATGTGGCATGGCGGAAGGGGGAAGAAGGACAAAACTAAAGATGTAAATATAGCTGCCTACGCCACAGTGTTAAATAGGGAAATATTCATATTTAATTAAATCACCCATAAATGGCACACAGGTTCACTTGTTTAAACAAAGGGACCCAAGATGTGGATACCAAAAATACGAAATCTTTATTTTCTACAATTTTCAAGCAGTAACTTTAAAAACATTTAAAAGACTGTATGACCCAGGCAGAAATATGCACACATGGACACCAACTCTACTAAACAAGAGACCGAGGCTTACCAGTGGCAGGTAGGCTAGCTGACGAGCACAAGGCTCCTATCATGAAATCTTACCACCCAGTGCACGAATCGCACCACACACACATCAACACAAAAATGAGGTCAAGTGTGAATACACACCACTCAGTGACAGAAGTACCACCACTGCACAAGGAGGCTAGCTAGCTGCCTTCCATGGGTCTCTGCTCCTGTAAACAGAAACAAAAGTTAACCACAAATAATTTCACAGAGACAGAGAAGAGGTCAGATGAAACAAAAAAAATTATAAGCTCAAAATAGCTCAAGGCTAAACATCATACAACCAAACAAATAAAGACAAAACCCACAAATAGAGACAAACAACTACAAACAAAGCAGCAGTGTCGGATAATGTTACCTTGCAGGCTTAATCTGAGGAGAGGTTTCCTAAAACACCCCATTATTCTGTGGGGAATGTTGCCCCGCCGGATCACACATCAAGATGTTTCCTAAAACCCCAATTGTTCTTCCAACAAATTAAACAAAGGATTGTTTACAACATAACTATTTAAATATGCCCAACTGTAGATACAAATCTCACACCCACGCGAATAACAAAAAGGTATCAATACGCCAATAACACACTCCAAAGTGGAGGAAGAATGTTGAAGGGAAAATGATGAGGGGAGATCATTGAGGAAATGGTAGCTGCCAGCCGACCACAGCGATAAACTGTCCGTACTGAAGCTAATCGACAAAGTAAACAAACCGGTTACCTCAACCAAGCATATTAGAGTTAGCTAGTTAGCCAACCAAACATACCTCCAAAGCGGAAGGGATAAAAACCAGAACGGGTCCTCAGGCAGTGACACACATGCGGTGCTCTGACTCACAAGCAGTGCCCTACAGTTACATTTTATAGGATCCCTAAAGGCCTATGATTGGACAACCAATGCACCCACAGGTGTGGCACAATAATTAAAAAAATAAGTGTGCAATGTCCACTGTTTGTCCCACTACACACCTATGATGTCTTAAAATGCTGCCTCTGGAGGACGCTCATTTGGATTTGGAACAGACCTAATGATTGTTTTCAAACAGGTTTCCTGAATACTCCCCCCTTCTGTAGTTGTTCAGACAAGTAGGCAGTCCCTTTAAATTAGGAATCAAAACAATATTACATATATTTTTATGTGATTGTGAATATTTTTAAGTGAGGATCAATGCTCTCGATAAAACAGCATCTGAAGTAGTGTTGTCGTGGTAACAAAATGTCAGTAGTTGGTACCGGTACCGATGAAATTTCACAGTTCTCAATACCAATTTCGATGCCACAGCAAAAATGTGCTAAAATGATAATGTGCTATTGAACACACCAGTTTAGTTATTTTTAATTATTTTAACAAATATAGTTTATGCATGGTAATTAATGATGATAATAATCATAATTATAATATATTATAATAGTAATATACCTCAATCATGCACGGATGTCCGGTCACACACACTCTCACTCTCTCACTCTCTCTCTCTCTCTCACTCTCTCACTCTCTCACTCTCTCTCCCTCTCTCTCCCTCACTGCCATCACAGCACTCACTCTCCTCTGAGTTCTGATTATACGCACCTGCATATCATTAGTGGCTAATCAAGGATTGCATTTATACTCCCGCTTTCACACACATTCTTTGTCTGTTCTCATCGATAGTATCTCTGACTACAGACCTTTCAAATATGTCAAACATACCTGTGTCTTCATTATTGCCTGCAAGTATCATAAGACTGTTACGATATCTGTTCATCGTGTCTATACACTGTCTGGATATTATTCACCTGCTGTTTGCCACTCTGCTCAACTGGATTTACTCAATGTTTACATCAATATTTCAATTGTCTGTTCAATAAACCCTGCTACGGAGTTCATATCTCTGCCTCTGCGAGTCTCTCCGTGACACCTTTAACTTTTAAACCCTCATACTTTTATACTTATGAGGGTTTAAACTTACTCATACTTTTCCTAAACTCTCCAGGAAGTCCTGTATTTGTCTGTTTGTAGGAAAGTTCACAGTAGTTTAATTAGCTTCTTATTCAAATTCTAATTCAGTGCTATTCTAAATGCATATAAAATAATAAATATTGAGAATTGAACATAGTTCTTGCTCCTATTTTACTATTGCAAAGCCTTTTATATTAAACTAATTGGAGAAGTTATGTCGCACCCCATTATCTCACATCTGCATGCGCTATGGACAAAAGTGTCCAGAGTGTTTAATTCAGAGATTTATTGAAATGTTGCCTCGAGCATATGGCTAAACCCAAAGTTGCGTATTGGTGAGTCCCCTTTCTGCTGGTCGGAGTGGATTGTAAAGGGGTGTTAATATGCTCTGTGACCTATATGAGAGTGGTGAGTTGAGATCATTTGAAAATATGGTCCAACATTTCAGGATTCCCAGGTCTCAGTTTTTCAAGTACTTACAGCTGCACCACCTGCTCTACTATTTTTGAGAGTAGCATACACCCCCCCTAAAAGGGCAGATACTCTAGAAGTGGTGATTACTGCTTTTGGAAAAGGTCATGAGGCATCAGTGTATTACTCTCTGTTAATTCAGGGATGGAGCTTCAACTTCTCTCAAGAGATTATGGGAGAGAGATGTAAATTTGGTATCAGAGGAGGGAGTGTGGGCTAGGATTCTAAAAAAAGTCTACATCTAGAGATTCAAGGGTGTGTCTGATGCAATTTAAGATTTTGAATGATTATACTGGTCACCCTCTAGATTGTATAGACTTGGTCTTAAAGTCACACCCACCTGCTTGCGATGCAAATCAGAAGACGGGGACACAACCTATGTTTTTTGGGGATGTGTTCAGATACAGGAATTTTGGTTGAAGTTTCAAAGATTTATGTGTGACGTATTGGTCACACAACACAAGTTCAGTCTCTCTGCATTTTGGGTGATGGGGAGGTCATTAATTTCGGAGATAGCCACTTGAAATGTTGGGTCCTGGCCGGAGTTATGGTTGCCAGGCGAATCATTCTCAGGGGGTGGAAGACGGCTTGGGCCGTCACTGAAAACTTAAGTCACATCTGAAATCTCATCTCTTTACACTGGCCTTTGAGTCTGACAAATTAAATTTAGGACACACTTTTGGAGTGTTTGTATTTTAGATTACAGGTGTTTGTGTATGTGGTAATTTTGAAATGTTGTAATGTTGTACATTTTATTACTGCGAAGCACTTTGGTCAACTCTGTTGTTTTAAATGCAATATAAATAAAACAGAGCTGAGATTCAAGTGCAGATGCTGTGATTTTAATTATATAAATATATATTTTACATGATTCACAATGAATAAGTCCTCTGCTCTTTCTGTCATCTCATACAACGTGAATGATTCTCAATGTCTGTGGAGTTTCTAGTGGATGAGTGGTTGGATTTATTTAAAGTACGCTGCTCGTCCACAGTAAGATTGCAGCCTTTAGTGGTTTAATAAATCACACAAGGACATGTCACGATTTTAATTTGATTAATTGACCATTTCAGTGTACAAGGAGTAACAGATCACATGTTCAAAATAAGCCTGTGAGCATTTTAAAACAGTCATGTGTCAGTCATACTGTGTGCTGGTACAGGATAGAGTGAGTGCTCGGCACTGTTGGTACTGCAGAAACACTGGTATTGTTACATCTTTTTTATTTTAGTATCGACTCGGTACCGAAGTACCGGTACTTTTGACAACATTAATCTAAAGTATTAATATTTCAGGATTAATCCACCAATCCCAACTTTTTTTGTCTCTCCACCTCCATGAGTACCACACTTTCCTCCCTACCCCCCTCCATAGTAAACATTGACGTTAAAAGTTTGCGGCGACACTAGCTGCAGACACAGTGCCGCATGTTAGCAGTGAGAGAGCCTGCTGTTTGAGACGCAACAAATCATTTGTCTGTTATTAACCCTGAGCCTGTAATTATGCAGATTGCCATAGATTTTCCCTGGGTGCCGAGAAGTGAGATCCAGGGGTTGCTCTCAGTGTGGCAGGCGGACGCAAAAACGGCCGTGCATTACTGAACTTGCCACATTCATCACGGTGACTGATGGCACAGGCGGCCGGTCCCTGGGTCCCGGTGGTTAATGTAGTGGGTAATTAACTGTCATTTGCCTGGTAATAGGCCTATGATCAATGGTTTGTGAGGAAACAAATTCTAATTCGGCAGCTGATGAATGCACGCTGAGGCCGGAGCAGATGCGGGGGTGGCAGAGGGAGAGAGTGGGAAGAGGGAGCCGCTGTCAGAATTTCAAATGCTTCTGGAGGTGGCAGTGTTATCATTCTTGTTTTTCCCCTTAAATAAAAAAACAGAACAGAAAGGAAAGGAAAAAATAATGCTTAATTTGTTGTCCTTGATTTTCAGAAAATGCCCAAGCAAGTAAGGGGGCCTGAGTAGCTCAGCAAGTAAAGACGCTGATTACCACCCCTGGAGTTGTGAGTTTGAATCCAGGGCGTGCTGAGTGACTCCAGCCAGGTCACCTATGTAACCAAATTGGCCTGGTTGCTAGGGAGGGTAGAGTCACATATAGTAACCTCCTCGTGGTCACTGTAATGTATAATGCATCCTCGCACGTTGTGAGTTGTGCCTGGATGCCACGGAGAATAGTGTGAAGCCTCCACATGCGCTATGTTTTCGTGGTAACGCGCTCAACAAGTCACGTGATAAGATGCACTGATTGACATCTCAGTCGCAGAGGCAACAGAGATTCATCGTCCACCACCCGGATTGAGTCACTACGCCACCACGAGGACTTAGAGTGCATTGGGAATTGGGCATTCCAAATTAGGGAAAAAAGGGGAGAAAATGAAAATGCCCAAGCAAACATAGCTAAACTAATACAAGCCTGTCGATTCTGATAAATGCTTTGTTTTGTTTGAAATGTGTTTATATGCACAATCTTACACTGACGCTAAACAAGACGATCATGTGGAAGGTCGTGTGGACACTAAATGGGATATTTCACCCAAAAATACCACTTGTCATTTACATACCGTCATGTTGTTCCACATGTTGTTGTTTTTTTGTTTGTTTTTTCGTAGAACACAAAAGGAGAGTTAGCAGAATGACAGCCTTAGTTCACTGCTGTAGCAGATAAAAGATGCAGTGAATAGTGACTGAGACTGGAATTTTTGTCCGGTTACCCTGATTTTGCATTGCATGTAAACTCCTTTATTGTCACTGTTTAGGTTTTGATATCAAGACCAGGGAAGTGTAGTGTTATACTTGTTAACACACTCGCAGATTCAAAAAAGGAATCTAAAATGATACAGTTTGGGCCACATTTTTGGGCTTATCAGAGTTACTTGCATATTAGAATCCCAGAGGGGTCTAGTTTAATGGAGAATTATTTACCAGGATTTTGTAGCATGATGAAGAGATTGAGGTGACATCTCTCATGCATTTCCAGTGGGGCACTTGTTTAATGATTACAGTAAAGCTGCATGCTTGTGCCTCACTACTGCTACCACTAGGATAAAGCCTTGTGGATTAATTTAATTGGTGTCTCTTTTCCTCTCATCAAATAGGTGCCATTCAACTGTGAAAAGCCACCTTGCACCTCCAACCCTTTTTGAGTCCAAACAGGTGCTACTGATTGTACATTCTCTTTTAACTTACTGATCTGAGTCGTGATGAATTTTAAGTTCACGCTGCTTCTATAGCCAATTGAAATAAACATGCCATTTTGTCAGCATTTATGTCGAATGCAATGTGATTTCCTTCATAATGTTTTACTAATATTAGACAGCCTCAGAATGCTGAAGGAAAACTGGACTGAGCTATGAACTAGATTGAACCAAGAGCAAAACATTTAGAGAACACGTACCTCTGAATTCATTACAAGCCAAGCACGCTTAATTTGCCGCCTCCCTTGAGAGCCATTAGCGTCTGAGGCATCAAACTGGCAGACCGGTGAAAGACAAGTGGCAGGTAGGGCTTCATCCATCTTCCTGTCCCTCCCCTTTTCCTGTTGGGCTTGAAACAGACCTCTCTGAAAGTGTCTTCTGTATGGAGAGACGTTAGGTATTTAGAAAACAGTCCCCTGATTGTATCTGCAGCTGGTCTTTCTAATATCTGTGGAATTCTACCACCAGAGAGAGATTTGTTTCCGCCAAAACTGTTGTTGTGATAAAGTTCAGAGTATTATGTTACTGTTGTGTGTGTGCGTGCGTGAGTGTATTTATCAATTTGTGGGGACCATAAAGTCCCCATAAGGATAGTAAAACCCAAAATGTTTGACATTGTGTGGACATTTTGTCGGTCCCCTTGAGAAAAACAGCTTATAAATCATACTAAATTATGTTTTTTGAAAATGTAAAAATGCAGAAAGTTTTCTGTGAGGTTTAGGGGATAGAATATATAGTTTGTACAGTATAAAAATGCAGAAATGTAAATATAAATGTTACCATTTTTACAAAATTAAATAAAAATCTAAGTGCCACTTTACGTTACTTTAGTGTCCATGGTGAAATGAATACTAGAGGTGCTACAACAACTGTGTGGTTTAATCATTGTCACACAAATCACGAGGACAATTGGTGAGTATGACTTTATAGAAATGTATTTTTCCCCCATGTTATGATATCAAACTCTTTTACTGTAACCAGGATTTGAAAACCGAAATATTTTAACACTTGTATTACAGACCCACTTACATATACACCCTTATTCCTTCATCATTAGCTTGCTTGGTAGCTCACCATCTAGAGCGTTGGACTTTGGATTTGATGTTCATGGTTTGAGGCTAGTCAAAGACGCACAACAGTGATAATGGCATAGAAGCGTGAAAGCATATGGTTGCTTCAGTAAATGTGTGTTGTTTCTTTGTTTTTTTTTTTCATTTAAAATGTGTATGTTAAAACAATATTGGTTAGGTGTTGGTTAAGGGTCAGGATGTTTGTTTTTTTAACTCTCATGTATCTTTTTGGACGCTATTGGTTAGGTTTAGAGTAAAGTTTTAGGTTAGGTTAGGGAGGTACATTTTACTTATTAAAACCTATTACAACCACATTTTGCTCAGTTTTGGTGCAAAGTGCCCAGTTTATACAAGATGACCAGTGCATGTGTTACACTTTGTAATCACGAAGATTGAAGATATATTTTTTATCAGTTGGATGGCAAAACCATTTTAGTGAAGTGCCAAGACCTTTTCTCAATAATAAAGGAATGTAATGTGTGAAAATACTGACCAGAAGTGAATCCGTTTTTAAACAAGGGAATAGTTCAATTCTGCATGAAAAAAGTTGGGAAATAAATCCCCAAGAGGTCACCATTGTATATCAAGATCTTCAACTTATTGCTGGTTTAACAACCATGCAAGAATGTGTCACCTTTCTGACATCTGTGCTTCTCATGATTGTCATTTGCAGAATTCAAGTTGCATTGAATCCAAGTTTTGTTGTTGAATTGTTTGTGTAAAATCCTGCATGACCAAATACTCAAAGCAAAAAAGCATGACTGTCCTATTCAAAGAACGGTATTGGTTACTTTAAATTTGCACAAAATGAGAAGTCTGAGCTCACATCTTGCTAGAGTGGCAAAAGCAATGCTGCTTTGATTCAACCTGATAACAAAAAGACCTTCAAGCATCATTTTTTCATATGGATATCATCTATCATTCATTAGCTGAAAGCTTTAGTGCACTTTAATGATACTCTAAACCAGTCATTCTTACAAGAAGAGTCTTTAAATATGGGAGTCTTTATACCCATGGCATACTCATTTTTTTAATTCATTATTTATGCAAGTCAGTTGAAGAGTTATCTTACAATTAATCTATTATCTTATATTTATGTTTAGATCTTTTAGATCAGTTGCAAGATCGGAGTAAAATTGGTCCCATTTCATACTGAGGCCTTCTTTTTCCGCTAAAAATACTGAAGACGAGATAACACAAATGTGTCTACAGTATATTTAGACAGCTCAAAGGAAACTACATAATTCCTTTAATTAAATCTGCACCAATCCATGGAATGAAGTCTTGTTTCCTCCCCAATTACTTAGAACGCAATAGGAGATATCCTTCATTGTCTGAAGGTGTGTTGACAGTAGCCCTTAATTTTGTAGGTATTCATGAGGGCACAATCTATCTGCTTCTCACTTTTTTATATTTGCCTGTGGGAAACATAGTTTCTGAAGGTTAATAAACAACCCTGCATGTCCCAGGCCCCAAGATCATTTATCAGATTGTGATCTCTTACAGAGCCGGAGAGTGGCATGTAGTTTTATCATTTTAACAACGACGGGTAAAAGTGCCTGAAGAAGTCCGCCTAATAGGTTATTTTCTTATATGATTTCGTTATCAGATATTTCTTTTTCCCCTTCCCCCTTTTACTCACTCTAGGTCGCAGCCATGAATCCCTAATGAATCCTCTCTCTAATGTTCTGCGAGCAGGCTAGGAAATAATAGGGTCGTCCCTGGGCAGTGACTACTGTTGCGATGAATCTCTTGCTCTGTGGTGCTAACCTTACTCAGCCCAGTCATCTCTGTGATGTTACCATTGCAACTGACTAGTCATTTCTAACCTTACTCCAAGAAATCTTGTAAGGGTCAATTTTGGGGAAGATCCATTAAAACTGTACTGTAGATTTTCAAGCTACAAGCTACTTATAAAGCAATTTAAGGAATGTTCTGGGTTCAATACAACTTACAATGGAAGTGAATGGGCACTTACAATGGAAGTGAATGAGGCCAATCCAGAAGTGATAAAATGCTAATTTCTTCTAAAGTATAGCCACAAGACGTAAAAATAGTATGTGTTAACATGATTTTTAGTGTGATAAATTAACTTACTAATAAATACATTTTGTACATTTATTTCCAATATGACAACTTTGTTGTCATGACAACATAACATGAAAAAAACCCTATAACATCGGTGAATCCCTGATTTTGTTTAAATATTTACGTCTTGTAGCTATACTTATAAGCAATGTGTATTTTAATGCTTATGGATTGGCCCCATTCAATTCCATTGTAAGTGCCCATTCACTTCAATTGTAAGTGCCTTACTGTAAACCTGACTTTGCTTCTTTTTTATAATTTATTTTTTTTATAAATGAGTGTTCCTAAATCTTGTTCCTAAACTTTAAAACAGTGTGTATTTTAATGATTATGGACTGGCCCCATTCACTTTCATTGTAAGTGCCTTACTTTAACCACGATTTTGTCTCTCTATTTTTCTTCTTTTTTTAGTAAGTGAGGATGAGTCAAAATGAATTTAGGTGGTAATGCACATTATGCTACAAATACTGTTGATTGAGCTTGCATTTTTTTTTTTTTAAATTCTGAACATTTCTTATACTTAGACCCTTAAAAGTTACTTACGAAAATTAGCTAACTACATTGAAGCTTTTTAATATCTTTAAATATTTAATGATATTATTTAATTAAATAAAAGATTGTCTAATTAATATTTAGGTGATGCCATTAAATTGAACAGATACATTTACACTAAATACAACTAAAAAAACATACTGAACATTCTAAATTATGAGTCGTAAGTCATTATAATGGGGTAGCTGAGTCAAAAGCTACCCAATTTTGAAAACAGCAGTTATACTGTCTCACCTCTGAAAATGTTAAGTCAGTAGTGTCACTACTTTTAGTTGGTTATTCACCTACACTGATAAGGATGCATTATGAAAGGGTGAAGAGGTCATGTGTAAGCCCTAAAAACTAGGAAAGTATGCCCCTGCAACCCATAGTAATGCTGTTTGACCTCAGCATAGATATGGATGGTCAGATGATTTCAGAGTGAAGGCTGAAACTCTTTTTAAATCTGCCAGGTTGTTTGGTGTGACGGGGAACTGTGCAGCATGCAGTAAACTCATTCCAGCATTCGAGATGGTCATGAGAGCCAAGGAAAATGTCTATCACCTGGACTGCTTTGCCTGCCAGCTGTGTAACCAGAGGTAAGTCCTACCAACCCATGTTTTTCATCTCTGGGGACTTTGAAGTCTTGAACACATTCTACAGTATTTTTGCAAGTAAACATAAAACTGTACTTAATATGTGTGTACAGATTTGTGGAATTTAAAGAACAAAAAGCTCAATTGTAATTTGGATATGACAGTTGTTTATCTATAGTATCTTACAGTATATGTATTACAAGGACAGTCCCTTTAGCACCCCTTTTTTTTTTCTTGTTCGAGGGCACAATGCTGATAGGGAATCCCAGTAACTCTCCAGTTCACAAATCGCCCATTCTGGTTTGAAAAATGACCTTCGGATTACGAGCCCTGTTGTTCAACAACAACTTCACCACCAAAAGGTGGTTTTGGCTGCCATTTTCTTATCCAAAGAATCTGAAATTACATTGGTATAAATACTACAGCCCCCCTGGAGCAAAATCACATTGCTCATAGCCGTGATAGTGGCTAACTCTCCGGTTCATGAATCACCCCAATGGGGCTTGAAACGGCAACCATTGGATTGCTGGCATAGTTGTATGCCCACCATTATACTTCCAAAAGCTGGTGTATGGCATATACTTACTTATCCATAGGGGTTTTGCCCAGTTTATTCCAGGGCACAATGGCCATAATAAATCCCACCAACTCTGTAGTTCATGAACTCCTCTTTCTGATGATTTGAGCCAATGACCAATGGACCAAAAATTATTTGTGCAACAACCACCCTACCAAAAAAAGGAACGACAAAAAAAATATCTATACTTTTTTTATCCAAAACGGCTTAAATACATTGGAGCAGTGACCTTCAAGCTACATGAATTGTCCGAGAACACAAAATATCCCTCCAATAAATTAATTATTAAATATTTTTGGGGTAGCTACAACCACTGCTGATTCATTCTAGGCTTAAAAAGTAAGTTAAAAAGGCCTGTTCATGACCTCTGACCTTATGCAGTAAAAATACAACATACCCAATCATGCTCATTTTCAAAACTTACAATAAAAATAAGTTATAAGAAAATCAGCTGGCTCCGGAACCTTGGAAAATTATAACCCTCCTATCAAGCACTTGTATTAAAACCAATTGTGTCTTTATTATATAAAATTGCAATTTCCACAGACAAATATATAGCAGCTCCAACCCAACAATGGATCATTGGCATTAGCTTACAGAAATTCTTGGCCTCAGCATCCCTGAGTGTCCCACAATATTTCTACTTGGAGGTCTGTCAGCATTAATATTTCTAAGGATCTCAAACCATTCCTTTTAATTTCTTTGACTGAAAAAACCAAGATACTTTACTTGAAAGATATAACAAAACTTTTAATAAATGAATGGCTCAATTTGTTTACAATGCACTCCAATTACATATATTAAAAGGTGACTATGTATCATTTAAACAAACCTGGAACCCATATTTTTAATTCCTACAGAATAGCAATACAATATTTTGAATATTATATGTTCTGCATTTTTATCATTGTGTGATTTGTTGACTTCATCATATTGGGCAAATTGCTTTGTTTGTCCTCATTCACTATAATAAAAAAATTACCATTTGTCTTAGAATCTGCAAAAGACCTTGTAAAGTAAGGCAAAAAAACGAAACTCACACAGAGTTTTCATACACAAAAAGGCAAACACACAGGTGCCAGAGGGCAGTCCACAAAGAGAGGCATATTGCAGGATCTGGTTACGCTCAATTAGCAACGGGTTATTGTCTTGCCACTTCACTTGACTGCACGAACCAAGCTCACCTAATCTAAGAAGTCAGCTAATCTTCATCAGACAGGTCTACCCGCTTGGGCAACATTAAAGCCCATTTAGACCCAGGCAAAATCTTTCTTTTTACATTAGGCCAACCGATCAACTGTTTAATAAATCCGTCGTGATCCTGACGAGACCTCGCTGCATCTTTCATCCGCCCATCACAATTTCTCTGGTGTTCACCACAAGATTTATGGCATGGTGCTTGTGCTACAACGTAATTGCCTATATCTCAGACTGGGACTTGAACATTCTGTTGGTTTATTGACAATTTTGGATGTTTTGGTGAAATGATGGATTTACTTTGGTGTCCTCTGAAGACCTTTGGCACAGATTTGACACAATAAAAATACAGTAGTCCCATAAAGTACTTGGACACTTAAACCACATTTAAAAAATTTATGAATTTCATTGCATTAGATAACAAATATCAAACCACATGGAAAGAAAATAATTTAAAACAAAATGTTTCACAAAAAGACATTTGTTAGGTCTTAAATTATAACACAACAGATATACGGTTTCAAATTAGACATAACAATTATTTGGACACTTTGTGGTTGTTTAAAGTTAGCAGAACATGTACATAGTTAATGTACATACAAAAGTACAAATTTAGGTTTATTTTATGCTAAGCAGTTCTCTAATAAAGGTAATAACTGTCTTTAGAAATAATGATAAATGTAGACAGTCTCCAAAGATTATTGATATGAAGAACAATAATAATCTGTCCTTAACCTTAGAAGTCTGTTAGCTTGAATTCTGACATTTGTTTTTAGGCAAAGCAATTGTATTATAGTAGTAATAAATAACTTTAGAAATTACCTCAAACTCCAACATTATCCAGATGCAAATGATATTCCAAAGCAGGCGGGGGCAGCAGAGATGATCATGCTTATCCACATCGATAAATGCCAGTACAGTGTGTAACACCACTTTCACATTGGTACTTAACGTACACGAAGATGAGCAACGCTAATGCTAGCTAGAGAACTACTGAATGCCCCTTTGAGTGTCCAAATATTTTTGGGTGCCACTGTACATACAATAAACAAACCATCTTGTGTTTTTCTTGACTAAACCTGGTACTTTAGAACCTTTAGTGAATTTTTAATGGTCAAGAAGAGACTCAACATCAGATCTCGAATTTCTCAGCATTACCCGAGAGAGCAGCGCATCAAAAGTTTGATATGCAAATACCCCTCATTTGACAAAGAGCAAATTAATTTGTCAACAAGCTGAAGAGACATTATCTCCAAAGACACATGCCACCGACGTGTCTCGGACACTTTGTTTTTCTGCCAGTGCTTTTTGAGAAAGCCTTGCAAATGTTGATGGACTCCTCCAAAAGAGAAAAGGACGATAAAGGAACAGCAGGGCTTTTGATGATGCGTCCATCATTGTGACAGCTTTGCACATTACTCGAATACAAGCTCAAACCAGTGCAGTGATCACTGTGATGCTCTTTGATAAACATCAACACAAACAACAAGACTGTTTCAAGAGTCTTTGATGGTAGAAGATATTTTAGAGAAATACAATATTGGTCGCTATTTATTATTTATTTTTTTGAAGTGCCAGTCGAGCCAAATTCAGGTTTAAGTTTTGGGTTTTGTTTCTTTTGTATCGTGCACTTTCTACGTTAATAAAAAAACACCTTTGGGGTGTCATGTGGCTTTGAAAAACAACATGCTTGTGAGTAATTGATAGAAATAAAAAAAAAATTGGGGTGAACTATCCATTTAAATATAGTTTTTTGTGCAAATTTATATTGCATTGATTTTGCTTTTGTCTTCTGTTCCCCCTCTGTCTTCTTTCATATACATCCCATCTCTGCACTCTGCATTCTCATTTCCCTCCCTTAAACATTATTAAAGAGGCCGTGGCCTTTAAAAGAGCCATCTAATCCATCTTACCAAATGCTCAGCTCGGCATCAATGACGTCGAATAGACATTCTGATGCTGAGAGCAGGCTTTTGGGTCAGTAGAGGTCACACAGTATAATTATTCTCTTCAATGAGGGTCGGAAATGGCCCGACATTGCCGTTGGATGCTTAAATGATTACAATCAAGCTTTTAATACAGCAGGGCCACCCTGCTTTTCCCACACACATCAGCAAAGCCACCAGCTCCTCTAGAGCAGATTCATTAGTCAGGACAACCCACACAAATGTACAATTAAGACAAGAAAATTTTAAACACAAGCCGTGATTAGCTTGATTTTACCAAAGAGGATGTTGAACTAGTTTTAGCTCTGTTTTTAAATCTGAAAACCATAAACTAAAGGGCACACTTTCATATACTGGTGTGCTTCATATTATATATTAAAGGTTTAAGTCAACATGAAATCAAAAATGACCCTATTTACTTTAAATGTGCACTCAGTAGTTTGTTTTATACATGTTGTTTTGGACATTAACATCTACAGGGGTCGGCAACCTTTTTTGTTATGGCGTGCCATTTTTATTTTGCTAGTCAATGGTTGAAATGCAGAAATCGTCTATTCACAGTCAGTCATAATTAAATTAATCTATTAGAGAAAGTTTCCAATAACATGGTGGTTACTGTGATTTAAGCGAGCACTATTCATCTGGTCATGTGATCCTAACATGTCAGCCCCCATCTCTCCATGTAGAATAAAATAGATTTTATAAGGTTACTAATATGACTGGAGTCTTCATATCTCATGTGAATGGTCATAAATATGTTTCAAAATTGCAATTATTTTCTTTTTTTAATGAGGAAAGAATTACATGATTACAAATCACACCATCAGCTTGGTTAACAGGGATTGGGGTTACTACCACAGTAGCATGTTTGTGTGGTCTTGAGACTCTAATCAGCCGTTAGCCACAGATCAACCCTGGGGGGACAGCCTATCGATTAGCCTGTCATCCACTCGGGCCTCATCAGCCAGCCTCAGAAGTCCCAGTTCCTGGTGATGAGCCTGGTTTGCGCTGCTGAGAGCCATCCCAGGAGATGCACAGAAGGCCAGGGCCTTGGTGGCAGGGTAGAGAGGTCACTAGTATGGATCACTGTTCTTGTCGAAGTGTCTGGAGAACTCGAACCAAATTGGGCCATGCATGCTCAAGAACTGTACACCACAGCCTGTACACCACAGACAGTGGTCTCTCAGAGGGTTCAGTGTACCTCAGTTATAGTCTTCACTCATTTGAAGAAACCATGCCGTTGCATCCCAAAGTTGTGTGGCTTTTTGTCCATGTCTATTCACTTTGAGGCCATATATATGCTAGTGTACTCCTGAACGTTGGCAAAATTCACATATAGATTTGCGTATTTAAAACCTCCCTTTAAATCCCATCCCATAACACGACCTGCATCTGAATAGCAGGTAGCAAATCAAGGTTCATAGCTGTGAAGTAACCCTATTTTTTTATTATTTTTTTAAAGGACAAGCACAAACAATATTTCCTGCTCAAACTACCTGATTTAATTGGAATGCCAAAACAGGGAAAAAAAATTGCACTCGTCAAGCCATTTCATGGGCAAGTATTTAAGGCGAGTCAGCTCACTCTGCGTCCATCTTGATTTTCTACCTACTTGAATTGAAAGACCGATTTCTCCAAAATTGTCAAGATACGTTTTGATAATATCTTTTAAATTAGCAATACATTTGGACATTAATTGTATCATAAATGTAGCCTCTTAAGCTCAAATCATGCTAGCAAAACTAATCCGCATGTGCACTCTAGAGTAAACAAACAAAGATAATGCCTATATCAAATAGGCAATTGGCTCTTTTTTACTGAATGGTGGGCTTCCATTCTTACAGCTGTCATATTAAGTGAAGTCCTATGAGTGGTTTCCTCCTCTGTTATACAGTCTCTGTATTCCATTTTTTTGAGCTGCCGCATTCAGTTCCATTCTATTCCATTCTGTTCTGTCCTATAATGTCTTGTTCACATCCAAAGACATTCAGTAAGAGTACTTCCAGATTTCTTTTCTCTCTGTCTATAGACCTACCTTCTTGATTCAGTTCTCTCTCTCTCTCTCTCTCTCTCTTTCACTCACTATTTCTAGTGCTCTCACGGCTACTCAGCTCCAGCATGTTATTTCACAGAAGAGGAATGTTACTACTCTAGTTAACACAGACCTCAGAGGCAAATAGCTGATGAAGCCATACATCATTAAGTCCAATGACTTAGAAGCCATCTTTTCTTTAACAAGATGGGTCTCAATAGACATATTCATCATTACTGTCACACCTGAGGAAAAGTAGAAAGAGTGAGAGAGAGAGAGAGAGAGAGAGAGAGAGAGAGAGAGAGAGTCAGCGAGGTATAAATGGAGGAACGTCAGAGAAAGAAAAGAAAGAGTCTGGGAGAACGAGTAGGCATTGTTAATTAATGCTACTGTAGGTGTCGACAACTACATCATGATGCGATACATGTGTCACAATTCAATACATCATAATAGCATGATAGAATCACAAATTAACCCTATTCTTTCATTAGCTGAACTTTAGGAAATATGAATGCACATCATATCATATTAATGTGAGGATCAAAATTATTGAGGCAATATTGTGAGGGAAAAGAATCACAATATATTGATATATAGTGGGGTCCAGAAGTATGATACCACTAGTGAAAATGCCTGTATTTTTAATTCTTCTTAGTTAATACCTTTTTTGTGTGTTAAAAAAAGATATTGTCAGCATAACAATCTGAGTGAAAATCCATGCTATTCCAGTATGATTTGAGAATGTTTCAAAGAGCATCTTGTGTGCTTCAATGGTTGCAAAGAAATCTGAGCTTTTGTACTAAGGAGTTAACTTGGTAAATGTTACAGATTTGCTTATTTGATTTGTGACTTTGTGATTATGTCATAATATTAAATATTTCTTATTCATTTTACATCATAAAGCTTCGGTTTATTACATTTTTCAAAATCCCAAAAATGTGTTTATTTCCAGGTTTATATTAGATTTTGAATTCCAAATACATTTGGACTCCCAAAGTGGACCCAATTGTATGTACCTGCACAGCCCTATAGTTAATTGTGAAAACACATAAAAAGGGTCGAAAACTCTTTATAGCAGGCACATTTACTTTTTTCCCCTCCACTTGATGGAAAATACTAAAAAGCAATTAAAGCAATCTGAAGTTGACCTCATCAGGGAGGAGAGATTGAACGGGGAGGGCAAGGGGGGACGCATCAAGCTACGGGTAATGTAGGTGCTCGGAACGTGTTGTGATCGTTAATGACTGCACGCGCAGAAAAACGGAGGGCAGAACAAGGGCATTTATTACTGCTACCTCTGATGGGCTGACTGCAATATCCTCGTCATAATTGGCACACAGATGTCACAAACGCTGTTGACATTTCACCAAGCAGAAACAATTTGGGCGCTGTGAAACGGGGCGGCGACGAGGCTAAGAGGGAACAGAAAACACGGGCTGTAAATAAACAGAAAGATCCTATTAGCCTAGAGAGATAGAGAGAGAGGGAGATGGAAAAAGAAAGGACGAGCGAGATGGAGCTGCTCAAAAGAGGAGGTGGAGAGGGGCAGCATGTCACAGAAGACAGACACTAATGGATTCCTAGCAAGAATGTGTCATTCAGGACGTTTTTATTGGAGTGAATGACACCATTACATTAAGCACACCTCTGCTTTGTGTTAATCTCCATGTCAGCAAGCGCGATTAATGGATATTACTTGTTGATACTTGCTCCAAACTAATGGCTGTGCCTTCCTGCTTGACATTGCCATGTGTAACGAATAGAAAGTTTTTCAGAGTTGTTTTTTTTTTTTTTTGTGAGGGAGGAAGAAAGAAGAGTGCCGTTTACGAAGCATTCTCTCGCTCGCTCATTATATTCAAGAATGATGGAAAGGGTAATAGTTCTTAGATGAGTTCGAAACTTTTTGGAACATGTTTTCAAAAGTTAGGGTGCAAATTATGAGTAATCTTAAAATGTAAAATAAAAGGACCACAAGGTCAGTAAAATGACTTTTTGTCCCTTTCCAATGTCTTCATAAAATGTAATTTTTTTATTTAAAATAAATACATTTAAGAGTATGTTTAGCTACAGTAACTGTGCAGAGATTAAAATTTAGGTAAACCCTTATAAAATGTCCACCACCCTGAAAGTCATTACGTAATTCACTCACTGTTTTAAAGTTCCTAATTAGTGATAGATTGGGACTTTTTAAGGGGATTGTATATCTCTGTTGTTTGCTGAAAAATTGCATTTTCCATACAGCCTTCAGCATAGACTTTCATTCAGATTTAAAATTGTGATGATGGACCAGCAGACACACTCAAACACTTTCTTTTCTCAGTCCTCCTCAAGAGAAATCAGGGAGAGAGGGATTGGGTTGGGAACAATGGCCAGCCACACCAGTAAACACCAGAACACTCGCTGGTGCGCCGACCTTGTCGAACTCTCGCTACGAGCAAGATAAGCGGCCCTCAGGACAACTCGACACACTAAACGCACTCTCACTCTCGTTCCCTTGCTCCGCTGTTCTCTTTGTCTTTCTCTTCTGCCTGACCAACATAATCTTCTTTTCGAAAGGTCAAGTGAGACAGTGGCCCGTTGGGCAGCACTAAAGCAGTGGAGTCTGCGCTCCATCTATGGGGTTTATTTATGAAACCACTGCAGGTGGAAAAGATGCAGTTTACTCTTATTATACACTCTAGAGATACTCTATCCAAGCCATGTGTCCTCAGGACAAGACACATACTAATATTGAGGGGGTGGGATAAGGAGAGTTAGCAATAGCATGTCTTCATCGGTCTATGGGGAGGTCTACAACGTTCGATAATAATGAGTAGTTCTTTTTACCTCTCGTGTTACGGTTTTCTTTAACTATTGGCACTTTTAGCCTTGTGGACTTTTAGAAAACTCATTAAAACTGTTTAGTTTTCAGACTCTCACTAGTTAAATGTCTGTTCTAACACTGTCCAACAGTGGACGTAACTTGCATCACAACAGATTTCTGAATTTTTGTAATTTGTCTGAGCCAACATATGTCATTTCCAGCACATCTCAAATTATATATTTTCATTGATAACATGTGGTGGTAGAAATGACAGATTTGGTAATAAATAGCATTCTCCTTTGTCTTACTAATGATAATGTCATGTATACACACAAATTACAAACAATTTAATAGTGTTTGTACTTATTTCATAATTTGATTCAATTAAATTGTGATGCACAATGAAAACATTGAGCTATTTACCTTGATGTTCCTGTTTTTTTAACACATCACATCTCGTATTTCATCTCAAGAATGCTCTCTACTGACACTTGTCATTTCACTCATTAAATATTGAAATGATTAATTTCTAGTTAATCTAAAAGTTTATTAGATTATAGTACCTAATAACTGTGTAATCAGATTACATCCAACACTGCATAAACGTGCCCGTAGTTAACAAAACATCCTTAAATGAACTGCCTTTTTTTCTTGTTTTGCCCATGCAGGTTTTGTGTTGGAGACAAGTTCTTCCTGAAGAACAACATGATCTTGTGCCAGACAGACTACGAGGAAGGTCTGATGAAGGAGGGCTATGCGCCGCAGGTCCGCTGACCCCGCTTCGATCCTGGCACATGAGGGGAGAGTGCTGAGAGAGGACCTGAAGGGGACATGCAATCAGACACAAAAAGCACTAGTGTCCTCTCCAGCCGCTGTCCCCAATCACATTGTATATATGAAGACCCCAGATAAGGGATGATACTGTACAGATTAGCCATAGAGATGTTTTTTTGTGGGAGAAAGTTTAGGCCCTCGAAAAAGTGGTCGTGGACCTTGACTGTGGTCTTAATGACGCCGCCTGATGGCCTTATGAAGACCCAATTTTGTGAACACACACACACAGACAAATACAGCCCTACTCCAAAACCCCTGTCCAAATCACAATGATGCCATTTCAACTTCCAATACAGGTTGAGGACCACAGAGTTTCTAAAAAGATAGAAATTAATCTAGATATTTAATGGTGAAAAGGCATGAACAAGTTTGTAAGGAGAAAGAGAGCCATGTCAACGCAAGATCTCAGGTTGAATGGGGATCCTCGTTTTCTTTCTACCACAATATTCCTTTTTTCCTTTCTCAAAACAGCCAGAGCCAGCCATCCTTACACTTTAATATTTAAGGCAGTGTTCAGAGTTACTACATTTATGGAAATCCTGGAAATATCAGGGAATTTTAAAGTGTGGTTTCCAGGCCTAGAAAAGTCATGGAAATGTCTTTTGTTAATATAGATTTTAATAGTTATTCACAGTTCTAAAGAATTTATTTGGCTAGAAATTGATCTATTTGAGTCTAATGTCTTTGGAAACACTTTATAACAATGCTGTGTTTCATAACATTACCTAACAACATTTGTTAACTTTAATAACAATGAAATACTTTTACGGCAGATGAATACATCAACATTAGTTGATGCAATATGAACATGAATTAACAACGAACAATTGTATTTTCATTAATTAACTTGCCAAGATTAACAGATGCTTGTTCATGATACCGTACCTAATGCATTAACTAATCTTTACAAATAGAACCGTATTGATAAGTGCTACCAAATATTTTTTATCATTATTATCTACTAATCACAAATGATTGGAAAATGTATGGTAAAATCATGGAATTTCATTGGTCAAAAGATGTGGGAACCCAGTTTCTGACCGGAACATCATCAACATCTAGTGATGTTATTTCATTAGTGAAATTGTTCAAACTTTGCAAAACTTTTATCACCCTGTTTTATACCTAAAAGACCCTAGTGATCAAAAGAGAACACTAAAACATTTTGGTTTGGCACATATGTGACGGGGTTTGGTGGGCTTGTAAAACAAGGGGGGTTGTTACTTTCTTCATTGTATTTATTTAATAGGCTTTTTGTCATTGCGCATAATTCCAAGGCTGTATCCCTCACATGTTTATATCTAAATTTAATAACTGCTCAGTCACCAACTGTCTTCTCTCCAGATGTGACGAGTATCAGTTTCTGAATGTCATATTTTTTGTGCAGCTCATGTTGATCAGATGGCATAATCCTCTTTAAAACACAATCAGGTTGCATAAACTGTAGGCAACAACAGAACACCTGAATGCCTGATCTTTTCCAGGTTTTGTTTACAAGGTGACACTCAAGCGCAAGGAAATCACCACTGTAGCCTACTACATTGAGGCGTTATTCTAAGATAATCCTTTTATTTGCCGTGTTTACACTTTTGAAACTGAGGGTATAGCCTAGAGAAAATATGAGGACAAACTTAATTTGTAAATGTTGGTTGTACATATCTAAAAAAAAAAAAAAAAAAAAATACTTTTTGCCTGCTATTGTATATGGATTTTCTTTTTATGTGTTATCCAGCATGAGATGTTTATTTTTAGCACTGTACATAAGGTACTGTAATCATTTTAAGGACAAATGTAATACAGTTTTATTGTGTTAGAACTGTGTGGTGACTTCTTTTCTTTTTCTTTTTGAAGAAAATATAGTTAAGCACCAGTGGTTTAGAAGATAGATCTCCCTATTTCTAAAGAAAGCAGACAGTCTGGTTTGCATACACTGTCATTCATTTCTACGACGGAGTGTTTACTGAAGCAATTTGGGTGAAGTGCCTCGCTCAAGGGCACCACTGTAGATGCCGAGCAGCCAGTGGTGAACCTTCAGGCCTCTACTCCATTAGCCCATCCACCAGACCATACTGTACTTCCGGCTCCATGATTGATCATAAGTGCAATTTGTCATTTGTCATTTTGTTAGCCATTTTGTTGTCATTGCACCTCAAAAATTCCCACCCCTTTAGTCTACAAGTAGGGGAAAAGGCAAGAGGGAAAGAAATGGATCTACGAGTCCTGCTGAGAACTACAGGGTGTTTAAGTGTTTGTTGAGGAGCTCTTAAAGGAATATTCAGGATTCAAAAGAAGTTAAGCTCAAAACAGCATTTGTGGCATAATGTTTATTACCACAAAATTCATTTATAACCTCATTTTATTTAAGAAAGCCAAAATTGCGGTTACAGTAAGGTACAGAGGGAAGGGAAAAATATCAGTGATTAACTACTTAAATGTAAAAAAAAATTAAAGACTTTAACAACTTAAGTTCCTCACACAACGGCTTCAGAAAACTTAGAACACTGTATATCTCAAGCTGCCATGATGACATGATTTTTGGTGCTATTCTGCCTTTTTGGAGCTCAGCAGTATAAATCATCCTCCACTTTCATTGTATACAGAAAACGGTGTCACAAACATTAAAGGTCCCCTTTTAAGTCCAATGAATGAAGTTATCCCTTTAACATTTATATGTACATGGAAAATAAAATCTCTTATGGTACATATGAATGACTAAAACAAGAAATATCTCCTACCAATAAACCTAAACACAGACCTCCACTCTCTCACTGAGACCCACCCTCACACCATTTAAAACCTTTTGTAACATACATTGCAAACAAAGCCAGAATATTGCTTGAATATCCTCCTCAACTGTACAATTGAAACACTGCGATTAAAGTTCTCCCTGTAATTAAGAAGGCTGTTTAAAATGGCCTGTGAAGTTTGACAACAGCAGCACTCACATCACATTACAGCCTATAATAAGCAGACCAATTATACTAATTGAATTTCTTTAGCCTAAAACACAGAGGGAAAAATGTCTTTGATTAGACTCAAGCTGTTAAATCCTTCGATAAAAAGCAGAAACTGCTCCGAAACCTCAATAGATAACAATCCAGCCTGGAACAGGAGAATCTACTTCACTAATTTACGGTAATTGTCTCGTATATTGCAGTGTTTGAAGAAAGATATGATGAAATCACACTGTTAGCTGTAACACCTTCATTTTTCCTGGATTCTGAGTGATGTGACCGTGAAATAATATTCACTCTGCCAGTTCCTGATTACTGAAGGATCATTTAGAATAGTCTCACAGGAATTGTTTGGGGAAAATGATGCATACATGCAATTAAAAAAACATATTTTGAAAGTGTAGGAAAAATATGTTGAATGTAAAATAGCTCAATTTATTTCTCCTAGACAGCAATGAGATTAAATAGAGAACAAAATCCCAAATCTCCCCCTCAGAAATGCACTTAATTATTTATTTATTTTCCTTAATAAAAAAAAAAAGAAATTCCAATATTCTCACATGTCTCTTAAAGTTTCAGAGTTTAAATATTTGATAAGTGTGCAGGGGACCTATGATCACAGTCTGACCTAATACTGTATATAATATATTATATACAGTATATAAACTTAAAACGCATCTTTTCCAATAGCACTTAACTAGACACAAATAAAAAAAATAAAAAAAACTTTTGCACTTGTATATGTTTTGAATACTATTCTGATGCTAGTGAAACATTGTAATATTGCACTTTTGCACCACTGTCTCCTTAAGATGATTCGCTGATGTTTTCCTCTTTTGTAAGTCACTTTGGATAAAAGCATCTGTCAAATAAATAAATGTAAATGTAAATGTAAATATGACAAATTATAAAATCTATATATTAAAATATAATTATCTTAGTGGTAAGAAATCATAAAAATATAAACCATAAGAATTAATATCCATCCATCCATCTTCAACCGTTTATCCGAAGTCGGGTCGCGGGGGCAGCTGCTCCAGCAGGGGGCCCCAAACTTCCCTATCCCGAGAGCCACATTAACCAGCTCTGACTGGGGGACCCCAAGGCGTTCCCAGGCCAGTTTGGAGATGTAATCTCTCCACCTAGTCCTGGGTCTTCCCCGAGGCCTCCTCCCAGCTGGACGTGCCTGAAACACCTCCCTAGGGAGGCGGCTAGGGGGCATCCTTACCAGATGCCCAAACCACCTCAACTGACTCCTTTCAACGCAAAGGAGCAGCGGCTCTACTCCGAGCTCCTCACGGATGACTGAGCTCCTCACCCTATCTCTAAGGGAGAAGCCCGCCACCCTTCTGAGGAAGCCCATTTCGGCCGCTTGTACTCGCGACCTAGTTCTTTCGGTCATGACCCAACCTTCATGACCATAGGTGAGGGTAGGAACAAAAACTGACCGGTAGATCGAGAGCTTTGCTTTTCGGCTCAGCTCTCTTTTCGTGACAACGGTGCGATAGAGCGAATGCAATACTGCCCCCGCTGCCCCGATTCTCCGGCCAACCTCCCGCTCCATTGTCCCCTCACTCGTGAACAAGACCCCGAGGTACTTGAACTCCTTCACTTGGGGCAAAACCTCATTCCCTACCTGGAGTACGCACTCCATCGGTTTCCTGCTGAACCGATTAAAGAATTAATATAATACAAAATAATATTATATTAATATAAATAAATACAAAATAATTATTATTTTACTTCTATAATAAACTGAGTAAAATTTGAACATGACAATGTGTTTTTTTTATTTTTTAACCACAAAAATTGTGAAGTTTATTGTTTTTCTCTCCAATATCTCTCAATCCTTCCAATATATTTTATTTATTTATTTATTTTAAGTAGCCATTCAAAATCCACTTAACTCAAAATTCAATGCCCAAGTTTATTGAATATCAGGTTTGTCTCTTGAGGGGAAAAAAATCTCAATAATCAGAAGATTATATAGTTTCAGAAGAGATCTCAATGTTGTCTCCATCTCAGATTTGCCAAGGCATGCAATCAAAAGAGATCTCAATATGAACTAAAACATTTCTCATCAAATACTTCCAAGCCCACATAATCTAAGCTATGCCATTAACTGTAATCTTATATTTCTATACTCATACTGTGTGTCATTCTTGTCTTATTGTTTCTCTTATAAGGCATTTCAGGAAAAACATCCAAGACAAAGTTGATAATTACAGAACATGTCTGACAATAACATTTATAACTTGTATATTGAAAAGACCTCATAGGAATGCAAGGTGTACAACCTACTGTTATAAAACTCAAAGGAGATTCCACAGCACTAAATTCTTGTCTTTATTCTCCTAAAAATCCTTTATCAGCTCTTTTAATGCTTAGAGACCTGATCTTAAGAATTCTCTGAAAGCACAGCACAAACCGTGCCTTCTTTAACGCACTGTTATTGTTTTTATCAGTGCTTTTTACAGGGTGTTTGTTAAAGGTCTGTGCAATTGGACTAAAGAAAATGAAAATGAAAAGCAAGTGTCTTTCATAAAATAGTCATTAGGGGCATTTAGAAAGAACATTAGCTGCCAGGCCACACTCCCCCACACACACTGCTGCTGACCGCCAATTTTTAGCAAAATAAATTTTAGCTTCTCGTTTGGCAAACGGCTCCAGGGGCGAAAATAATGATCTGCGTAGACATGCCAATGCTATCTGGACCAGATAATGCTGTCTTAATGACTCCTTATCCTTCGGCCTCTTCGTAGAGATGGGTGCCATGGCAAATATATTTTCCCGTCGTTGGGTCATTAGCTCTTTTTTGCAGTGATAATGGACTAAAGAATTTTGGGTAGAAATCGAGTTTGTGCTACCCAGTGGAAAACAGCCCTCAGAGTGATTACCCAACAGCCGGTAAGGAACTCAAGGTTCTGTTTTTCATTCCAGATTAGAAGATCATTAGCTGGTATTGGCAAAACTCAGTGACACATTTTTCTTGGTGGGCTAAGGACTCTTAAGGTGCCAATAGCCAATAAGTGTTGTCATAATGTAATTTACCTGTGGCTACAGAGTGATTAGTCACATGACATTTATAGCTCAGGTGATTGGCTAAAAAAACCTAGAAGCAGAGTGACCATGAGCAAAAATTGTACATTTAAAATCACTTACCTTATGCACAAGCCAAACTGCCATTGAGATTAATGGGAATGCTAACTCTATAGCTTTCGCCAGGTATCACAGACAACCCTGTTTCTACCCTTCAAGTCCTTGGAAATTAACCTGAATTATAAATCTCCCTAAATCAAACATCATATTTACCAAACTAGCTTGAGCAAGACTCGTAGATTAGATTAGAATTACCCCATTTGTGGGGTCTTTTTCCACGATACATTGATTCAGTTATCACTGCTTATGCCATTACCATCATCATTAACACAACAAACTACACATGGTACAAGATTAAAGACCTTTCAGGAGCCGTAATTAAGATGCAAACACCATGAAAACTCCACGCAAAACCTCAAACACACACACACACACACACACACACACACACACACCACATGCCTCGTAACCCAGGAGTGTCACCTTTTTTATAGCGGGGGTACCAGTGGCAATCCTGGCTCCCTTAGTGCCCTAGGCAAGATAAGAAAAAAAAACCTTTTTCTCAAGATCTCCAAATAAATGTAAGTATTATATAAGTAAATATAAGTGTAAATGTATATATAAATATATATATATATATATATATATATATATATATATATATATATATATATATATATATTAGTATACTGTATGTACTGTATTTTATATATATATGGAGGACAAACCTGCAAAAATAATAAATAAATACACAAATACATATATAAATATGTAAATAAATCCATATATTTGTGCATTCATAAATATATCAATAAAAATAATGAATAAATGCACACAAAATATTACAATATAAAATGGCTGAGGAAATGCAAAAATGTTAAAGGAAATGTTAAATTGTAAGTTAATTCTATATTTCTTTAATCATTCTTTTATTTCTGTATTTATTTATGCTAATGAGAGGAAGTCAATCAAACATCGGTAGGGGGACTTTATGACACCATTGGCTGATCATTGTAAATGTGCTTCACATAACTATGTCATTAATAAATTAATTAATAATAAATAGCAAATATTCACAATTAATCAAATAATAAATGTAAAGGATCTTGCTTTTATGATTTTCCAAACTTTTCGCTCTGCTATCGACTTTCTCTTCACCATGATGAAACTGCAAACTCCCACCAAAAACCATTTCACCTGGTATCGATATTTGAACAGCTGTTGACATCCTCTCATTAGCATGTTGTGCAAAGCAAAAATAAATACAGAACAGCATACAGAAATAAATGTATGATTAAATAAATCTAGAAATGTTCCTTTGAAATGAAAGAAACTTTCGATGTAGCATTTCCTGTAACAGTTTGCATTTCCCAAACCATTTATTTATGTTTTATATTGTATTATTTTTGCATTTATTAGTGCATTTATTTATTTATTTGTATATCTCCTCGCACATTTATTTATTTATATATTATGCATGAATATGCAAATTTATGTATTTATTTATTTGTGTTTTTATAAATTTCTTGTTTTTATACGTTTTTGTTTTTTTTCGCAGGTTTCGTCCTCAATATATTTACAGCGCTACACCAAATCTGATATTTAAATATATATATATACACACACACACACACACACACACACACACACACACACACACACACACCAAACATCTCAAGACATTTTTATCTATATAGCGTGTTTCAAAGCAGCTTCAAATCAGCATCGTTTCTTCGCTAAGTCTTAGAGTGATCAGTGTGTTGTTTGATTAAATATGATTGTAAATTGTGTATAAAATTATATAATTAAATAATAATTGTATTTAGAACCCCTGTGAGCAAGCTGAAGGCGATTGTGGCAAGGAACACAAAATTCCATAAAATGTTGGTTAATGGAGAAAAATTACCAGACTCACTGTGGCAGCCAGTTCCCCTCTGGCTAACATCATGAATATAATTCCAATATTAGTTATTTATGTGCAGAGCAAGTCATGGTTCCCCTTCTGTCACTCAGTCAACGTTGTGTCGGTGTAGTGACACTAGGGGTCGCTCTTAAGAGCCCCGAACACCTCCCTTCTTTGAGAAAAGGCCAAAGAGAATTGGCGAGTGGAATTTGCATGCCAATTCAAATTCCGTCCGGTTCCAAAATGAGACCAACAAAAGACTTTTCGGCGAAACCAGCATTTCTCACCGGTGAAGAAGCAGACAGAGTCCATCCAGCACATCTTGCCCTGGAGTGGCTCAAGATCCTGCACCGTGTCTGCTCACTGAGGGCATCCTCCTCAGTCGCTAACCCACACTATGCCGTTTACAAGGTAAGTGCTTTGAGCTCCCCCTCAGCATAGCCGTGGCTGGCCAGGACCAGTTCACTGACGTCTGATTCACTTCAGTGCAAGGCGAGATCGCGACCCTTCTTCATATATATATATATATATAAATTATTATGAAAATAATATAATCTATTAAAAAAATACATATTTTTCAAATGTTTTATCTATAAAATTGCAAAATTGCTACTGAGCATCACATTGATCCCTAAGCATTCTAAACCAAACCAAAATACTACAATAATTGTGCAAATTAAAGACACATTTTGGAAGTATCATTACAAAATCTATTTGACTTAATAATCTAAGAAGGTTTGAATGGGCCAAATCCTTCTGTCTCCATCCATGCTTCAATCTCAACTCTGCAGATGCACATAAGTGGCTCACATTATACCCTGTTAGGCAGCAAGAATGCTAGTTATTTCACCTTAAGCACACTTAAATGTCACTGGCAATTTATTCCATGCGGCTCATTCAGCTGATCTGTGATCTGTTATTTAAAGAATGCAAGACGTGTTATCAAAAGAGACGGATCTGCAAAGGCAGTCTGCCATTATCAGTAATGTGCGCTGGATAGCAAAGCACCGACAAACGACGGAGTGAGATTCAGAGTCCGAAAGCCTTGTGAAGTTCTCTCTTTTGATGTGGCATGCTAACCTATACCATATGAACCACTATTGGTACGCCACAGAGGCCCAGCAATGACACCGAAATGCACATGCCAGTGAAACAGCCACAGATATAAGGATACAGAAGCATGCACACAAATATAACTACACAAAGAGCCAAATTTATGTTCCACACACACACTACTTTTGCTATTACTGCAGTATAAAGTGTGTTTACTGTGCACAGCATATAAACTTTTGCATAGAATACCTAGATGACCTTCGACAACAGAATACACGGTGCGGAATACAATACAATGTGCTCGACTTGACCTTCCATTTCTAGTGTGATGAATGAACCAGAAGTATATCAGATATAGTTTTGAATATCTTTTTCTTAACAGATAATTAAATAATTCTGTCAAGACTTAAAGTAGCTTTTTGTAGCTTTTAGTCCATGCCTGTTGTTCCCTCCCCCAATACCACCACCTTCTGACTAGCAATAGCAAGTACCACATCATGACTCATGGCTGTGACATACTGTCGACATAACTAAAAGCTACTGCCAATTTAACAAAATGGACGAGCCCTTCAATAGATACCACCCAAACTTCCTGTTCAATAGGAAATATATCAACAAAGGACAGAAAACTGAACTCGTCAAGAAATTTCAAGGGATACTGACGATATTTACTGTAGCATGGCAGACGGTTTTCACTGTATACTGCATAATATGCAGTATACAGTATGCTAGTGTTCCATTCAGAACATCAATGCTAACCTTCAGATATACAGATAAATATCTATATTTGTGGACAATGAATAAGGATTACAAGTGATGCACCCATGCAGAGCATCTCTAATGGCTATTTCAGTTTCGTGGTTAACACCCGCTTTCAAGTAAAGCTACTCAGCTGGAGTGGAGTATAGCTCTAGCCGTGTATGATGGGCAATTCCATTTTACCTAATTTATACCACATTGGAGAGATGATTGTATTCAGCAGGGGGTGCGAGTCACACGTAACTCCTGACAACTCCCTCACAACAGCCTTTCAAAGAAAATATTTCAGATTATTTGAGACAATTTTCCACCATTCCTTCCTCAAGCCTGCGTGTTTTTGGACAGGAATAACGACTTGAAACATCTTATTTTGCCAGACTGAAATGGCTGAGGCTACAGGGAGAGCTGAGGTCTGAGTTCTGTGATTTAAGAGTAATCAAACATTGCTGCACTGTTATGGGAACCGGCTAAAGCCTGTAAAACTGAGGTCCAGTGAGATAAGAACAGCACTACCTCATCTTTATCAACAACAGAAACAAGTGCAAAGTCTCCTCTGAGACTTATTTGTGGGAGATGGGCTTGTGATTTGAGGAGAACACAGTGAAAGACCAGATGAGCGATATGAGAAGAATGTTGATCTGACCAGCGTGTATACATGTGGCCTTGAATGTCGAGCTGAAGCCTTCGGTGGACAAGAGCTTTATTTCAGGTGCGTAATTGGATTCCTGGCTTTTATGGCCTTATTTAGAGGGGAGTGCTTGTGTGCAACCACATCTGTGAAGGTTATGTTTGCGGCCAAGTATTTCAGAGCACTAGTGTGATTTAAGCCCATATAGGACTACATTTATGTGACTGAAGTTGACTCTAAAAGCATGAAGTCAACACTGAGGATGCTGTGACGTTAGTACTGGCAATAACGATGATGAAGATGAAGTGAAGAACCCAAGTGCAGTTTATTTAACAAAAGTGAGATCCAAAAAACCCTAACTATAAACGTGAAACATAAACATGAACTTGACTGTGACTTGACTTGACTTGACTTAACATGGCAATGATACCAAACATATAATAACTAACAAAGGACAATGGAAAACATGAGGGCTTAAATACATGGACATGGGAGAACAATGACAAGGGAGCCAATGAAAAGACAGATCTGATAACAAGATAATAAGACAATAAACCAATGAAAACAAGACACATAAACATGGAGGGATCACATGACCAGGGACACGTAACATGAAACAGGAAATAAACTTTCAAAATAAAAGACATGAAATGCATGAACACACATTAAACATTACATATGCATTCACAATAGGGATTTTGGTGTGGACCCACATGTGTTTGACAATTGGTTGGTGTGAAATCAGTTTTACGAACTAGGGTGTGCACTAGCAAACCACATCCGAGTTTGCTAAAAAGGTGGTCAGTTCAGTTCCCAGTGTGTATGAATGCAATCAGTCCTAATTTTAACATTTAATTTGCATCGTTGCATACTCCCAGACACATTATCTTGGCTTGACAGGGTTTTTCCAAAATCCCTAAATGAAGACCAAAATTTCTAACTCTAAATCATCTTAGCTTTAAAGCTGCCACAACCAAATTGGGCACAGACCTTCAGACTGTTCTAACGTAGTGTGATATATCGTTTCAGTCCCACTTTACATTATGTGTCTTTAACTACTATTTACTAACAATAAATACATGCAATACAACGACACAAGAATCTCCGCCGGGCAGTAGAGCCATATCGTTACTGACCACCGTTAAATTGTGACAGCTGTAATACCTGATGAGACTGGTGCTAGCTTGACACTGGACCTGGTGACTAATCACTGATCCATGACTTACTGATCATAGATTGTGAGCTAGCATCACGAAATAAAGAAGTTTTAGGTAATATTCTGCTATAGAACTGATCAGTGATTACATCTGTATATACTGTATGCCAACCCTGAAGACTAATTCACTATGGGTTTCCTTGAAAATTTCTCAAGTGTTAGAATAGTGGTTTTCGTTTTTTTAGTCAATTAAGATTTGTGGTTAAAATTACTTTAAGGGACTTTCACGTTTTGTTCTTCAGCATAAATCACGACAAACCATCATACCTCAAATGTGAATTTGAAAGCCACTGTGTTTTAAAAAAAACATAAGTTGCAAGCAAGTTGCTACATAAGAACTAGAGCGGTTGTCTAATTCATTAAGCACGGAAAATCACATGCTTGTGGTAGTTGTAGTCCTTACATTGCAACTTTAATAACAAAATCAACTGCTTTAAAATTCACATTTTAAAGTTGTAGAACATTATTTTGTAGAACAAAAAGAGGAAATCTCTTCGAGAAATGTTAACTACAGACCTGTTCTAAAAAAAGCCCGTTGGAAATTCCAGAAGGAACACATGGGTCGAAAATGCTAATTTTCTTCTGTATTTGTTTGAACTTCACAAAGCATTTGTTCTGGGATGGCAAAAGTTAAGCTAACAAGTTGCAAAAACAATTGTGCTGTTTGAGATTAATATGACACAGCATTCACAAACTATTTCCACTATGTGGAATAGTGAAATAGTACTGTATATTCAATGAGAAGAATACAATTTATTTATCCATCAGTAAGTGATTGTATAATGAAAAGTGGTCTCTATCTGTTTGGAGAACAATAAAAGGGGATGGTGTCATCAGCCTAAAAGAAAGTTGTTTCAGATGCAGATCAGGTTATTGTATTCTGATGAAAGAATATGAAGAAAATCATGCATGGGAATAACATGCATAGAAGAAATGCCACATGTAAGACTAGGAATGTCAAAGAAGAGAGTAAATATTTCCAATTTTAAATTTATTTTGGATTTATGTATGAACATACATACATACATACATACATACATAACACATTGTTTTTTCATTACCTATGTTACTAAAATGTTTTTTTTTACTTTAATGTCACTAAGCATCACTCCCTTATAGCTTGCGTCCAGCTAAATAAAGGACTTTGCGGTCCCCTCAACACTATTGTTTGTTTATTTGTCAGTTATTCATATTACTAATGGTGATAAAAGATGTCTGTTTTCCTCTTCGACTAGTGACCTGTGACTTCTGGATGAAGCAGGAAAAGTCAGCCCACACTCCTGCTGTGCATTCTGGTCTTGGGTCAGATGAGTGGGCTGGGCAAAGACAGCATTAGAAAGATGCTGTGTGAGTGTTGCTCACTCTGAACCTTCAAGCGAATTCTAAATGTGAGTGATTACTTCTTGGATGGTTGTCTGAAAGCTTTACAATTGCCAGCACACTTCAGGCTTTGGATGTCACCTTTGAGCACCTCTTAGCAAAAATATGCACAAGTTCAGTTCACACAGTACCTGTACTCAACAGTTGTTGCAACAGACCACAGTAAAGTGTTCAACAAATGGAGCCATGTCAAATACTGTATAATATTCAATTTATTAATATCTATTTTTAATGTTTCTACACTTTTTTTTTCTTTTTTTAGAGTCGTTGGCTAAGGCAAGCACGCTTTACTTTTATTATCGCTCATACTAAGAGTTATTTATTAAGAAATATTCTGGGTTCAATAAAAGCTCAGCTCAATCGACAGCATTTGTGGAACAACGTTGAGAACCACAAAAATTCATTTTGATTTACCCTTCTTTTTTCTTTACAAAAAAGATCAAATTTGGGTTACATTGATGCACTTAAGTGAATGGGGCCAATTTGTAAATTTTCAAATGTGTAATGTTTCAAAGGTCTAGGAAGTGTAGATTCACATGGGGTAACCTCATCGTGGTCGCGATTAGTGGTTCTCACTCTCAATGGGGCACGAGGTAAGTTGTGCATGGATAGCGGAGAGTAGCATGAGCCTCTTGTGCTGTGAGTTTCCGCTGTGGAAGATGCGTGGATTGAGAGTCTCAGAAGCAGAGGCAACTGAGACTTGTCCTCTGCCACCCAAATTGAAGTAACCGTGCCACGACGTGGACCTACTAAGTAGTGGGAATTGGGCATTCCAAATTGGGAGAAATGGGGATAAAATAAGGAAAAAAAACAAGTATTTAAGTATAGCCACAAGTTGTAAATATGATGTGATTTTAGATTGCTAAAATGGCTTGCTAACCTTTTCTGGGTAAAGCTATATCCAATTTCAAAACCCTAAATCTATGTCCACATTAATTAATCTGTTTAAATGTGAAAATGACGTTTTCATTTTCAAAACACTCTTCGGCCACACTGCCGTTTCCAAATGTTTTCGAAAAGTTACTCGTCCACACTGAAAAGTATGAAAATGCTTAATTCCCCTTACTGCGCATGCGGAAAATAGCTGTTCCATGTACAGTTTAAAATGCAATAATCCTGGAGTTCTGCCACCGGACACCAATTTCGAGTAAATTTCCCGTCGCCTTTGAAGGAGTAAAATGTTAAGGTTGGACAAAGTAACATTTATCTTTAAAAACGCTATCAAAGTGTATATCGGGTACAACAAAGCCATTACAACATGGGCCACCATCTTGATTGATTTGGGTTGAATGGATCACATGACTGTCACATGAAAACAAATACGTCATCATTTTCCAATGCTCCGTTTTACCTGTCCACACTACAAAGCGAAGAGGGCGCTTTCAAATTCATGCACTTGGGAGAGCATTTTCAAAAAGCTCAGTTTTCATTGTCAAAAACACAGTATCAATGTGTACGGAAGGCCAAAACGTAGAGAAAAAGATGCAATTTCAAATGAAAATGCATTAGTGTGGACACAGCCTAAAACCCTAAATCGACCTTAAAACTATGACTAAGACAACTTTACAGCTAAAAAAACTGTTTAACAGAATAAACTATGTAAGTTTTATTCACTAAGTGTAAATAGCAAGTGTAATCTAAGTGTAATCATCTTCTTTACACTAAGTGCAAATAGCATTAGATGGCAGATACGATTACACCCCTGTATATATACTAACATACAGAATAGTGGCATCACTGCTGCGTTATTATTTTGTTTATTTAGAGTGCTTCAAACACCCTAACCATAAACATAACTATACCTTACAATAATTAACCATGGTTTTACCATAGCAACTATAGGATCACCATGGTAGTTTGCAGTAAAAATCATAGTAACCACAAAACATGTAAAACCTGGTTACTATTTTAACAACATATTACTGCAGTAACACCATGGTTAATAACATCAAAACTATAGCTTCCACCCAAAAACATTTTACTACAATATTACTACAGTAAAAACATGGTAAATGTTATCCAGATCAAATCCTCAACACCTCGACCTTCACTGTGACCAAATCACTGCGAATAATCACTTTTATTTATTATCATAAGTGTAGCGAACACAAGTTGAGACACTCACAATGTCGGGGAAAAACTGCTTTATTCACAAAGCAAAGCAACAGTACAAAACAAGGGCAAATCCAGTGAAGAGTAGTCAAGGGGAGCGTGAGGTCGAGAGCCGGGGAATCAAGATATAGAATAACTAGTGGGAGCAAAAGACAGGGGAACAAGGGGAGCTGGCAAGCTAAGAAGTAAACAAGAGGAGAGCAAAACTAGACGAGACTGGGGGGCAAAGACACGGAAACTAAATACAATAACCAACACCCGTGCAGCTGAAAGGGTGGTGATATATATAGGGCGAGTGCAGGTGTAAACCATGACAGGTGATGAGACGAGTGCAGGTGAAACTAATGTGCAGGAGTGCAGATGACGCGAGTGCAGGTGGTCATAATGTTCTGGGGATTGGAGGCGTGAGAAACTCGAGGAAGGGAGATTGCCTACGAGCATGTGAGCGAGTAGGAGCAAAGTGGGCGTGAGGGCTCGAGCGAGCAAAAAGAGCATGAAAAGCTCGAGGGGGCGGAGTGAGGGAGTGTGCGTGTGTGTGCTAGACGATGCGGGGAGAAGCAGAGGAGCTGGGTTCATGACAATAAGTAGTATTATAGGAAATATTAAGAGTGGAGACATGGGAAAAAGTATGAAAAAAGCAGGATTTGAACCTGGATCACTAGCATAACAATACATCCCCACACGTCTTAAAACTTTGAGGTACTACAGCAACATGTGAGGATGCAATTTGTTGTAAACTCGTCTCTTTCCACCAGACTACTGGAGCATAAATTATCACTCCATTTTCTCTTAACCCATTTAATGTCTAAACTATTAGCCAGTTCAATATCTCTGCCCCATATCAAAAAATGTAAATATGTCCAGCTTTATTTGACCAGCAGTTGACCCCCTTATAAATATTTCATGGCTGTCTTGAGCTTGGTCACACCAATGGTGGGCAGAGTTAATGTAAACAAATTTGCACTTAGTGTAAATAGACACTCTGTTAAAAAAATGATTAACTTCCATTTCTGATTTTAAACTCTCCACAACTAGACCTTATTCACATCCATTGTATGCGTTTTACTGTAACTGTAATTTTTGCTCATTTTGTTCTTGTTTTTTTTTTTACAAAAAGAGGGACAAGTGGAAAATAATTGGTAATCAACATTATGTCACAAATGCTGTAAATTGAGCTTAACTTTTATATTAATTGCTGAGGACTTTTATCGATGTTAGACGATATGATTTTCACCTGGTGGACGATAAACTGAGTGAAAGAAATCACAGACTTAAATTGAAAGGAACTCGAGTATTTTAGGCCACATCCAAACATTTAAATTTAAGTTTCCTAACATCATCGCTTTCTAAAGTATGTGGGAATGGAGAGCGTTTTCTAAATGCCCCATTAAATGGCAACCGAAAACGTATTAGTGTAGAGTCTGTGGATGGACATAGAGACTTGGGGGTGGGGGTATATTGTCTTTGACAAAGCAACCTAGCAACCACCCAGAAAACTCTAGCAACTACATAAACTTAAATAAAACCACACAGTACACCTTTTCATCCAAAAAGCAATACCCTGGCAACCACCCACATCATACTGACGATGTGTGCACAAGCAAGCAATCTAATTTATTTTATCATCTGTTGTTTAGCTTAAAGAAATAATGTTACTGTAACTGGAAATACAAGACACAAATGACCTCCCTGAAGCAACCCACAACACTCATTTCCATTGCAACTAGAGCAAGGAATCGCAGAACATCTGCTAGGCCTAATCTCCACCCACAATCACAACACTTCTCTTCTAAATGAGCATCTTTTGGGGAAAGAGTGTCCCTCTGGACAATACCGAACTACTGATACCCTATGAGCACCCAATCAAAAAATAAGTGTCTTTGAGGAGCTATTTATTAACTTTGCCATTTAAAGCTTTTTATTTTTCCCCCAATACTCTCCTCCCTAAACTTAATCAAATGATTAGGGGTGGAAACAAGGGCTGGTAGATGAAAGTGTTAGGATGGTAATGATGCCATGTAATGATTTCCCCTGAGGAGATCCGATCTATTGCCAGGGGGAAAAAGGGAAGAATAAAGACCTGAGGGAGAAGGAGAACGAGATGAGTGTTGGTGTGAAGAAAGCCGGAGATTCCACATCAGCATTTCATACGAGCACCTCCGTCATGAAAGAGACTTAGAGCAGTAGGTGGAGGCCATATTAAGATGAGAACAATTCAAATCACACCCTGTGCGTCTTGATCCCTCGTTTGCAATCTCACTTTTCAAGAGTGGGTAAAATATCAAGTGTTTGCACACGCTTGCCGGAAAGGAACGTGGGAGAGGCAGCAGGCGATATTAAACAGCTGAAAGGTATGATTTAACGATGTGCAAAACTCGGTATAAGATAAGCAACAAATTAGATGTGTCTGTGCTGGGGAGATGGGAGGAAGGGGCTAAACATCTCTCTCGATCGATTGTGTCATCAAAAATTAGTCTTCCACCCTACGCCTGGGACTCGCTGCCAAGGTTCGAGAGAAGTAAAGTAATAAGCACTCAGAATGTAACTACTTTTTCTCTCTCTATCTCTCTCTCTCGGTTCTTTTCCAGTTCTCCTTTCAGTCCTCAACTATTTTGTGACACTCAACACATTGTATATTATGCTTAAAGGAATAGTTCACCCAAAATTGAAAATGTTCTCATTATTTACTCACCCTCATGTCATTCCAAATCTATGACTTTTTACTTCTGTGGAACACCAAATGAGGATTTTGAAAAATAGGACTTGGTTGCTCAAGCTTTATAAAGGAAATAAAGCAACATGAAAGCATCATAAAAGTGGTCCATTCGAAATTTGCTATATTCCAAGTCTTCTTAAGGCATAAAATAACTTTGTGTGAGAAATTTATGTTGTTATTCACAGTAAATCTTGACATCCTGCCTAGCTCTCCTTGGTGAGTTCATGATAGTAGTGATATCCAATTTGTGAGTGAATTATTTAATCATATGAGTCTGATCTTGACATAGAATTGGTTGATATTGTTTACAAATCAATCTAAATTATTTGTTTACCAAATCGGACTGTTCAATTTACTGATTCATTTGTTTGTCTGCAACGGTTAAAAGCCCACTAGAAGGGACTATTTTGAATTAATAATGACTTTTTAGTCCGTCTCAAACACTATCATATGAGCTCAAAAGTCTTGGAATATAATGGCCAAATCATTTGGATTACTTATGATTTTCCTTTATAGGTGCTTATTTTATCATTTTGGAGTTTGACAGTCCAAGTCCACATTAACTTTCATTACATGGAAAAAAAAAACTGGCAAAGGATTCAACAATTCACCATTTGTGTTCTGTGTTAGGAAAAAGCTCAAACACACCAAAGGCTTTTTTTGAAAGGAATGATGGATGTTACACAACCCATTCTTTAGAGCCATTGTTAGTGTCAGTGGTAACAAAGCAGGTGCATATGGGCAATAAGTGTATCATGTCTGTCAGGCTAAATGGAAGTGCATCAAATTGAGAGGTGACAATGCACTCTGGCCCATTTGCACCACATTAAGGCCTGTTACTGGCAGAAAAGTGCCTTTCTGCATTTCATCCCTCTTTACCCTAAAGTAATGGAGCTTTTTCACAGCTCATGGTGGTTTTTGCAGGCCGTGCACTTAATGGTGTCCAGTTATCACCTTCCTGCCTGCTCACTGAGTTCATCGCTTTTTGTCTACAGGAGGATTTCTGTCATTGTTTGTACCACAATCTCCAAAGATATAGCTTTACCAGAGCATTGCATTCAGTACAACTCAAGCCATATGTACTGTGATCTTTTTGAGAATGTCATGCATACAGTGTCTATTACCTGACAGATATCACTGAAATATATGTCCTAAGAAATGGCATCTATCTCTGGCAAGCCTTGGCTTTATAAACAACATAATAGCAGTCAGGGGTGTGTCCCACCCTTTCTTAGCCAATGAGGAACCTTAGAGAATCAGAGGATACTCTAGACCTTTTTTTGTGTATGAGTTTCACACTGTGGGCACATTTTTCGTGTTTGCGCTATCGTGGGTGTAGGCACGCAAACTGTTGGTGTATTGTATGTAAATGAAGTGGCACAAAGCGCAATATGCTATTTTTCGGAGAAATTGGTTGTTGCGTTAAGACGTTTCAATACAACTTCTTAACTCAGCACCAAGTTTTTATTATTATTTTTATTGGTATGTTTATATGTATTATTATAACTGTATATTTACTACTGTTGTTGAGGGGCCAAGTAAAAGTCCACTGCAAAAGGGGCCGGTGGAAGGAGACTAAAATGTTTGGATTCTTTATGATTTTTGTACCACTTTATTATTTTGATTATATTTTCATTTTGTTTAAAGTGTAATTTGAATTTAGAAATATTTTTGCTTTATTTTTTTAAGTGTTTGAATACATCAAACAGTTTTTCAAATCAAAATTGACCGGTAGAAGTGAAGTGTGCGCGGATACAATCACTGTTAATACTAGCCATGATTTGTGTGCCAGTAGATAAAAATTATTAATAATACTTACATTCCTTATAATTTAACTGAGCGTACATCCAAATTCAGAAGAGATTCACATTTTATATGTGTATTAAAGGAGCACCTGTCAAAAATGCCTGGCATTCATCAAGGACGCTGTTAGAGATAATTTACCCCAGGTGTCAATCTTTACAGCCATTCACTCCCGGCCTCCCACTCCACAGAATCTTGATTGACCACACCCCCATCTCCATAGTCTTGTTTTCCAGTAATAATACATAAAAATCCATAAAACAAGATACATTTACAGAATGACATCAGATGCAAACCTTTTTTTATTCTTCACAAAAATCGAACAAAATTTGGCATGGTAATTTTTTTAAATAGCATATATGGTGCATCTGGAAAGTATTCACAGCGCTTTTTGTTATGTTACAGCCTTATTCCAAAATTTATTAAATTCATTATTTTCCTAAAAATTTCCTACAAACAATACCCCATAATGACAATGTGAAAGAAGTTTGTTTAAAATCTTTGCAAATGTAAAAAAAAATCACATGTACATAAATATTCACAGCCTTTGCCATGACACTCAAAATTGAGGTCAGGTGCATCCTGTTTCCACTGATCATCCTTGAGATGTTTCTACAACTAAATTCAGTTGATTGGACATGATTCGGAAAGGCCCACATCTGTCTATATAAGGTCCCAACCAAGCCATGAAGTCCAAGGAATTGTCTGTAGACCTCGGAGACAGGATTGTATCGAGGCACAGATCTGGGGAAGGGTACAGATGAGCTCAGTGGCCTCCATCATCTGTAAATGGAAGTAGTTTGGAACCACAAGGACTCTTCCTAGAGCTGGCCGCCCGGCCAAACTAAGCAATCGGGGGAGAAGGGCCTTAGTCAGGGAGGTGACCAAGAACCCGATGGTCAGACAGAGCTCCAGCATTTCTCTGTGGAGAGAGGAGAACCTTCCAGAAAAACAACCATCTCTGCAGAACTCCACCAATCAGGCCTTTATGGTAGAGTGGCCAGACGGATGCCACTCCTCAGTTAAAGGCACCTGAAGGACTCTCAGACCATGAGGAACAAAATTCTCTGGTCTGATGAAACAAAGATTGAACACTTTGGCCTGAATGGCAAGCGTCATGTCTGGAGGAAACCAGGCACTGCTCATCACTTGGCCAATACCATTCCTACAGTGAAGAATGGTGGTCGCAGCATTATGCTGTGGGGATGTTTTTCAGCAGCAGGAACTGGGAGACTAGTCAGGATCAAGGGAAAGATGAATGCAGCAATGTACAGAGACATCCTTGATGAAAACCTGCTCCAGAGCGCTCTGGACCTCAGACTGGGGCGAAAGTTCATCTTTCAACAGGAGAACAACCCTAAGCACACAGCCAAGATATCAAAGGAGTGGCTACGGGACAACTCTGTGAATGTCCTTGAGTGACCAGACTTGAACCCGAATGCACATCTCTGGAGAGATCTGAAAATGGCTGTGCATGACAGTCCCCATCCAACCTGTTGGAGCTTGAGAGGTCCTGCAAAGAAGAATGGGAGAAACTGCCCAAAAATAAGTGTGCCAAGCTTGTAGAATCATACACAAAAAGACTTGAGGCTGTAATTGGTGCCAAAGGTGCTTCAATAAAGTATTGAACAAAGGCTGTGAATACTTAAGAACATGTGATTTATTTAGTTTTTTTATTTGTAATAAATTTGCAAAGATTTCAAAAAAACTTTTTTCATGTTGTCATTATGGGGTATTGTTTGTAGAATTTTGAGGAAAATAATGAATTTAATCAATTTTGGAATAAAGCTGTAACAAAATGTGGAAAAAGTGAAGTGCTGTGAATACTTTCCGGATGCACTATATATATTTTTTTATTTATTTATTTTCTTTGCTAATGGGATAAGAAAAATAAACCAAATAAGTTTATTTGTTTTCCATTGGCATTTTTCCCATTTTAAGCAATTAATTCTTAGTAAATTCCACCCTTAATATCTCATGTAATATTCCTACTAATGTAAATATATTTTGTTTAAAAAATGTTTGGATAAAATGTTTTAACTTTTTGGCATCTGACTGTTCTCTTTGAGGACATTCAATACACTTCAAAACGGAACACAATGTCTTCAATACAGCCATACCGGACATTTCACTGTCCGACTATGGCAGGTTTGCATCGCTTAAAGGGATAGTACACCCGAAAATTATCTCATCATTTACTCACCCTCATGTCATCCCAGGTGTGTATGACTTTCTTTCTTCTGCAGAACACATTCGAAAAAAATAAGTTCGGTAGCGCACTCAGTAACATTTTGCTTGTGTCATTTTGGACTTACAGTGACACCTAGACAGATGCCATTGTAGAATTTCACTATTCACCATCAGCCATGATAAGTTTAATCGTGAAAGTCCAATAACAAGACAGTTACTGAGATTCCAGGAGTAGTATTCAGCTGGTCATGTGATTTTAAAATGACAGTCCCCATGAGGGCACCCTTGCCTCAAGTAGAATAAAAGAGCTTTTATAAGAGTCCTCATCTCATGTGAGTGGTTATGATTTTATACCTATGCTTCAAAATTATAATTAATAAAACTTTTTTAATGGGGAAAAATGTACTGAGTGCACCTTTAAAATGCAAGTGGATGGTAATCAGATTTTTGAAGCTCCAAAAAGAACAGACAATCAGCATAAACGTCATCCATAAAACTCCAGTGGTTAAATTAATGTCTTCTAAAGCGATATGATGCTTTTGGTGCGAAAAAGCATATTCAGTTTTTTTAATTATAAACCATCTCATCTGGTCAGCAACAGTAAGCATGTGTGACGTAATCGCATTGACATGTTCACGTGAGAACTGACGCTTGTGGGACACACCTGGATGAGCAGCACTGTTAACAACTTAGGAGGAAATCTGTACAGAAGCTTAGTTGGTTTTGGCTTAGATATCCATTTATCTGTTTCTTCATTCATAATGGCACGTTTGTGTGCTTATCCTGGATGTCTCAACCAAGAGAAAAACATGAGATTACATCCGTAGCATGCCAACGCAAATTTGTCACATGAGAAACCACCTGAATTCAGCGCTCTCGTGAATGCATATTCTGCTGCTGACCGGAAGTGATGGTTTATAGTTAAAAAGTACTTAAATATTGATCTTTTTCGCACCAAAAGTGATCGTATTGCTTTAGACAACATTAATTTAACCTCTGGAGTCATATGGATGATGTTTAAGCTCACTGTCTGTGAATTTTTATTTTAAGAACCTACTGAGCTGAGATAATTTTTTATTTTCTTTCAGTGTGTTCTGCAGATGAAAGAAAGTTATACACACCTGGGATGGCATGAGGGTGAATAAATTATGAGAGAATTTTAAATTTTGGGTGAACAATCCCTTTAAATACAAGACAACAGGCATCATGGATGGGATGTCTTCATTTAGACGATAATTCAGGACATGCCCGATAATACGGTACAGTTGGCAACCCAAGTAGCTGATATGTATTTGGATGGTGGAGCTTTGGATACAGCATATATAGTTGGGGTGGAGGCAGTCTTAATCATTGGCTAAGTCTAGTGGGAGTTAGCAAAATGGCTATAAATACTTACAGCACCTTTATTGTCATCATTACCCAAGTTATTATCACTGCTTTTACACATTTGTAAAGGGGAGGATTCTGTAAACCTAATAATAGGGAAAGTGAATTTTTTTTTTAGTGTCTATATTGGGACAGAGACTAGAATCCAAGGAAATTTATTCAGCCATAGGTATTCAAGTAGTGCTGGCAAACATTATAATGTGTAGGTAGCTCAGAAGTTCTCTATCCTTCAAAGAGAGGCTACATTTGGAAATCAAGCAGCAATTTATTTCACCTCCAGATGAGTTTCTCTTGTGTTCCTGCATGTTCAGATACAGTGTGGTGTGTGTAGAAGCTATTATCCTCGGTCTGTTCAATTATTGATTGGTGAGTGCCACAGGGTGTGCAAAAGCATAGTACACAAAGACCAAATAAATCTCTGTTTGGAATTTATAGGCTGTGCTTTGATTCCCTGGACTTCTGACTGTAATGAGGTTTGCTAAATCCACAATTACTTGTCACATTAGGAGGAAATCTAATTTGTGATTCAAAATTTAAGGTGTCGAAATTATTTTCCAACACTGGAACAATGTATTCTCTGCCAGACTCAATAGTTTGAGTGGAGTGTGCTTCCAAAATGTAAGTACAATGCTGCAACACCTTGTTATGGTCCAAGGCAAAAGTTGGACAAAATCCTTTGGAAATTTCAATTTTGCATAGTCTAAACGATCAACATCATATGGTACATTTTCATTTAAAATTAAAAATGTGTCTACCTTGTTTAAGGTCCATTAAAACATCTAGTACAAGCTGTGTCCAGTACAGACTATTGCAAAAGGAAGTTTTCTGACAGGACATGATATTTCAAGAGTGATTGAGCTGCCAACAGCCTCCCTCAGGTCCCTCAAGGCCTCTGAAGCAGCTTTTATTTCTTTCAGAAAACTGGGAAGATGTATCTATTATTTACTATGCTCCTCATAGCGGCCATATTTTTATGTATTGCTGAGACAGGGTTAAATGATTTTCAGTTCATTAGCTTGCCTCCAGGTTATAGATTTTCCCTCAAAAGTCAGCGGAGCTACAAACAGTGTCATCTGAATGGCTTCAGCACCTTCTATCTGATCATGGCCGCGTGGAAGGATAGCCACTCTGATGCTGAGAGACAATCCCATTGCATCTAGAATGCAGTTTACACCATCTCACTAGAACTTTGAGTGTAATTTGAGTGCAATTGAGAGTGCAAAACGAGTCACAGAACTTGAGAAAGTCTAGAATGTTCTGCAGAGGCTGCAATTTCAGTGAGACACTCACATTACAAAACATTCACATTAAAGTGTTTTAAGTTGTTGGTGTGCAGAGAAGATACATAAATTGAATCTTTTACCATTGTAGAGGCATAAGGACTCTAATGTGATGTGTGTATGCCCAATAGGGTCTTGAAACAAGTGTACTGAAGGCCCACTGCTGCACATAGTAGAAAACTTAATAGGTCTGCACCAAAACTGTGGTAAGAACCTATATGCTCTAATCCAGGGGTGTCAAACTCAGTTTCTGGAGGGCCAAAGTCCAGCAGAGTTTAGCTCCAACCCTAATGAAATACCTGCAGCAGCTAATCAAGGTCTGCAGGAGTGCTTGAAGATTACAAGGAGACATTTTGGAGCAGGGCTGGAACTAGGTTTGTGGCTCTATGTGGAACAGTATTGTTCAATAATTCAAATCTATCCATCCCCCATTTGAAGTTTTGAATGTCTTGAGATGAAATTGTTGATGTAAAGACTTGTAATTCATGTGCTACACCTTTAACGTCACGCTTACATTAAGACTGTCAAGTTTGTAGGTTGGCCGAGTACAGCTGAATCTAGTTAGCACCTTGTTGAAAAGACCAGCACTGTTGGTCACTGTATACAAGACAGTGTACTTAACGTCTTTAATGAGGGAATAACCTCGAATCCCATGATGCACTCCAAATGATGTAATTTAATTAAAAACTATAGGAACATATAAAATTAATGATTTAAAGTTGTTAATTATAAAAATAGAATGTGTGTGTATGTATATATATATATATATATATATATATATATATATATATATATATATATATATATATATAAGAACTGTCCAACACATTATTAAAACCTGGAAGGATAGTGATGAACCATCAGGTTCACGGAAGAAATGTGGTCGTAAACTAAAATGCTTGACATCACATCGTAGAAATCGTCAGTAGAACTCATGGCTATGGTTAATAGTGAAAGTAAGAGCATTGCATCATGCATAATGCGAACTTATAGGATTGTGACTAAACATCTGTATGGCCACAAGAAAAAAACTAATTCAATTTGATAGGGGGAATAAAGATTGGACTGTGAAGTAATGGAAAAATGTCATGTGGTCTGATGTGTCCAGATTTATCATATTCTAAAGCGATGGGCGTGTCAGGGTAAGAAGGGAAGCACATGAGGCGATGCACTAGCACATGAGGTCATGCATAGTGCCCACTGTACAAGCCTCTTAAGGCATTGTTATGATCTGGGGTTGCTTCAATTGGTCAGGTCTAGGCTCAGCAATGTTATGCAACAATAAAATGAAGTCAGCTGACTACCTGAATATACTGAAAGACCAAGTTATCCCATCAATGGATTTTTTTCTTCTCTGATGTCACGGGCATATTCCAACACAACAATGCCAGACTGGTTTGAGCTGACAGAAAGGCTGCAGTAACTCAAATAACCACTCTGTATAATTGTAGTAAGCAGAACAGCATCTCAGAATGCACAACATGTCAAACATTGAGGGCTACAACAGCAGAAGACCACGTCGGGTTCCACTTCTGTCAGCCAAGTAAAGAAAAATGCTGCAGTGGGCACAGGCTCACCAAAACTGGACAGTTGGAAAAACATAGCCTGGTCTGATGAATCTGTATACTATTCTGATGATAGTGAAACTTTGTAGTATGGCACTTTTCGTACCACTGTCTCCTTATGTTTTCCTCTTTTGTAAGTCGCTTTGGATAAAAGTGTCTGCCAAATGAATAAATGTAAATGTAAATTAATCTTGATTTTTGCTGAGGCACACAGATGGTAGGGTCAGAATTTGGCGGCAACAGCATGAAACCACAGACCCCCCCTGCCTTGTGTCAACAGTCCAGGCTGGTGGCGGTGGTGTGATGTTGTGGTGAATATTTTCTTGGCACACTTTGGGCCCGTTAATACCAATCAATCATCGCTTGAATGTCACAGCCTATTTAAGTATTATTGCTGGCCATGTGCATATGAATATGCAGCTGACAAATCTGCAGAAATTTCATGATGAAATCATGTCAACATGGACCAGAGTATAAAAGGAATGTTTCCAACATCTTGTGGAATCCATGCCATGAAGAATTTAGGCTGTTTTGAGAGCAAAGGGAGGCCCTAACTTGTACTAGTATAGTGCTTCTAATAAATTTCTCAGAGAGTGCATTATCACTGATAATCAATTTACACAATGGAAACAACGATTGGGACTCTTACGTCTGGAACTAGACTAATTCACTCTATTGAGGAGTCCCTGACTTTGATTGGCTAAAATCGAGATGACATCACATCAGCCCTGACAGTGCTGTGTGAAGGCAAAAAAGTGCTTGGTGCCTTTGATAAGGCAGAGAATAGTCTTTGCTCAATGTTTCAGATCTGAGTAATGAAGTTGAATGTCTTCAAGTCTCACGCACAGCTGTTATCATGTCTCTAACACACACAAATGTGCACACGTGTGGCAATGTGAGGATGAATTATGGCAACACCCCCACTTTACTTCCACAGAGTTGGGCTCTCTGACAAACATAAATTATGTTAATAGAATGAAATAAAATACACTTTATTCCAAAGGATTCAGTACTTTGAAATGTCAGAATGATCTAGTGTGCTACCTGCAGAGTTCTCTGAAGCTTAAGTCAGAGCGCTAAAATATTAAAACAAGAAATTTGCACACTATTCTGAGGTGCTGGAAAGGTGGGTGAAAAATGGAAAATGCACAAGCGAGTCTCCCAGGTGGACTTTTTCCATTCATTAATTGATCTGAGCACCAAATATAGCTCCATATAAGAGCGTAGTAGACTATTGGAGAAACAGAAACATATTTAACTGTGCTTTCATTAGAAGAATTGCCATTAGCTCTGTTTTTGTCCTGTTGCCTCAATCAAGTGCTTAGTCAATGTTATCTAAATGCCAAATTATAATTATCGTCCAAATTAGCTGTTTGATTTAAAAGAAGTTGATTAACTCCCAAGGTTATTACACTAGGGGGGTTATCTAGCATGAAGTTCTCAGGAAACAGCATTTTCTTCTGTTATTATTTTCCATATGAGCAGGGCCGCTGCTGGCCAAATTGAATGGGGGGGTTGCGTGATATGAGCGTGAAAGATCCCCTGTGTTCCGCAACTTCTTTCAAGGAATAAAGTATAACGTGAGAGTAAGGGACTTTCTGGTGCCCTCTTAGGGTAAGATTGTGCCCCCCTAGGGAGTTGGTGCCCTACACAGACTGCGTAGTATATGCATAGGGAGTGGCGGTACTGGATATGAGAAACAAAAAGGACGTTTGCATCCAAATTGGAGAAATCCCACTGCTACCTCAACATTCCCTGTGTATAATGTGAGGAGAGCCTGGATGCTAAGCAGCTGAGTTAACCAGAGATAGGATATTAATTGAACAATTCCCTTGTTGCCGTGGCAAACTGCCAATTGATTGGCCCTTCAAGACCCAATCTTCCCCTCTTTATGGATGCTCCTCAGGCTACCAAATGCATTTACTTTAAAGGATAATGCGAGAGAAGAGAAGGTGGTGGTGAACGGCAAGCAGTGGTTAGAGGGAAAGGGTGCAGGGGCTTGGTCATGGTGTTCAATTACAGCATCCAGGAGGATAAATCAATATCATTTAAATTGCTTATGGTAATCACCTGCAATCCAATCACTAAAATCAGCATAGGATATCTGCTGACCCCAGCCAAGTATAACAGTCCCTGAGCTCCAACACTCAAAATCTCCAACTGAAACACGTGCAGGTCACGCTATACAATGCTTTGAGAACATACGCTCAGGGCATTGCCTTAGTAATAGTTATTATGAGCTTCAGGAATGAGGTGCAAGCAGAGAAAGTTTAAAGGACGAAAAGACGTACCACTCATAGAAAAATGTATGTGATAAATTGTAACTCTCAATGTGGTGGTTCTAGAAGGGTCATTTAGGCAAAATTGGTATATTTTCCATTTCAAAAGGGTGATTTTAAAATAGATTTCTGTCCGAATTTAAACATTCTGTCAGACAAGGAATGTCTTGAAGTGTTAAAACATTGCACTGTGCCATCTCAAGCTAAATTAAAAAAATACAAATTATATGTTGCGGTACAGCTAAGCCTTTGAAAAAGTAACTGGATTGACAGTTTTACAGTCACTTTTTAATTATTATTAATGATTTTTTTTTTCTGTACAAAATCATGGTAATAGGGAACACACTTTAAGATTAACCCCTACTTACAAACCTAACAAAATGCAAGATAAAGGTGAGATTTGATACACTCTGTTATATAACTGTTCTAGGAGGACAATATGTTAAAGAATTTAAAATCCTCGGGCTCTGGAGACATAAAAAAGACATAAAAAACACTTACGTAATGAAGTTGACACCCCTCAGCAGGCCCCGAGCCCGGGAGTTGATATGGTCAGAAAATCGGCGAGAAATGACGAACATGTTTGCCATGCTGATGAAGGTCATTGCTGACTTGGAAGATCTTGCTGAAATACATCGTCCGATCAATGCCATGGAGACTAAATTCATTGTGGTGGTTACAAGAGTGGGGGATGTCAAGAAATGAATAAATTATCTGGAGTCATCGGAGAAGGAACTATCTGCTAATCCTCTAATGACCAAGGTGGATTTGGAGCGTGTCTGGGAGAAGTTCAGAACCATAGCTGGTGGAATAAAGTCTGAATCGTCTGAATTCCTGAGGCCGAAGAGGGTCAGGATATGGTGAAATTCCTGGATGGGCTCTTCCCGAATCTGTTTGATATAACAGGCCATAAGCTGGAAATGTCCCCAGCAAGCAATATCCTTCATAAAGTCAATTGAGTAAGTTATTTTGTGGTACTCACATTGCAGCCGAGTGGACTGAGTCACTGATCATTCACTTGACTGTTCGAGTAAACTGAGCGCATTTTTTGTTTCTTTTTGTGCTAGTTCTGCCTAGCAGCTGGAGTTAGTTTTGTGGAGCATCACTCCTTTGCGACAGTTTTGTGGACGAATCTACACATTTCTTTGTGCTTATTCCACCTATTGGCAGGAGTTTGTTTTATAGATTATCTTTTGTTGTGCAATTCTGTCTCACAAAATTTGTATAGAAACTCCAGACTTGAGCAATCCGATGGCAAAGTTGTCACGGGGGATCTCTTAGGCGTATATGGACTGTTTGAGTTTAGAGGGATGAACGCCAGTTGGCGCTGTCATGCACAGGGTTAATGTGTGTTTGTTTGGGTCTGGGGGAAGTTCAGGGTTTGATTGTTGCAGTAATGTTGGAATGTGGTCTTTATAATTTAGTTTTTGACACACAATCTATGAATGTGTGCAGTGGGAATGTGCTCTATATATCTCAAATCTCTGTGTCCATAGCTGGAAGTGTGTGATGGTGTTCCATAGCAAGCAGATATTTTGTGTGTGTTGCTCCGGCACCATAAGTATGAGTTTAATACGGTGTGTTGTAATCACAGTGTTGGGTTTAATGTTTATATTTTAATGTTTATATGCTGTTGTGGCAGGTGTTTGTGTGTGTAGGTTGGAGGGGTATGTTTCTCTGTTTATCTTCAGCCTTGAATGGTGTGAGTGTGTGTGTGTGTGTGTGTGTGTGTGCTGACAAGGGAACGCGGATTCGGTCTGCGCTGCTGTTTTGTCCTTGTTGGGTTTTGTTTGTTCTTGTTATTTTTGTTTTCATTTTTGTGGTCTTATGATGTTTGTTTTGATTTTGGTTGTATAAATGTAATTAATTTGGTATTGTGGAATTGTTTTTGTATATTTCGTGTTGTTTTTCTTACATAATTTTTTGTCAGCCTAAATAGTGCTCAATGTTCTGCTGCATTGACGGAGCAGTTTGGTTTGTGGAGTCACCGATGGTGGTAATGTGAAAATATTATTTTTTTTTATTTTTTATTGTTTTTGGCGTGAGGTTATTAATCAATAACTTTTAATATCTTTTTAGGGAGTTATGTGGGTCTGCCCCCAGGGAGGCTGATTAGAGGGTATTTTGTCCCCCTCCCCCATTATGGTGTGCTGTGAGATTCACTGTTGAATACAAGTTTATTAGGTTGTGTAGAATGGGGCACTAGTGTGAGTATATGGCATGGCCCTCTCTTTCTTTGGGTTGGTCTGGGGAGGTAATTAAAAGATATTGGAATGTATTGAGTGTTTCTTCTGTGACTCCTGATGTTTTATGTTGCTTTTGTTTCTTTTATATAAAAAAAATTATGTATATTGTTAATTTTCTAAACCATCTCAGTCCTCACTGGGTATAACGAGCATGGAGTGTCTGTTTTAGTTTAAATCCTTGGGTGAGAGTCCCTAGGTGGCGAATTTGACTACATTTGGCTTGGGAGGCACTTAAGGTGGTTCTTAGGGGCTTGATCAGACAATATGCCTCATTCACCAAAAAATCCAAAGCACGAGATATATTTATATTATTAATGCTTTTAAAGAGTTTGTCTAGGTTACTATTGTAACCTCTGTTCCCTGATGAAGGGAACGATACATGTGTTGAATGAAGCAACATTAGGGTCTTTCTTGAAGGCCTCAGTTACCTCTGAACTTGAGAAAAGGCCAATGAGAATTTGACAGACCGAATTTGCATGTCCCTCCCCCTGATATACGGGTATAAATTTGCACAGAGGAGCCAAGAATAAGGTTCGGCCATTACAGTGGCTCGGTACAGCATTGTGGCCAGGGGAACACAAGTTCCCATTCCCTCCATCAGGGAACGGAGGTTACAATAGTAACCTAGACATTCCCCGTCTATCCCTCACTTGATATTGTGTCGAATGAAGAAACACTAGGGGTCCCTATTCAATCATGCCATGCTCTGAACTGTGTAAATGAGCTGCTGATGCAGGTGCGGGCAGGCAGTTGCGTGCCAAAGCAGCGGAGGGGAGCCTCCGCTAGGGAGTTCCAGAGCGGGCTGTGGGAGGTCTCTTGGAAAGTGAACAGGTCTACCTGTGCTTTGCTGAACCACTCCGAAATCAGCAACGTAGGGTGTTGGCATCTTTGCCGTGCACCGAGGTTAAGCAGATACCACTGAAAGGGGGCCGGGGCCTGGCGAACTGAATTGCGTAGCCGAGTCGGATGGTCATGGCCAACCAACGCAAAGGGTTTGGAAGTGAAAGTCACGCGTCCAAGCTCCATGCGAGGGGCACTAAGGTGATGATCTTTTTAAACATACCTGGTAGGGCTACGCAGCGGGGTGGAGCAGGTAGTGTTGCGTCGGGAGGCAAAAGTGTGTCCCGTGGTTTTGGTGCTGAGAAAAGACTCAAAGCACTTACCTTGCTCGGCACACCCAGCTGGGGGTGGGTTAGTGACTGAGGAGGAGTTCCTGTGTAGGCGTCCTCTGGACTCGTCAGAACCGGCCGGCCGAGTGACAGCAGTCGTGGGTCCGGAGGTTTGGCGCAGGTTTGGTACCAGCTTGCCGTGAGAATGGCATTTGCAGGCCAGATGACCCAGGGAACAAGGAAGTAGCTCTTTTATTGAGAATGTGGGACCACAGCCCGAAGTGAGTGCGGCAAAAGAAATAAAGCGGACGAACGAGGAGGTCGGCTGCGGCAGTGAAAGGTGCCCTCAACGAACTCGTCAGCTCATCGTGCACCTCCGGGAAGGAAGGAACCGGGGAGGGAGGGGGGGGTAATGGGCATGGCTGTGAGCGGTGCCCGGACCCGAGGAACCAATCTTCTAGCCAACCCCATGCTCACGGCGACCCGGGCAAGCATGTCGGCCATCTGGGCATCAGCATCAGACTGGCCGGGCCGACCCGAAGGCAGCAGCCCAGTCGAGTCTTCCGCGACTCTACGATGCAGTGAATTCCTCATCCAGCTCGGCGGGTCCGAGGGAGTAGTCAGACTGGCCCTGAGGCGAGCCGCCCTCACCTCGAGCCCGGACGGAATTCAACGAGCATGGCAGGGGACAGGAGGTTCGTGGAGATTTACCCGGCGAAACCGAGCCTGCTGTCATCCCTAAATTGCCTCCATCACCAGCCGTGTAGTCCTCAATCCCGTTAGAAGAAGGAGTGACGCATGGGGTGGCTGGAGTTGTGGTCCTTTTTACGCCGCGACCGCAACGTTGCCATGGTTAAGTTCTCGCAGTGAGAACAAGAACCATCCACAAATACCGCCTCATTGTGATCGCGGCCCAGACACACGAGGCTGTGTCTATGTCCGTCAGGAGCGGAGAGATATTGACCGCATCCAGGAACTATACAGAGGTGTAAGGGCATCCTGAAAAGGACGTTCAATGCCTGCTATAAGCGCTGTCTAAGCACCCAGTGACAAAGCTGCACTGGCATGCAGAGAAGGAGAAAGCCACTGATATGCACCATATATCCAACAACAAATGCTCTGCAGAGGTGAGTGGAACAGAAGTGATCTCAGCTCGCTGATCACATAATCGTATGTCCAGGGGAGTGATATGCAAATTCTGTCTGACAATTTTTCATTGGCCTTTTATCAAGTTCAGAGGTAACTGAGCCCTTCAAGAAAGACCCCTAGTGTCACTTCATTTGACACAACGTCGAGTGAGCGACAAACAGGGAACTATCTTGATCTATATAGTTCCATGTCTTCATGAGGATATTATAAACTTTGTGATTAGAATTTCCTAAACTGACTGCTGAGCAATAAAATTATCTTGATTCTGAGATAACCTTGGAGGAGCTTGGCTAGGTAATTAAGGCCTTACCTACAGGCAAGGCTCTGGGGCCAGATGGCTTTGCCACTGAGATTTTTAGATCTTATGCTACAGAATTTGCTCCAATTTTTCTAGAAGTTAATAAAGAATCACTAAAGAATGGAAAGCTTCCGCCAACCATGACGCAAGCCCGGATCAGTCTGATTCTTAAAAAGAACAAAGATCCAAGTGAGTGTAAAAGTTACCATCCAATTTCCCTGATCCAGCTAGACATTAAAATATTGTCAAAAGTTTTGGCTAACCGATTATGTAAAGTTCTGTAAATGACATCTCTTATACATATAGATCAGGTGGGGTTTCTTTGGGGCCATAGCTCTTCTGATAACATTAGGTGTTTCATCAATATCATGTGGTCAGTGGCGAATGATCAGATACTGTCGCTGCCATCTCACTTGACGGGATTATCTTTTTAAGATTTTGGAAATGTACAGGTTCAGAAATAATTTTATTGGTTGGATTAAGTTACTTTATAGACATCTAGTACAAACAAATGTATTAATTTCAGATTATTTTACTCTGGACAGGTACCCCTCTTTCCTCATTATTGTTTTGTCTTGCCTTGAAACCATTAGCAGCCACGATAAGAAAGGAGGATGATTTGGTATTGGAGGAGGGAGTGTGGGCTAGGATTCTAAAAACTGATCAAGTCTGCATCTAGAGATGCAAGGGTGCACCTTATGCAATTCAAGATTTTACATCGATTCTGTTGGACTACCTCTAGATTGTATAGGCTTGGTCTTAAAGACACACCTCATGTCATCCGAATAGCTCCACCCCATGTCGTCCGAATCGCTCCAAACTGGTGTCATTCCTTTGTGCTCGATTTGTGCCGGTTTGTGCCGTAATATTAGCACTTTATCTATTTCCATTCCTTATAAATAACAAGGAGTGGTGCACGGAGATGGGGAGGGTTGCGGCTTTCGAGGAAGTGTCAGCTAGAAGACTGGGGAACTCGGATTCGTTTGTTGGGAAATGGGGCAACTATTCTGTGTTCTTGGAGGGCTTTTGGGGAGGGGCAGTGGAGAGAAAGGTATAGTTATAAATGTGTGTGATAATTATTTTATTTGTATTTGTGTGTGTGTGTGTGTGTGACCACAGAAATATTTGTTGAGGGTCATGGTGGGTTGGGGATTGGGAGGGTTAATAGTGGGGGTTAAATTTTGATTCTGTGTATATATATATATATATATATATATATATATATATATATATATATATATATATATTTAGCTTTTATTTGTTTACTGTATGAATCAATAAAAAATGTTAATCACAAAAAAATAAAATACAATTTGCCTAAAAAAGCATGTCAAAGTTGGCATCAGCAATTCATTGTTAAAGTCATTGTTTACACATTTGTTAATAAGGGAAACACAAAGGGCACCGATTTCACAGACTGAAACTTATATAGTCTGTTTACTCAAGAATGCATATGCTCATTAACTGGGCAAGTCTTTTTGTGTGCTTTGAGCTTAAGAAGCAACATTTATAATACCTTTGTAGTCAAATGTTATTGCTGATTGGACATATGTTTTTTTTTATTACATAGGAACTTTTACCTACAGTACATAAAAAATAGCTGCCCAGGGGCATTAACAAAATGGCTGGCAGGGGTTTTTAAAGGAGGGTTCACCCTAAAATCATAATGTCATAATTTACTCACATTCGTGTTGTTTCAACCTCCCATTTCTTTCTTTTATCCATAGAAAACAAAAAGAGACGTTAGGAAGTATATTAGCCTCAGTCACCATTCACTCTCATTGCATCTTTTTCCCACATTATTCTCAACATCATAGTTTGTGTTCTGGAAGAATGTCTGGTTTGGAATAACATGAGTGCAGGTAAACGATTTTGTCCATTTTGCCTCACAGGCCATTTACAGTATTAGGCAATATGTTGAGATAATTATGTTGAAATCATTGAGGCATCTGCTTCGGTGAGCATTTTAGGTAGATTTATTTGCCCCTTCAAGTGGCAATTTCAACGTGAGATTTACCCCACATGAGATAATATGACTTCATGTGTATAAATGACACTGACAAGTATACAAAATGCAATTTTGTGAGCACAGTAATGGGCTTTAGTGGACATGAAGGGCAGAGGGGAGAGCAGCAATGCGAAAGGCATTAGTTAGTCCTTATTATATTCCACTCAAGTCTGTTCTACAGAGAAAACAGTCGTCAGTCGATTGCATGGTCCTGACCTGCGTTCTATCCTGTATCATGTCGTATCAACGTGATTATGGCTGATCTCTACACCCATAATTACTTCACATAAACTCACAAGTTATGTGTGCACAGTGGAGATCTCATGTCATCATAGCAGAAGGATTACACCCCCCCAACCCACACCTACCTACCTAACTTTCTGCAATGACAAAGAGAACATCAGCATCCACAATCAGCTATGCACCTCAAAAAATGCTCCAAAAATGTGTAGTTCTGCAGATACAGTGAGGCTCATACTCACATTGATTTATATTGTGCCTTGTCGCCCATAAGTCGGATCCCTGCTAAGCGTTCATTAATTTTTCAGGACCCATGGAGCCATTGTGTGATATAAATCTCTGCTAAACCTTGATACTGGCCCACGCCATGACTTTGAAGTGCAGCCTAATTAAGAGCCTGTACAGTTAACGACCATTACAGTAAGGTACTGGGAAGATCTAAGAAATATATGACGTCTGTTTTAATATACAAACAGTGTGGTTAGAATACACCATATGTGAGAGCATGTCTTTCGGTATATGTAGAACATCATCACTCTCACGGGTTGCTTTTTTGAGGCTGTGTCAGTCTTGAGTCACCGTAAATGTAATATTCCTTGATCAGTGTCTTTTGTTGGTCCTGAAACCACATTCCTTTCAAATAAACATAGTCCTAGCCATAAAATACCCCTAAAATTAGGGTGTGATAGGTTAAAAAAGAATGGTGAATAAGCGTCTAAACCTAATATTAAACCTAAAAATAAAGATTATGTCATCATTTACTAATTCTCAAGTTGTTCTAAACACATATGACCTTCTTTCTTACATGGAACCCAAATTGAGATGTTATGCAGAATGACAGTCTTAGTCACGCTTCACTTTCATTGCATATTTTGTCCATACAATGTGACAGTGAATGGTGACTGATGCTAACATTCTGCCATCTCCTTTTAGTCCAAAGTATATTTCGGTCAAATGCAAACAATCAGCATTCGTGTACAGGACGCATTACGCAAATCTCGTAATTAGTAGAGTGCTGGAGCACTTAACACGTACAGCCTGGTTTTTCTAACCGTGCATCTTTGAACATGCCTGCAATTAATTGCATGAATTAGTGGATCCACAAGGTGGCAATACTCACATTTGAGCCTTTGCTGTCATGAAGAAAAGCTAGAAGACAACGTAATCACCAGTAAACCAAAGGAGACGAAGGTAAAAACAACAATACTAGACATGCATGTCAAGAGCACTTGTGTGAGGAGGTCAGGAGATATACTATATATCTATAACTCGAGTCTGAAGGAATATAAAGACATCTTTAAGGGACTAAACTCCTGAAGAGAAATTGTCCAGCATTTCATAGCAGTCGTAGCGCATATGCGCACACCGTCAAATAGAATATACTTTGCAGGCTCACGTTCGACAGACACTGAGTGAAAAGAAGTATACTTTAGGCTTTTGTGTCCATGGAAAGTCATACAGGTTTAAACAACATAATGAGAGAATTTTCATTATTTGGTAAACTCCCCCTTTAACCCTAAATTCTTATTGGTTGATTTAGGACCAACAGGGTTGTTGATTCAGGAATATGTGCAACTTGGAAAAAGCACAGTCAGAGACTTCTCTCTGTTTTCTGAAATTCAAAGAAAACTCCATGTGTGGAACAGCTTCAAGGTTGATTCCAAAAACCTTGAGATGTCCTCCCCAAGCAAGTAAAGCAAGCTTCAAGTGGCATCCCATCCAGGCCAGGGCTATTCACTAACAGAGCTGAGCCAGCCAAGAGTGCCTTGTGGGCGGATCAGTCATTATTGATCACAGAGCAAGGTTTAGTTGTTCTTCAACTGGCCAGACTGTAAAATGCTTGGCTTGACTGAAATATTGCACACCCTAAAGCTGGGCACAGACCCAAAACAAATGAGAAAAAGCCTTTACAGGGCATACTGTATGCATGGCCAACTGTGGCGACCTTGGGGCTAAGTACTAGTATTTACTGTGTCACCAAGAGAGGGCCCATGTAAAGAGAGGGATAAAACAGGAGGATTCTGAAAACTGTCACTCCTTACCTTGATATGTAGATGGATGCGAATTTATCACCCAGTCTCAAGGCAGATGCTAATTTAATACACAGGATTAAGGTAAAATCTTCCACGTGCAGCATTGACAGCTTCACACATCCTTGGCATTCTAGCTGTCAGTTTGTCCAGATACTCAGTTGACATTTCACCCCACGATTCCTGTAGCACTTGCCATAGATGTGGCTGTCTTGTCGGGCACATCTCATGCACCTTACAGTCTTGCTGATCCCACAAAAGCTCAACGGAGTTAAGATCCATAACACTCTTTTCCAATTATCTGCTGTCCAATGTCTGTTTCTTTGCCCACTCTAACCCTTTCATTTTTTTCTGTTTCAAAAGTCGCAATTTCTTTGCAATTCTTCCCATAAGGCCTGCACCCTTAAGTCTTCTCTTTACTGTTGTACATGAAACTGGTGTTGAGCAGGTAGAATTCAATGAAGCTGTCAGCTGAGGACATGTGAGGCATCTATTTCTCAAACTAGAGACTCTGATGTACTTATCCTCTTGTTTATTTGGACATCTGGGCCTTCCACATCTATTTCTGTCCATGTTAGCACCAGTTGTTCTTAGTCTTTAAAGACTGTAGTGTACATCTTTGTATGAATCTTCAATTTCAAGCATTTTATAGCCTTCATTCCTCAAAACATTGATTGACTGACAAGTTTCTAGAGAAAGCTGTTTTTTTTCTGCAATTTTGGACCTAATATTGACCTTAAGACCTTCATTTAATGAATCAAATCGCTTTCAGTTGTGTTTGATATAATGGCAAGTGATTTTCTGGTACCAAATTAGCAATTTAGCATGATTACTCAAGGATAAAGTGTTGGAGTGGTGGCTGCTGGAAATTTCCTTCCAAAACATCCAAATCTGTACATTCCAAACTTTTGGCCACCACTTTAAATAACTTTACAGAATTAGTTATTTAAACAGAATATTGCACCATCCTGATTATGATAGCGATTGTAGGATAGTTTTAAAGTGCATACATAGAGTATTCAGATCCCTTCACTTTTTCACATTTTGTTATGTTGCAGCCTTATGCTAAAATGCTTTAAATAATTATTTTCACATCGGTCTACTCTCCATACCCCATAATGACAAAGCAAAAAACAGATTTATGATAACTGCAAATTTATCAAAAATAAAAACTGAAAGTATTCAGACCCTTTGCTGTGACACTTGAAATGTAGCTAATGTGCATCCCATTTCTCTGGATCACCTTTGAGATGTGTGACGAGGAGGAGGGTGTGGCTGGGCTGTGAGGATGCACGCCTGGCACTGAATTGTCCTAATCAGCCGGAGGTGCCAGTTCAAGAGAGAGAGAGAGAGAGACACGTGGCCACACGTTAAGACACACGTTGTGTGTGTGTCTGTGTATTTATGTTTAAGTTCAGTTAAAATTGTCATTAAAATTATGTTGAATGTTCTGCCATTTCCCACCTTGCCCATCCTGTTAAACCCGTTACATTGGTGCCAAAACACAGGAAGGAGGAGGAATGCGCTGTTGTTGAGTCCTTGCTGCTGCTGGCCGCCGGGTAGAGGAGGAACTGCTGCCATCCACCAGAAAGGGGAGGAGCCATTACTGTCCGCCAGAGGTCAGAAGACACACTGCCACACGGGAAAGAGTGGCTGTCATCCGCCAGAGGGCGGAGGAGTGGCTGAGGACCAGGCGACAGCATGTCCTGGGACTGGCGAGTGAGTTTTATTCTCGCTCTCTCTCTCTCTCTCTCTCTCTCGCTTCTCTGTCTCTCTTTCTCTACCCTTTCTCTTTCCCTCTCACCTCTACCTCGTCTCTCCCAGGGCTCCAGAGATGTGTTTAAGACCTGCTGGCAGAAGAACAGCCAGAATGGCAACACCACCTCTCCAGGAAGTATCTCAAGCCGGACGGTATCTTAGCCTGAATGAGGATGCACACCTGGCGCTGAATTGTCCAAATCAGCCAAGAGGGGGATAAAAGGCAGGCCAGAGGGTCTGGTCACTCTGGTTGAGGTCCACAGATCATGTGTGGAAATGGGAGAATCTTGCAGAAGGACAACCATCACTGCAACACTCCACCAATCTGGGCTTTATGGCAGAATGGCCACGAGAAGCCTCTCCTCAGTGCAAGACACATGAAAGCCTACTTGGAATGCGCCAAACTAGAGGAAACCAGGCATTGCTCATCGCCTGTGCAATGCCATCCCAACGGTGACGCATAGCATCATGCTGTGGGAGTGTTTTCAGCGGCAGGGACTGGGGTACTGGTCAGGGTTGAAAGAAAACTGAATGCAGCTAAATACAGAGATATTCTTAATGAAAACCTGGTGCAGAGTGCTCAGGACCTCACACTGGGCTGAAGGACAATGGCCCTAAACACACAGCCAATACAATTAAATAGTGGCTTAGGGACAACACTGTGAATCTCCTTGAGTGGCCCAGCCAGAGTCCAGACTTGAACCCAATCTAACATCTCTGGAGAGACCTGAAAATGGCTGTCCACTGATGGTCCCCACCCAACCTTACAGAGATTGAGAGGATCTGCAGAGAAGAATAGCAAAAAAAATCCCCAAATCCAGGTGCGCAAAGCTTGTCGCATCATACCCAAAAATACCTGAAGCTGTAATCGCTACCAAAGGTACATCAACTAAGTACTGAGTTAAGGGTCTGAATACTTATGTCAATGTAATTTATATATATATAAATTATATATTATATATTTAATATATATATTTATTCAAAAGCAGTGGCATGGAATATGTGTAAAAGCTATTCATAAAATATTAAGATAATGTAAAAAATAAGTCAAGTTAGTATAGTTTAATGGGGCTTTAGAAAAGAAATACTCGTTTAAATTTTAATATGACATTATCATTCCCTAGTCTGTCATGTGTCTGTCGGCATGTGTTTTGAAGATAACTTGGGCATATAGCATTATCTGATGTGTTGTAGCCATTTGTAATAGTTTAATTTATCTGATGAGGGAGAATACAATTAGACACCAAAGCATAAATTGTGTTTGCATGACAAGTATTGGGGACAATTATGGATGTGCTTCGTGTGAATTAAAGGTTCAGCAAGTCGACAGCACTTGTGGCATAATGTTCATCATCACAAAGTAATTTAGAATTGTCCCTCCTTTCTTTACTAAACAAATGCGGGTTAAAGTGAGGCGCTTACAATGGAAGTAAATGGGGCTAAACCGCAAATGTTAAAATACGCATTGTTTCAAAAGTATCCCCACAAGACGTAAACATGTGTTGACACGACTTTGGTGTGGAAAAATCGCTTACTAACCTTTTCTGTTCAAAGTTATTTCCAGTTCTGCAGCCTACTCAACATGACGCTGCAAACACTAAAACGACCGCAAAATTATTTAAACTTTAAAGCAACCCTGTAAAATTTGGCAAGTGAGACAAACATTAATAAAACGTCGATAGGCTTCTACTTGGGCTTTCAGATAGCTCCCTCTAGTGGGTAAAACAAACACTGCTTTCTTTCAAACTTGCAACTGTAAACACATTAAGATCCTTGTAACCCATGTCAGAACATTTTTCCTTTTATTCACTTTTATTAACTCCAGTCAAAACTTTAAAAAAAAGAAACAATACCGCAAAGATTATTGAAGGCTTTTGACAATGACCATCAAGTTTTAATGATAGTTAGTGTTCATTAGCATTAACACACTGCATGAAAGAAGTCTCTACAAATTATACCGCCTCATGATATCAGTGAAGCTTGTTTTCACTACTGAAATAGAACTGCTAAATATCAGCACAAATTTTGGTTTCCAGTTACTTACATAGGCCAAGTTATGAATTATTCATATTATTAATTATTACTAATCTGAGACAATCTGAATTAGTTATTCAAAGTCTGTCATTAATAAGTAACACACACACACCAAAACAAATGTCTGTTCAATGTACAGCATCAAATTAGACGCATCCCACTGTGCATGCTAGGAGCTGTTAAAGAATATCCAGCAGTATAAAGTGGTGTTTCAGGTTTGCTATCTGCTATAAAGAACATTGAACAGAAAGCCAACAGATTACATGCAAAAAATTAAGCTGAATAATAATAATAATAATAATAAAAAAGACAAAATTAGATTCTTCTTTCACGCAAGACTGCAAAAATCATGTAAACAATAACAAAAGATTTCCAAAAAAGTGCTATCCTTCAGAGAAAGGGAGCAGTGAGCACCATGTAGGCCATAGAGAAAGTTGTGAAAAGCCCCACGCTCTACTGGGCTGTGGCAGAGCCATCATGTAGGCCACTGTGTGGATGATACGTGAACCCACAAACACCCGGAAGTGCAAAATAGCCAAGGAGAGATCCGGCCCCGTGAGGGCATACAGAAGACCAATTACCACAAAGGGAATGATGTTCTCCAGGTTATTCTGATGGCATCTGTAATGAAAGAGCAAAGGCATTAGAAAGAGGTACCAGTATTTCTAGTCCAGTAATCTTGCCATAAAACTGTTTATTTGTTTACCTTCGCACTCTTTCCACGTCTGGATCAATCCTGACCAACTTCTTTCTGTCTTCAGAAGTCTTTATCAAACTGGTGTCCTCCAAGTTTGAAAAAACCTTCAGAAATGTTGAGGAGCTATTAAATCTTTTCAAGTGTACACAATATACAGTAAGGCGTATATACCGCAAGTATATGCAATAAATAGGGTACCTTTTTTGTCAAGCGATAGTATGAGGTCATGGGGCTCATAAGCATCATTTTGAGGATGACTATGTTATTATATAAGTGGAAAAGGCCAGGAAGACCTTGCTGTCAATCATGTGCACAATTTCTGCCATCTTTATTCAAACTGCAATTGGCAGAGCAAGTATAAACAAAACCATGCAACTGAAATAAATATTATTTTTAGGGTAAACACATCTGTTGACATCTTAAAGAAAAAAAGTCTAAACATCTATGTTATTGTTTATTTTGAAGGAGAAGGCATAAGTCTTACAAAGGGAATATCAGGCTACATGTGTGAGTTAATATGATGAATAAACATTGTTTACACCTTCACAGCTTACATTTCTAGTCACTGTCAATGTAAACAAAAACCAAAAACTTTGTCGCACAATTGAAACGATTTTATTTTGTGGATGTTTACAGTTCCTTATTATTATTATTTTACATGTGCAATATAGTTTTGACTACATTACCGTTTGTTCTTTTTTGTCAACAAGTTTAACGGGAAGAATACAAATGCTAATCTTTCGCACGATCTAAGACGCTCCAGGCGGTCTTCAGGGAATGCCTAAAATAAATTATGAAAAGCACACTTTATAAACAGCTTAACGTCAACATGAAACAAATAAAGTACGAGTAAAAGCGCTCTCAAATAAAGTACGATTTTTAAAGCTACTCTCCCAGTTAAACACTCGTGAAGTGAAACTCCTGAATTTACGTGCGAAGGTGGGCGTGTCATGTACCGTGTTAAGACCGCCTTCACCTTTGTTACTTATTAATATTCAATAAGCAACTAACGCGCTCACAGAATAAAGAATCATTTATTTATGCTTATTGTATATTTATTATTTTTATGTTTATTCATAATTATTTATGTAATACTTTTACTCGTGTAAATGTATTATACTCTGTTTTCGTTTTGCACATTTGACTATTTTCACTGTTTATACATATTATACTTGTGTATAGCCTACATATTTACATTTATAAATATTGTATTGTATTTTTTTCTCTTTATGTAACTTCTTAGTTTTACTCTTGTGATTCTGGCTCAAAAGTCTTTCTCTGGAACTCACTAAACCTATATTTTATTACCAACTATTAAGCCTAATTTTGCATGCTGAATTGTTGTGCATTTGATAATAAACTTTGACTTGACTGATCTTCTCCCAAACTGTTCTTTGCGCATTTCAGAAGACCTTAGAATTATAAAATGTAGATAGTAGCTACATTCCTAAAAGTGCATTTGACGTCAACATTTTCTAATGTGTATAAATAATTGCAGAAATCATGTTACAAAGTTCAATTTTTAAGAAAAGAACTCCAGCTATGAATGCTTGGAATGCAATGATATCTGAAAAAGACCATAAACATAACAACACTCTTTTTATTGTCATTGTGTCACTGTCAACTTGCTGACTGTGAACAAACATGTCTTAGTTGATACAGTGACATACAACCAGTATCATCACAGACTCCTACCTGTGCATTACTACTGCATGTTCTTAAGTCTTTCAAACTATAAAGATTCTTTAAAACTATTGATGACATGTTGACTCTTTCTATACTAAATAATAAGGTTACATTAATGCATTAAGTATCATGAACTCACAATAAACTATATATTTTTTCACCGTTTTATAAAGCTTTGTTAATGTTAGTTCACAGTACATTAACTAATGTTAACATCTACAACTTTTGAATTTAAAAATGTGTTAGTATATGTTGAAATTAAAATTAACTATTATTAAATGCTGTAAATGTATTGTTCATTTTTATGCTAACTAATATTGTTAACTACTACTAACAAATGAAACATTATTTTAGAGAGTTGCCGTCTTTATTAAAAACTGCACAGAATGTAAAATGAAAAGATATAGCCAGTAATTACAAAACATATTTAAAAAAAGGCCTCGTCCTTTGTCCTATATCCTACAGTGCTGTGCACCCTTTAGAGCTGGAGAGCAGTGGTAAGCACCCTGTAGGCCATAGAGAAAGTTGTGAGTAGTCCCACCATCCAGGCCAGACCTCTGCTAGGCTGTGGCAGAGCCATCACGTAGGCCACTGTGTGGATGATACGTGAACCCACAAACACCCGGAAGTGCAACAGAGCCGTGGAGAGATCCGGCCCCGTCAGTGCATACAGAAGACCAATTACCACAAAAGGAATGATGTTTTCCAGGTCATTCTGATGGCATCTGTGATAAAAGAGGGGTGAAAATAGCTGAAAATATTCACATTTGACTGTTTAAATCTGGTTTGACTGGTCCTTTGCTATTACCTTCGAACACGCTCTACATCAGGATTGGTCTGAAGCAACTTCTTTCTCTCCTCTGGATTCTTATTACCCACTGCAGTGTCCTCCCAATTTGGAAAGGACTGTATAATGAGCAGAACAACTTGGTTAAGACTTATTACCTTTGAACCTCAAATGCTGGTTTATTAATTTATTTTTAGCAATTATGACTTTATAATGAATATTTAATAAAATGTTTAGTCATTGTGTCTTGAACAGCAATAAGGAATAATATTGAGAATATAGTATACTATAAATTCAAGTTAAGCCTAACTTTAACAAAAATAAATTGACAGTTTTTAGAAATTTTGAAAATGCAACACATATAATCAATGGGGCAGACTGGGTCTTTTATCACTATTATACAAGCCAAGAGGTCAAATATACCCTTTTTACAGTTTTGCAGTAAATTGCACCACGTTCCTAATTAGACTGGAGCAGTACTGTTTCCAAACAGAAGTGTGGGGAAAAAGTGTCAAGTTATAAAAGACAAGCTATATTTATAGTCTTGATTTACATTTATTTGAAGTTAATATTGATATGCAGAATGAATCAGTCACTTCATGCATATAATTTTCTAAATAGAGTGCACCTTTCTGGTAAGCCTGTAGTATATGGTCAGGAAGGACATGAGTATCATTTTGAGGATGACAATGGTGGCATATGTGGAGAAGGCCAGGAACACATCATTGTTTATCAGATGGGCCATTTTCCAAATTTTCCTGAAAAGGAATGCAAATGCAACAAATAAGATTACTGAACAAAAGCAAACTAAACCCATTAAACAATAACCCCAAAAGCTTGAATATTTTGAATAATGAGCAATAACAAAGAGACGGCAGAAATTAGTATAATGGGCAGTAAGATATCTCAGAAATGCATAGTGCCTTCAGTCTAGCATACACATTTTACATTGGGTGTCCTGTTTTATTCAATATAGCCTATTAAAGGAATATTCCGGGTTCAATACAAGTTAAGCTCAATCAACAGAATATGTGGCCTAATGTTGATTGTCACTACAATTAATTTTGACTCATCCCTCCTTTTCTTTAATAAAAGCAAAAATTGAGGTTATAGTGAGGCACTTACAATGGAAGTCAATTGGCCAATTTTTGAACATTAAAATACTCAAACAATAGACATGATTTTAGTGTGATAAAATCGCTTACTAAACTTTTCTGTGTAAATTATAGACAATTTTACAACTGTTGTTGCCATGATTTCAACAAACCCTGAAATGACTGTAAAAATCATACTTTAAACAGCTTTAAAGTTAAAGCTTTAAATATAAGCTTCACATATCTGCATTTAAACACTCCAAAATTGGCCCCATTCACTGCCATTGGAACTGTGTGCCCCACTGTAACTTCAATTTTTGCTTTTATTAAAGAAAATGCGGGATGAGACGAAATTATTTTTGTGATAATCAATCAACATGCTACAAATGCTGTCGATTAAGCATAACTTGTGTTGAACCCGGAATATTCCTTTAAATGTCATCAGGGAAATGTAACCAATAGTTTTGTTAACAGTTTTCTTCTAAAGGAAATGCCACTTTATTGAATTTGTTCAGGGTTATATTTTCATCGTATATATACACCAATAATAAACAAAACGTTCATTGACTATGCAAATTTTGTCAATGGTACAACAGTATTTGACGAGAAACTTCCATACGAGTTCCTCACAGTCGTAGGCCTATAGTGTTGTCTCTCACTTTCTAATATGTTTTACTCTAGATTCGGATACTGATACCGAGCTGGTAACACGAATTTAACACGAAGTTAAATCACTCCGAAATCAACGGAGCTGTTTACACTGCACGCGAGCGTATCGAAAATATTGCAGCGCGCGCAGGAAATTTATGATCAGAGTTTTGCTTATCACCTTTCAAATCAAAATGCATATATCTAAATTGGCGCAATTTGGTAAATATTGCCGCATGCTTACCTCGAAGTCGACTCTCTTGGATAACGCGTGTAAGTGAACGCCTTGTACTACTTCAACAGTGTATGGCGTAAGTTCAAGTGTATGACAGCCTACTTGGATCAAAGCCAATGCATTTCTCCATGATTGTTCAACTTCCTAGTGATTTCTTTCTCTCTCTCTTTCTTGTAGTTATGACAGTTTAACCATTTAATACCTTGGAAACTTGTGGATTAATAATCGTAGATTATATCTGTACAATCAATTTATACAGCTAAATTAAACAGCCCAATAACTGCCTTTTTGACAAATTCATACAGTAATACTGCTGGCAAGTGCATGCATTTTTATGGTTAAGTTACTTCTCAAGCCTGTTTGTCACCTTTAGCACAGCAGAGAAGGGGGTTTGTATTTAACACAAAATCAAACAACGGTTTTTCTGGAATATCATCTTGTCTGCCTTCTTCCCAGTATTATGTTGTTTATGTGAATACTGCTGAGTCACTGCAACACTATCAGAAATAATGTTTGGATTTACCCATGTGGCCCCACATTTCCCTAGCAATCAATACTAATCCATCTCAAAATCTCAGAGGCCAATTATTTTTCTGTAGTGCTCTTGTCCAAACTTTGCAAATGAGCGCAGTCTTAAAAGGTTGGAGTGTAAATTTTGTCTTCTCATTCATCTTTGTTCTCCTGTGTTTGTCGACAGTGGGGTTCCAAAATCTAAATCCACATAAAAAATATGGGATTCAAAAATTAATTAAACCTTGAAATAAACAAATAATCTTTTAGAATTTTGAAAATTGTAAAGTAAAGGAACATTACGATGTAAAATGCATGCATACATATTCTGCGCTTTTTCTAAGTCCCAAACATTTGTGACATTGTCAATGTTAACTCCTTTCTAACAAGTTAAAAGAGGAACAAAACAGGGTTTGCATGCTGTCGTTAATTTAAAGCAAAAAATGAAGAGAAACAAATTCAATGTTTTTATAGTATACTGTAATAAAAAAGATTTTCACTGGTGGACTATTTCAAAGTGGTATACATATTTCATAGTATATATATATATATATATATATATATATATACTGTATATATATATATATATATATACAGGTCCTTCTCAAAAAATTAGCATATTGTGATAAAGTTCATTATTTTCCATAATGTAATGATAAAAATTAAACTTTCATGTATTTTAGATTCATTGCACACCAACTGAAATATTTCAGGTCTTTTATTGTTTTAATACTGATGATTTTGGCATACAGCTCATGAAAACCCAAAATTCCTATCTCAAAAAATTAGCATATCATGAAAAGGGTCTCTAAACGAGCTATTAACCTAATCATCTGAATCAACTAATTAACTCTAAACACCTGCAAAAGATTCCTGAGGCTTTTAAAACTCCCAGCCTGTTTCATTACTCAAAACCGCAATCATGGGTAAGACTGCCGACCTGACTGCTGTCCAGAAGGCCATCATTGACACCCTCAAGCAAGAAGGTAAGACACAGAAAGACATTTCTGAACAAATAGGCTGTTCCCAGAGTGCTGTATCAAGGCACCTCAGTGGGAAGTCTGTGGGAAGGAAAAAGTGTGGCAAAAAACGCTGCACAACGAGAAGAGGTGACCGGACCCTGAGGAAGATTGTGGAGAAGGACCGATTCCAGACCTTGGGCGACCTGCGGAAGCAGTGGACTGAGTCTGGAGTAGAAACATCCAGAGCCACTGTGCACAGGCACCAGAAACAGCAGCAGAAGCGCCTGATCTGGGCTACAGAGAAGCAGCACTGAACTGTTGCTCAGTGGTCCAAAGTACTTTTTTCGGATGAAAGCAAATTTTGCATGTCATTCGGAAATCAAGGTGCCAGAGTCTGGAGGAAGACTGGGGAGAAGGAAATGCCAAAATGCCTGAAGTCCAGTGTCAAGTACCCACAGTCAGTGATGGTCTGGGGTGCCATGTCAGCTGCTGGTGTTGGTCCACTGTGTTTTATCAAGGGCAGGGTCAATGCAGCTAGCTATCAGGAGATTTTGGAGCACATGCTTCCATCTGCTGAAAAGCTTTATGGAGATGAAGATTTCATTTTTCAGCACGACCTGGCACCTGCTCACAGTGCCAAAACCACTGGTAAATGGTTTACTGACCATGGTATTACTGTGCTCAATTGGCCTGCCAACTCTGCTGACCTGAACCCCATAGAGAATCTGTGGGATATTGTGAAGAGAAAGTTGAGAGACGCAAGACCCAACACTCTGGATGAGCTTAAGGCCGCTATCGAAGCATCCTGGGCCTCCATAACACCTCAGCAGTGCCACAGGCTGATTGCCTCCATGCCACGCCGCATTGAAGCAGTCATTTCTGCAAAAGGATTCCCGACCAAGTATTGAGTGCATAACTGAACATAATTATTTGAAGGTTGACTTTTTTTGTATTAAAAACACTTCTTTTATTGGTCGGATGAAATATGCAAATTTTTTGAGATAGGAATTTTGGGTTTTCATGAGCTGTATGCCAAAATCATCAGTATTAAAACAATAAAAGACCTGAAATATTTCAGTTGGTGTGCAATGAATCTAAAATATATGAAAGTTTAATTTTTATCATTACATTATGGAAAATAATAAACTAATTTTTTGAGAAGGACCTGTATGTATGTGTATATATACACTGATCACTGATCGGCGATCAGCCACAACATTAAAACCACCTGCCTAATATTGTGTAGGTCCCACTTGTGCCACCAAAACAGCGCCAAACCTGCATGTCAGAATACCTTTCTGAGATAATATTCTTCCCACCAAAATTGTACAGAGTGGTTATCTGAGTTACCTTAGACTTTGTCAGTTTGAACCAGTCTGGCCATTCTCTGTTGACCGGTCTCATCAGCAAGGCGCTTTCGTCTGCAGAACTGGTCAGGAGCTTCAGTTAATGTTCACATCAACCATCAGAATGGGGGGAAAATGTGATCTCAGTGATTTGGATTGTTGGTGCCATATGGGCTGGTTTGAGTATTTCTGTAACTGCTGATCTCCTGGGATTTACACACACAACAGTCTCTAGAATTTACTCCAAATGGTGCCAAAAACAAAAACATCCAGTGTGCAGTAGTTCTGTGGACATTTTCAAATAAACAATGAAATTCACAAGATAAAACTTCATATAATATACGTATACACATATGTATACGTGTATATATGTATATATACATGTGTATATAGTAGCGCTTTCAATATAGCAAATGGTGAATATAATTTAGAAATCACTCCTTTTTGTTTTTATTAGCATTTTTCATACTTTCCCATCCTTTTCGGAATTGGGGTTATATACTGTATATACACATATATATATATATATACAGAGATAATAATAAAAAATATAGTATATATAGAAATAAAAAATAAGAATATATACGTGTGTGTGTGTGTGTGTGTGTGTGTGTGTGTGTGTGTGTGTGTGTGTGTGCAAATACAAATCTGTTATATACAGATCCAAGGGAATGTATGGCAGAAGAGGTATGGTATGTTGGATGAAAATAAATAGACTAGCTCTGTATTGCACATAATTATTGCTCAATGTGGCAGTTTTAATGGTTCATGAGATGGATAGCCTGAAGGAAAACACTGTTCTTGTGCATGACGGTTCTGGTGCACAGTGCTCTGTAGCGACGTACAGAAGGCAACAGTTCAAAAATCCATCATATCTAGTACAAATCACATCATTAACAACCTAATAATACACATTATGACTGGACTTTTGATATGTTAGACCCATAAGGCAAAGCAAAACAAGATAACTAAGGTATGTGTTCGGCCATTCAATCTCTTGTTTACGTTATTTGTATAATTCACTCTGTTTTAGAGAGACATAGGGAGAGATAGGGAGAGAGAGAGAGAGAGAGAGAGAGAGAGAGAGAGAGAGCTTTTACGAGCAAGAGACAAACACAAATAATGCAGTATGATTTCCCAAAAGGACTTCTTAATGGCCAACACATGAATTGATCTCTCACCAGTCTCACCAGTAATTGGGATGCCGGCTGTGGTGTCATTTTATTGATTTTTCACTGGTAGCCAACTTGCACTCGGGTTGTAGGACAACGATGACTAAATAACAGCCAGACCAATGATCTTAATACTAGGAGCCAAGCACAGCTATTGATTTCATTACTGAATGCCTCCTAGGCTCCAAACACATACATTTTTTTATCGACCCAAGGTGGCGTCTACATTTCTCCCTGCACTGTCACAAACACTGCGCCAGGGCATTCAAAGGCAGAATGCTGAGTATGTACAAATACATGGCCTTAGTGAATGCATACGCCATAAATTACCCATTGAGAATCAGTGTTTGGAGGTGGCTCACTTTTATAAGTGATTGAGAACTTATGGATAGAGGCTAAGTTGAATGATGAAGCTGTCTACGGTAGACATCCTGAAAGCAATTAATAGGTTTATGGAATACTGTCAATAATTTTGTCTTGCACTGGAAAGACAGTTTTATTTGAATCAAGAAAATACTTTGGACACTCTGTATTGTTCATAATACTAAAAATATTTAGTATCATATAAAAAATCATATTAAGAGCCAACTTTTCACCCTGCCTAATGATTCGAAAACAGTGTAGTGGAGACTTATGCAAGTATCATCATTACTATTGCTCACATAAATGAAAAAAATTATTAATCGAAATGTCAAATGTTTTTTTCTTCTAGGGGTTTTTTGTTCATGTAACTGAACTGTTACAGCATGGCATTAGCTACACCATGGTTATGGGTTTGATTTTCAGGGAACACACCTACGTACTGATAGAATAAATAGGGCTGTCAATTAAGCATGTTAATTCATTGTGAGGATATATATATATATATATATATGCTGTGATTTTGACACCAGTCAAAGTGAGATGCTCCAAAAGTATCTATCTGTCTCGAGTACATTGATGTGTACCTGGAAAATCCCTTATAATGAATCTCTCACAGATAGATTGATGAATTTAATTGCAAAATGGATTGCTGACAGGCTAATATTTTATAATATGGAAGTAAGACTAGATTATATAGACTTTGTCTTAAAGACACACCCATCTGCTGGCGATGCCAATCAGAAGTTGGAGAAACAGCCCATGTCTTTATGGGGGGTGTTAAGATTCAAGATTTTTGGTTTAAAAAAAAAAATACAAGAGTTATTTGTGAAACATTTTGGGCACTCAAATTTTACTTTGCCCCAGACTTTGTATTTTGGGCGATGTGGTGGTCATAAATTTGGGGGCCAAATCTATTTAAAAAAAATGGGTTCTGACTAGTATTATGATTGACAGACAAATTATTTTAAGGGGTTGGAAGTCGGACGGAGTGCCATCATTTCCGGAGTGGTGTGTGGAGATGGGGAGGGTGTCAGCTATTGAGGAGATGGCAGGTAGAAGACTGGGGTTTGGGGACTTGTTTTTCAGAAAGTGGGGTTTGGTGGTTTTGGGGGACTCTCAGGGAAGGGATGAGGAGAGAGAAGTTTAGTATAATAATGTGTGTTTATTATATATTTATTTATTTATTTTGTGTGTATGTGTATTATTTTATGTAACCGAGGGGGTGTTCGTTTGGGGTTAGGGTGGGGTTGGTGTTTGGGGAGGGATATTAGTGGGGGTTAAAAGTTAAATGTTGATTCAGTGTGTATGTGCTGTGTTTTTCTCTGTTAGGTTTTTTCTTTGAATCAATAATAAAAAGAATATTACAAAAATAATATGGACGTAAACAATGAACTTCCTTCTAAAGCCATTTTTTGTTTTGTCTTATCAATGTTTCACTTGTCTGCCACAACAATGTAATGCATTTAAATTATCTGAATTATATTTATAATATATATATTATAGTTATAATTATTTAAATATAACTATTTTTAATTATTTAATCATTATTTATTAAATTACTGCTATTTGAGGGCCTTTCTCAGCAAAAGATTATTTATGTGATTAGTTGATCTGCATATGTAATTCATTCCATTTAAAAAGGAGATCAAAATAAAGTGTTAGGCAAATACATAAATGTAAATGTTAAAGGGGATTTGTTTTAATTGAAACAGAAAGAACTGTAGCTGTGTACTGCCAACTGCAGAAATAAATCATTTGAAAATGTATATTGCTGATATCCTTGTCACTTCAAACTTAAACTTACTCGGACAAATCAAGAGATAAGACTTTCCTTTGTACAACAACTACATGACCTACAGCCAGACTGGGCAATCAGGTACATTCAAGTAATTATTCCAATTTTCAACAACTGTAAGGCAAACTTTTGCAAAAACCAAGTATCTCATCTGCTCTTATCATGAACATACTCTCAGTCAATGAACTTTCTGTTAATCAACTCATATTACCGACAGTAGCTTGACACCTTTCCATGGCACGGGCCTACAAGTGAGAACAGTCATGGGTGGAAGGTCTCATATTGGATATGGCTCCAGGGTGCAAATTAAGATAATTACAGACTGTGAATTCCTCGATAAGTGGCCCTCCAAACACAGACGATGCCATGTTCGTGCTTAATGCATATCTGAACAAAGCGGGTGCTCATGCTAGGTGTAACACTTGGGCCAGGCGCTCTGCAGGAGGGCTCGACTTATTAGGATGCTTATTTTAACAAAGTGTATCCACGCTGCACATCACTGCGTGGCCCCGCAGATCCGCTCTCCTCCTCACAAAGGGAAATAAATCTCTTTTCGGCAGGATAATTACCAAGATAATTTTATCCGTAATGATGCTTGTCAGTCAGGAGAGCTGATGAAATTAGAGATGTTCTTGTGTAAGAAAAAAAAGAGAATCCCAGCAGATTTATCTGTCAGGAACAAAAAAAAGATGAATAAAGAAACTAGAAAAAACACTTTCTTGCATTTCTGGCAACCTTATGCATAGTGGTGTTCAGATAGGGAATTTGATACAAACATTTGCATGTTCTTAAATAAATAGTTCACCCAAAAAATTTACTTTTGTCTTTATTTGATCACCTTCATGGTGCTTCAAAGTCATATGCTGTTATTATTTCAGTGGAACACAAGTGTACATTTCTGAAAAAATGCAGCTTTTGCCATAAAAGACAGTTCTTAGTGACCACAGCAGCAACAACATTAAAGCTCGCATCTAGCCTGTTTCCGAATCAGATCCAAAAATGTCCCAATGATGACAAAATAGTAAGGTTATTGTCAATTAATAATGACTTCAAGTTCGGTTAGTTCCTCACACAAACTTATATATAGTATTAGAAGACTTGTAATAGAGTGCATGAGTCAAATGGTCTACTTTTATGCTATTAAAATGTAGAGATGCCCCAATACCGATACTGGTATTGGCAGCCCATCCAATACTTTGCTCATGTACTTGTACTCTTGCTTGCAAAAATGCTCAGACACCAAAAACTGATACCATCTTACGTACAATTGTCATTCTGTAAACATTCAGTGCCAAAATAATAACCACATTATGTCCTAGTGTGATAACTAAACTGCAAAGGCTGAGATTTAATGAGATAAATATATAGTTTGCATGTGCTGCATGCTTCAAATGAGAGCGCTGGTGAATGTGTGGGGGACAGTGTTGTGTCGAAGCCTGCTGCTTTAAGAGCTCCTTGACTCATACACGGAAAACCGACGGAGGGCCTCTGCTTTTCTCCTTACACATGCTTCCCCTGGGAGAAATTAACAGGAAACATGGAATAAGTTTCCACTGTTATGCCGATGATACCCAACTTTATATTTCTTCGAAACCCACTGAAATTTCACAATTCTCCAAATTAGCAGAGTGTATCAATGAAATCAAAAATTGGATGGCCAGAAATTTCCTTCAACTCAGTTCCGACAAAACTAATTATTGGATCAAAAACTTCTAAAAATAAGCCAATAAACTGTAATTTGACTATTGATGGATGTATCAATAAGAACTTACGTGTTATATTTGATACCAACCTGTCCTTTGAAAATCCAATTGAACAGCATTCTTCCACATCAGAAATATTGCTAAGCTACGACACATACTCTCTGCTGCTGATGCCGAAAAATTAATTCATGACCTCAAGACTAGAATATTGTAATGCATCTGATGTCCAGCAAGTTCAGTAAATAAACTTCAATAGGTTCAAAATGAACCAAGATATATGATCATATTAGCCCCATTTTATCATCATTAAATTGGCTACCTATTACATTGTCTAACTTCGCAGTACTTAAGTGACATTCTGCCACGCTATATTCTATCATGTGCTTTACGATCGCAAAATTCTGGCCTTTTAATAGTTCCTAGAATATCAAAATCCACAAAAGGAGGTAGACAATTTTCCTATTTGGCTCCTAAACTATGGAATAATCTCCCTAACACTGATCGGGAAGCAGACACACTCACTCAGTTTAAGTCTAGACTAAAGACTCATCTATTTAGCCAGGCATACACCTAATTTATCCATCAACTCACAATTAGGCTGATTAAGTTAGGTCTGTCAGAAGAAACATTTATCATAATCTATAACTCTGCAAAACATTTTTGTGGCATCTACGCTAATATTATTCTATTTGTTTCCCTGTCTCAACCTCGGGATTCATATCCCGGCCAGATCCACCTCCGTTCCTACTTGGTGTCGGACTCCACTGCTATGTGTCTCTGAGACAAATAAATGCAGCTGGTGCCAGCCAGACATCACTTCAATCTATTACAATGGACTTCAGGGGATGAACTGATGCCAACTCCAACCATAAGACATGGGATACTTCATATGCCATTGTCTGAACCTTGGACTTAGGATGCACCCCACCGAACATCACCAAAATGTCCTCCTGGTTGAACTGCGATGCACCTCATTGATCTCTGCCTGCATCACCTTGGTCTTATGATGGACTACACTCTTAAAATGGTATACAAAGACTTTCAATTATTTGCCAACAAAAGCCTTCATCAGCCAATTAACAATGACAACTGCATCTGTGTGAACTTCTGCAGTTATTCCAGGATGAACTTCAAAGATATTAGTCATTAATCTTACAGTTCACACAAAATATTTGTTTAAACACTGACCCTTAACACTTACTTAGTTTACTCATTTTAAACCATGACCTGCACAGCACATAAATAACTAATATTGGCATTATATTTATGCTGGTTAGCCAGAGGGTAACTGGCCCCCACAGTGAGTCTGTTTCTCCCAAGGTAAATTTTCTCCATTAATCAACATCTTATGGAGTTTTGTGTTCCTTGTCACAGTAGACTTCATCTTGCTCACAAGGGGTCTAAAGACAATTATTATTTAATTATTTATTGTTATTCATAATTTACTATCATATTTAATCAAACTACACATTGATGACTCTAAGACTTTATAGATATTACGGTTTTCATTTTCTGTTAATACATGATTTTCTGTAAAGCTGCTTTGAAACGATGTGTGTTGTGAAAAGTGCAATATAAATAAAAATGACGACTTGGAAACACCATGAGCATTGCACGCTCTGTTTGTATAGCATATGAAAGCGAGCGGAGCACTAATTCACTTTGTAGTGCGAAGCACATATAGATCATTTAATTCAATTCAATAGCATCCTTTTACACTTTAACAATCGGATTGGGTCATGGGACCTGCCTTTCCAAAAGTGAAAAGCTACCATGAAAAACACACTGAAATGGCTTCACTCTAAAATAAAAGCTACATTTAAATGTAAACAAGGTTGACAGAAATATATCACTAGTGTATACAGTAGTTCTGTTATATTAATTGTAATACTACTATTACTAATAGTAATAATAAATCTATAGTAATTGCATTATATTTAAGCAATATCTCACATCTGTGATGCACTGTTATGAAACATATTGTATTCTGGATTATGCTGTGAGGTTCTGTATAAAAGCACTTCATTTGCTAAAAACAATACAGTTTTAATAAATAAACTTATTTAGACACTATTTTGATGATAAAATTGAAATATTCTGCTGACATGGGATTCAGAAAAAAACAGATATTGGTACTCACGCACATTCTCAAAGAAATAGTATCGGGACAACCCCACGTTTATGGTGCTTTTTGTGTTTTGCTGTGTTCTTTTTGCAGCTTGACAGCCATGGTCACTATAAACTGTCATTTATGCCAAATGTCTCCATTTGTATTCCACTGAAAGAAATAACAGCACAAGCAGCATTTAAAATGGCATAAGAGTAAGTAAATAATTACAGAATTAAAATTTTGAGTTAACGTCCCTTTAATCTGCCCAAACTCAGCCTTAATGTGGAAAACATAAAGAGTTTTCAGAATGAGTGACCATTGTTGACATTACATTAGCGTTGGTCTAAAGAGATAAAGCAGTTGTTTGGCTGGTACACAATAACAGCCTGTTTTCATCGGTGGACAACCTATATCTTGACACTTCATTTGCTGTTCACACACAGTAAACATGTAGACATGCTCAACATTATTTGCACACGGCTTTTTAACCAAGAAAAGCACTTGATCGCAATGCAGAAAAAGATAGATCCAATACTTACTCTAGTGGCACTGCAACAGCAAAGCTTTGATCTTAGATATGAATTATATTAACTTGTCTGGGCTTTCAAAAAGGGGTTACTTAAATTATTTCAGAGATGCCTCTTCTCTCCGATGTGGCAAAGGTAGAGCCCTCCTGTGGATTTGGGAAGATAAAAAGTGCTCAAATAGACATCACGACAGGTTTGTTAGAATACTTAGCATAAGCACTGCCAAGCATCCCTTAAAGGAATAGACATCTTGTGTTTTTCCCTTTAAACAAAAAATTAACAGCATAGAATTGGGACCCTACTCTTGCGTTGTATCACTCAGCAAAGCCGAGTGAACAATCGCTTATTATGTCGAACCTTGACAATGACAGAACTGGAACAGGGCTTCTTCGGTGCTCCGTCCCCCACTGGGATTCCCCACACCCCCACATACATAACTCCGAAAAGAAAGTTTTCTTTCCCTGTCATGTGAAATTACTTTCATTTGCATTTGTAGAGCATATCAGGCCAACACAATGGAAACCAGTAAGGTGTTGTGGAACTATAAGGGCTCTTTCAGGTTGGTCAGACTAGCTCCTTAGGTTCTTTATATTAAACACAGGTAAGTGTGCGTTTAATTGTTTACTTTTATGCATTTGGCAGACACTTCAATCCAAAGCAACTTAAAAGTACACATTTACTGTACATTTTAGTATGTGTTCCCTGGGAATCAAACCCACAATCTTGTACTAGCACCAGCAACAGTAACTACCAGAACTAAGAAAATGATCAGAATACATCCTACAGCGATAAAGGCTGTGTTTTATTCTGTTATCATGGATTTCAGGATTACTTCATTCCGATTGGTCAATTGTGGCCTTCTAAACTGTATAATGGACTGTGGTTCCAGGCTACAAATTTCCTGCTAGCTTCATGGCTCTCAAATCACTCAGTGGTCTCTTCTCTCATAATAAATGATATCAAATCAATTTACTTCTGTCCATTTATTTATTCATTTGGCAATTAGCCGGATAATAAGTGGGATGATTTACAGTCAAACATTTTTGTAAAATACTTTAGTTGGTGTCCTGATCACATATCCCTTGCTTATATGCTTTTAAGGTAGCTCTAAAGTCAACGTTTTTAACCCGGTCTCATGACAAAATCGTAATAATTAGTATGAGATTGAGAAATCATGCGAGAACGAATGACAATTGCTCACATATAGAGAAATAAAAACGATCCACCAAACCATTTTATTGCGATTTTAGTTTAAGTTTAACACCTAACACAAACCTAAACCTACGAGACGAGGGAAGCGTATTACAGGTCATACACATACATCATTCATTTGTATTGCATATATAAACATTGAATGAGGAACCATATTTTAAGAAAGCAAACATCTTTGTATAAAATAAACAGGCCACATGAAATCTGATGGCTGTATAGTATCAATTTGAAATTCTGTTTGCTGATTGGTTGGTCTAAAAGTAGAATAAAAGTAGTACCTTTTCATACCAGCGAAGTCATCTGATATCTTACGATTTCGCTTTCTAGAAATAATTATTACGAGTTGTCATGAGACTATTCTGAGATTTTAATAAAATGATAAAAGTTAGCTTCACAAACTCAAATATTAACATTATGTAAGGGTTAGCTTACTATTTAACAACTAAACTTTGCCTTCATGCCAGCAATAAAACTTCAAACAAACAACAGAAAATCACAGAAATTGTGCTATGGAAAAAAAATATATGATGTCACCTCAAACACAGATTCATTAGTAATAAAAAGTTAGCAAATTAAAGTGGCACAAGGGACTGTGATCGATTCTGGGGGATTTTCGCTGGCATGGCGCAGTGTGAGAAAGCCAGTCGAACGTTTGCCACGCTGTAAGGAGGGGTCTGGAGCATACGCTAACCTCCATTTAGTGTGTCCGCTGGCGGCCCTGGCCATTGACAGGAAGGAGTAGGCCGCCAGAGCATTGATTGATTAATCAAAGCTAATGTTCTTTTGATCAGCGGTGGCTGCCCTATTAACCAGCAAAGGCGAGAGCGGGAGAAACGCTCCATCTTTTATTTACCCACTCACAAGGTCCCTGGTCGGCTTCCATCGCTAACTTCAAAGCAGTCTGTGACAATTCTGTCACAGTTTTGACTGATAGAAAAAAAAAGTTTTGTATATATTTTCCCTCGACAGTAGATTTTGTTTAATCGTTCACAGCCTCGTTCGGTTTTAATATGTGTCGAGGAAGAGAATAAAAGTCTCATGTTTTCTTCATGACGGTTTCCTTTCTCAAGTTGTCCTCTTTTTTGCGGTGTGCCATTTTCTGCAGTACGCTGCCTGTCACAAGGACACCCAGGGAAACTTCATGCTACTTTTTGTTGTTTGCTATAATTTATCCCCATATTTAAGTGTCAAACATGTGTTATAAGTGGCCCAATAGCAACGCTATGTATTGTATGTACAGACAACAAAGAATGACCTGTATTTATTTACATTTATGCATTTGGTAGACGTTTCTATCCAAAATGACAGAGAGCATTCAACATATTTTTCAGTGTACTTGTTCCTTGGTAATTGAACCCATAACCTTGGCTTAACTTGTAACAAATGTAGGATATGCCACTGTATAATTTTGAGAGACACTTATAGGAATAATTTACCTAAAAATGAATATTCTCTCATCATTTACTCACACTCATGCCATCCCAGATGTGTATGACTTTCTTTCTTCTGCAGAACACAAATTATGATGTTTAGAAGAATCTCAGCTCTCTAGGTTCATACAATGCAACTGAATGGGTGCCATAATTTTGATGTTCTAAAAATCACATAAAGGCATCATAAAAGTAATCCATTCGACTACAGCGTTTTGATCCATATCTTCAGAAGTGATATTATAGGTGTGGGTGAGAAACAGATCAATATTTAAGTGCTTTATTTGCCAGAAATCCCTGCCCAGTAGGGGTGATATGCATGAAGAATGAGAATCACCAAAAACACAAGAATGTGAAAGTTAAAGTGGAGATTGACTGAGCAGAGAGGAGAATAGTAAAAAAAAAAAAAAGGCACTTAAATATTGATCGGTTTCTCACCCACTCCAATCATATCATTGAAACATTGATTTAACTACTGGAGTCTTATAGATTACTTTTAGGTTGATGTGATTTTTGGAGGTTAAAAATGTTGGTACCCACTTAAATTGTATGGACCAAATCAGCTGATAAATTCTTCTAAAAATCTTCATTTGAGTTCGGCTGATGAAAGAAAGTCATACACATCTGGGATGGCGTAAAGGTGAGTAAACGATGAGAGAATTGTCATTTTTGAGTAACTATCCCTTTAAAATCAGTAAGCCTAAAAACATATCCACCTCAAATTAAAGGGCAACTGCTTGTTCCCAGCTTGTGTCTGCTTTTACAATAAAGTAATCAACTACACACATAAACCCCAAAAGGGATAGTTACAGGCACCATGCAAACAAAATTTTCAAAGTCCTTAAACGTACACTAGTTTAGATGTGGTTTTATGTCAGATAAAAGGGAGACCCACCTGAATGTTGACTGAGAAATGCCTGGTGCATTTGATCTGTATGTTGAATTTAAATGAAAAAAGTTTTTTTGCATGGACCTTGAGGTTCAGATGTTCCTCAGGCCTTCTGGAGGTCTCTCAGGGAAATTGTTTTTTCTTATATTTAATAAGAACATTAGCAAGTCTCTCACATATTTAGTTTTCACACACACATATGCAAACATACACAGGCAACAATCTAAATACACAGTTCAAATCTCTCCCCTGCTCTGCGTCAAAATAAAACCCCACTTACAAGTTCTGAAGTGAACTCCCTTTGTTTTCTTTGCGCCTCTCCCTCCTTCTCACTTTCTCATTTGAGAGGCTGTTTCCAGCTCAACCCCTGCCCTTGAGTTTTTCCAATGTCAGCGAAAACTTCAAACACCAGCTGACAGGCTCAGAGTCCATTGAGAATCACCATTCCAAACAATTATTCTGTATCCTGCTCACTTGCAGATCTCTTCCAAGAGTATTAATAACAAACAAAAAATCCTTTTGACTCATCAACAACACCATGGACATGCAGATACTTTTGTCCCTCATCGGTAGGTTTGAAAATAATAATACTTGCACACAATTGCGGATTGTTCAGATCTTTTAAATTATTCAAGAAATACATTACAAATGCGATTCAAACAAAATAATTACTTGAATACACCTGTTCTATGATGAACATGTTTTCAATTACGGAGTTCACAGTCATTTCGGTTTTTTTTTCTGGGGCTTAAATTAAAAAATGTCAAACTGTGGAACTGTCACGATCCCCTGTTGTCTGCCCCGTGTTTCACTTGTCAATTGTCATGCACTACACTTCCCATGATTCCCGGCCCTAGTCACTGTGTTATTGTTCTCACCTGATTGTCGTTTGTCATCATCATGTCTCCTGTGTATTTAAACCCTGCTGTTTCTCCATTCCCCTGTCGATTGTTGATGAATGTAGATGTTTCTATGTTACCTTTGCCTTTGTGGATGTTTCCCCAGCCTGTTTATTCTTTTGATGTTTTTCGTGTTTTGGTTTTGTTTTCCCACCGTGGATGTTTCATTTGTTCCTGTCTTGTTTGTTGTTTTTTCATTGTCCAATAAAAGAACCGCATTTAGATCCCCACTCCTCGTCTTCCTTCGTCTGCCATCGTAACAGAACAATCGACCAAACATGGATCTAGCGGTTCTACGAGCGAACTGTCAACTGCTTAGACTCATGCAAGAGGACCGTCCAGTGAAAGACCACATCCGTGATTTCCTCGAGCTGGCGAGTGTCACGGACTTCCCGGACTCCTCCCTGGTGGGTTTTTTCCGGGCCAGCCTGAACAGTTCGCTCAAGGAGCGGTTGCCACCGGCGAAGTGCGGCTGGACGCTCTGCGAATTCGTGGAGGAATCTTTGCTGGCCTGCGGCTCGCCGTTCACTGTGGCCGTCGTCGAGGAGGACCCTGCCTCTCCTCCCACAGTGGTGACCCGATAGCACGTCCCTTCACGCCTGCCCCGCCTGCCAGCGAACCAACCCCCATACCTGCCTTGGTCAAAGAGCCAGCGCTGCCAGTCTCGTCCGCCCGGAGGAGGCGGAGGAGAGGAAAGGCTTCCGCTCCCCAGTTCACGCCAGCCACAGTCAGCGAGCCCGAGCCTACGCCAGCCACGGTCAGCGAGCCAGAGCCCACGACAGCCACGGTCAGCGAGCCAGAGCCCACGACAGCCACGGTCAGCGATCCAGCGTTGTCAGCCTCGCCCGCCGGAGGAGGAGGAGGAGGAGGAGGAGGAGAAGAGGGAAAGTGACTGTGGCCTTTTGCGCTTGATAAACCCAAACGTAGTCTGAAATATGGCTTTGCAAATGTATATCAGGTTGCTGGTGAAGCTTAGATCTTGAACTTGGTCACTTTGAACACCAATTATGAGCTATATCCATTGTTTGTAGGCATACAAAGTGAATCTTTTCTTACCTCTTCTCAAAGACACTTTGAGTGTGTAACCTAGAAACCAAGAATTGACAATAACTAAAATGGATAGTTTCAGTCCTGTTGCAGCCGTGCTGAAATACACAATATAGCAACAGCTGATGTAAATCACCCATTTACCTTTTACTAGTGGTATTAACCTTGGCTGACGTGTCAGGTAGGGACTATAACTTCTAGCGAAAGGATTGTATGAAATGTCAGTTCATGAATTTACTTAATAAAAAACATTATTAGTGAAAATGTGACCAAAATATGTAAAAACAGTTTGATAAATGCAGTATGGTACTCTTGATAATGCCCCTTTTGCTGTGACTATATTTATAATATACTGTAGTGTGGCCTTTTGTGCCTTTTACTTTATAAAACTTAAAGATAAATAATTGAACAAAAACTTCTACCATCTTTTAAGAGCAGTTTCCCATTGTTGGCCAACATAATATTTTGTTCAATTAGGAATTATTGATACTGGCTAAACATCAACAGCGAAAACAATGTCAGACTTTGCAAAAGACGTTAACCTTCTATTTTATGGACCCTGCAGCACTGTAATGGATTAAAAATTCTCATCTTATCTTTCAATGACAAATAATTTATCCACTGCAGAGTTGAGAGGGATCAAAGCTAATTAACATTTCCTTGCTAATTTCAGCCGTAGAGTTTGACAAGTGTGGTGGAAGCAAAGGCTCTTTGGAGAGTCAAACATCAGACTGCCAGTGCCAGGTGAGGCCCGATAGCAGGTTTGATCTCGTATACATGTATTCCTTCACTACTCAGTCGCTAGGGAGCTACATGCCAAGGTCAACATTCAAAGACATCTGCGTGTAGTGCAAGACATTCCTGCGCGAGCCGCACGCTGTGGGCCGACACGTTCTTTTGTATTGTGCATCACGACAGCATCAGAGAGTGCGGACTGACACTAGTGAAGTCCCCGGACAGCAGCCATCGCTACTGGTTTCCCTCCCTTTGCAGGAAAAGATCACATTTGTTCTAATTGCATCATTCAAATCATAACAATTAATTGTCTTCTCCTTCTGGTTCATCTGTGAGTGTTGATGACCTTCAACCGGGGCGGACGGGCCATAGGGAGAAACGTGACTTTTCCCGATGGGCCAGCCACAAAACTGGGCCGAATGGGCGGCAATAAGCTGAAACGGGCCACCGTGTTATGCCAAACTGGCTGTGACTGGCTGAAGAGGGCCACAAAATGAGGCTGCAATATGCAGAAAAGGACACCAGGGTACAAATAGCATCTACCTTAAATTATCTGCATAATTTAAGTTAGATAAATTTGTTAATGACAAATAAAAGTTTATTTTGTTGTTACGTGCCAAGTATATGGTAAATCAGGTAACTGCTCTTTACAATTGTGGTGGGAAGGATAGCCTATCAGAATGTTATTCTGAGTTGCAGGTTGGCGCTGTTTTGGTGGCACGAGGGGGACCTACACAATATTTGGCAGGTGGTTTTAATTTTGTGGCCGATCAGTGTATATTTACACACACCATTTATACTGTATACATTTGGCATTATATTGGCCACCCTGCACTCTAGATATTGGCATCAGCCTTTAAAAACCCATATAAGTCAACCACTATTCCTGATCATGCTTTAGCCACATAGCTGCTGCTCTGTTCTTCACGTGTTCTACATATGTAGTTTCATGGTTACATTATTATGAAATACATGTTCAGTGTATTTGTCCATTTCTGGTTCCTAAATCAATCTGCACCTTGGTAGCTCTGGCAAAACATAGCAATAAAAAATAAGACAGAATGAGCAAATAACACTGAACTAAATTCAAAATGAGATAACTGGCATAAAGATAATAATAATAATAATAAAAAAAGTCACTCCACATCACCAAATAAAACTGTTATACAGAAGACTAAATATAAATCTGAGAACAGATACAAAAAGACAGACCAAAAGAGGAAAATAATATTAGCATTGCATTATCTTTAAAAGAAAAGAAAAAACAGATAGTCACTATCAACATAGTAGCTTGACTGTACTTTAAATACATTGGATTATGAGTGACTTGTAACTTGGCAAGATACAGCTTCAAAGAAGCTTCCCCATCAACATACAGGCATATAAATGGACACCACTACCTGTTTTGTCAAACTCCAAAATCGAGGATGTCAAAACAATCACGTTAACATGCAATTGGCACAAAACTGTCAGGCTTCACTGTCACACATCAGCTCAACAAATGTTACCAATTATTCATAATATCACAGACGGCATTTCAAAGATGACTTCTTCTGACATAGTCACAGACCTTTAACAGTCATTTTACTTTTGTCTCTAAATAAGTTCAAATTCAGCAGCGCTGAGATGACATGCCAAAAAGAATGAATGACATCCTGTCAGAATTGAAGCAGCACATTACTAGATATTTCATATTTTATTGAAATATTTAATCGTTTTTAAGTTTCCATACAAATAAGGCGCTCTCAGACAAATGAAAGAAATATTTGTGTATACTAATAATCACAATGAATAACATGCTTCCATAGCAATTGATTATAGGGTGGGTTAGTATTGCTGCTAGGTATATGAAAAGCACACATAAAAGGCAAATCCTGGCTTATAATAAATGTAGTTGACAGATGACTCATGTGTCATTTAAAATTATAATTTTTTAGCCTGAAAACACCACCCCGAGCCCACCATTTTTCACAACTGCTTCAACGAACAAAGAAAAAAAAAACATTTATGAATAAAACAAGAGCAAAGCAATCAATCTGAAAAAAGAGACTTGTCACAGAGCGAGTGAGTGGCACTCCGGCCACCTGACAGAGTCAGTCGGATTTTTTCCAAGAACAGCCAGAATGTGCAAGAGCATGTGCACTAGTCACCTAATGCCAAACAAATGGGATTGAAATACATATTGAGACCATATTGACTCCTTTTCCTTTAGCTCTTAAAGGTACACTCAGTATTTTTATTTTTATTATTAAAAAGTTTTAGCCCTAATCATTTACATTATACTTTTGAAAAATAAGTTTAAAAATATGTTCACATGAGATGAACATTAAAGTCGTAGCCTAATAAAAGCAGATTCAGTTCACCACAGCAGTGTCTGGATCATATGACCAGTCTAATAATACATGGTTTATCTGCAGTAGTCTGATTATTACTGAACACTTTTGTTAACAGAATAAACTAATCAACACTAACTTTAAATAGCACATTTCTACAATTGCATTGTTAAGATAAACCCATTGCTTTTGCATGAAGAGGCATCCATACCACTAAGTGTCAGTACACTGGAAGTCCATGATGACTGCCATATATGCAACTAAAAAATATCTATAATCTGGACCAGTGCTGCTGGGAATGTTATCATTAAAAGATTTCCATGTGGGATCTTAAGAACTGTATTAGACTGTGTGTCAAATACAATGAAAAATGTCAAATGCAAAACAGAGCCTTGAACAGTAGACCTACATATTCTAATGAATAATTTACATGTAATTCAGTCATTCCCTTTGGCATTTCAGCTGTTTCCTAGGTTAATTTACATTTCTTTCACTACATGACCCCATAATCAAATTAGACAGTGATAACAAATGGATATGTTCATAAAGATTAGATTTATACATTCTGTAAAGAAAGAAAAGATGATAATGGTCCCAATAGTTCTCAGATAACATGGCATTTTTCATGGTTTAAATTAAAAACATTATATGAATGTATAAGGTAAAACGTATATTTTAGGTGTTATGAATGGTCACTATTTAATTTCAAGATTTTCAGCATTTTTGTATTTGTATTTTTTAATTTTTTTTGCATTGTAGTTCACTTGAATTGTCTTGCATTGTAACAATACATCTATAACAGTCAATGCGTTTCAGTGAATTTACCACAGGAAAGGAGTGTTCTTGGGCACATTTCACCCCTTTAACGTGTTAAAATCACTGTAGGGAATAAGTGGCTTTTTGCTTTTTATAACAGACAACAATTACTATTACTTAGATTAAACAATTTTTCCGACGAGTACTACATTTCATTATCATAATGGTAACACTTTATAATAAGGTTCCATTTGTTAAAATTAGTTAATGCATTATGAACAAACAATGAACAATATATATATTTTTTAAAGCATTTATTAATCTTTGTTAATGTTAGTTAATAAAAATACAATTGTTCGTTGTTAGTTCATGTTCGTTCATAGTGCATTAACTAATGTGAACATACACAACATTGATTTAAATATATTATATTACCGGTATATGTTGTAATTAACATTAACCAAGATTACTAAATGCTGTAAAAGTATTGTTCATTGTTAGTTCAGGTTAATTAATATTGCTAACTAATTTTTACAAATGGAACCTTATTGTAAAGTGTCACCATCTTAACAGTTGTCTGTTTGCAGTTGCCAAGCAACATATCAACTTGCCGCATTAATATAGATTGTGCAGTCACAAATGTGCATTTATTGCTATTTAACAATGGGAATCAGAATTTAGTCAAAACAACAGATTTTGATGATTTTTTCAAAAGTAAATGTGTTCTTTCAAACGTGTTATAAAACAGATAGGGATGCAACTAACAATTATTTTGATAATCGATTAATCTTCGATTATTTCTTCGATTATTCACCAGTGTGATATCCATGAGCTGCACAAATTATTACATTTAAACTGAAATCGTGGAATGAAGTTGCACGAGTTAAATCAAGATGATTGAGCTCCACAACTCCCTTCCTCGCGATCGGTTTGATTGATGAGATGCGCGCGCCCGCTAGCTCAGTGAAGTTTAATACTCGCATGGGATAAAAACAAACAGTTTTGCGAAGTATGCGTAAATACACACTGATTTTGAATTCATAACATGCCAGTTGTTGTTGTGTACATGTGTACATACTTTACATGTGTAAAATATAGAAAATAGCGCTAAACTATAAGTAGTTTATGCACTGTAGATAAACAATTCTTAAGCGCATCAAACAGCACAATCAATCTGTCAATGCACCTAAATGCAGCAACCCACTGTTTGCTTATTATAAGCATCTTTGCTAAGTTTATTAAGTGATCTTGTGCGCTGGACAACTTGGGTCGCGTTTTTTTCCGCGGCAGCTTGTCTCCGTTGTTTTTCAAATGAGCTGCATCATGCAACTATAGTGCTATAGTGACGTCACTGACGGAGCTTCTCCGTGCTCGCCTCATATATCCAACTAATCGATAATGAAATTCGTTGTCAATGTCCATTATCGATACTAAATGATTTTGTCGATTAGTTGTTGCAGCCCTAAAAACAGATCATTCTCACTCTACATTCAGATTGGCATTTGAACCAATTGTAACATGACAACAAATGACAGCTCCTTAATACATTTTTTTCATAAAACATGTATGACAATTATTTAAAAAATTAATAAGAAAATTTTAATGGCAAACACATTTTCATAAGGATTTCTTTCCTATTCATTTCTTTTTTAAATTAGTTAATTTCTGTTTCGAATGCTCAATTAAAGTGGTGTATTTGTAAGACAGTTATAGAGGACTCTTAATAATAATATTTAAATTACACTGCATCTGCTAGCAGGGTTTGGGAGTAACGAAATACAAGTAACGGCATTACGTATTTAAAATACAAAATATAAGTAACTGCATTCCACTACAGTTAAAATTTAAATCATTAGTAATTAGAATAGTTACATTCAAAAAGTATTTTGATTACTGAAGAGATTACTTTGCATTTTATTGTAATTTGATTACAATAGGTTTTAAAATCTGAAATTTTTCAGATGGAAAACATTTATACATATATACATTTTACATGCACATGTTACCAGACATGATCATATTTTTTATCAAGAAAATTCTTGTTGGATCATCATTTATTTTTTCTAGTAAGACCTTTGATATTAGGGCAAAAATCATATTCTTGATAATAATTTTTGTATTCTTTTCTTGTAAAAATATTTAAAAATAATTAAAGCAAGATACATTTGATTGATCTTGTTTTAGAAATAACACTGCAGAAGATATTTTGGTTTTTCAGAGAATGTATTTTTAACATGTGTATTTTGTCTTACTGCACTGACTGAGTTTTAATAGTCAAAACAAGTGAAAAAAATCTCCAAGTGCTGAAGAAGTAATCCAAAGTATTTAGAATACATTACTGACCTTGAGTAATGTAACGGAATATTTTACAAATGATATTTTACAGCATGTATTCTGTAATCTGTAATGGAATACATTTCAAAAGTAACCCTCCCAACCCTGTCTGATAGCTATATGAGCTTGGATGTAAAATAACACATTCTCGGCAGGAACTATGATACAAAGTCTTAAGAACAGAAAGTGATGCGGGTAAAAGAGGCAAGAGCTCGAAGATGAAAGAAAGAAAAAAACCTAAGAAATAGAGTGTTGTCTGTGGAGGGGAGAATCATTCTGCAGGCTAACTCAATCCCTCAGCGTTATCTGGCTTGGTTGCGCGGGCCACAGGTCCAGATTGCTGATGATCTACATGCCTTTATGTAAGTGAAGCTAATCTGTCATGGCCTCGGGGAGGTGGGGAGAGCCAGACAGAGCGCTCAGGCTCCATCACTCTTACTCAACTCTGCCAGTGTGGCCTCATAAACAACTGGAGTGCTAATGAAACACACTCGCAAACACAGCTGTCAGTCAATGGCACAGCCAATCAGCATTAGAGAGTAATTTCAACAAGTAGTAAATTCAGTTCTTGCTTATTTTAAAATCTGTGCTTTAAATGTGTCATCATTTACTCACACTGATGTGGTTAACAACCCATATGACGTTCTTTCTTCCGTGGAACACAAAAGGAGACGTTTTGTGAATTCAAAATAATTATTTAGAGCATTAATTAGATGAATTCATTCTGCATCCTGCTGCCTGCACAAGCCATCGCGTGGGCCTCTTCGGAATGCTAATACCAGATCTAAAATAGTGCTTATGTGGGTATTATTAAGCTCTTGTGAGAATAGCTTTTATTGTTTCTCACTGAATACAAATCTATTCGTGCTCAAGCTTTCTGATCTTATTTGACTGAATTTACCCATTTCCCGGAGTTTCCTTCTCACTCTACTAACCTCTCAGCTCATTCCCCATTCCACAATTAATTCAGTCATTTATCCTCCATTCCAGTCAAGGGCACGGCCCGAGAACTCTTAATTAAAGAAGAAAGGAGTAGAAGAGAAAGAAAGTTCCTCAGTCTTCAAACGAAGCTCAAATTGGCACGAACCTTTATCTGATCATTTAAACTCTCTTAACCCTCCTTAATTAATCCCAAACACACACTTCAGACAGCCACCTCTTGATTAATGAAATTAGCGCTGGGAAGTCAAATAAGATCAGCAGTGGACAGTGATATTGTAACCCCAGGATCAGCTTATATGAGATGTGTAAGGGGCTGCTGGGATTTCAGATTGAGGAAAGTGATGCAAGACACCTTTGCACTGATGTAAAGTGAACACTTTTATTCTGATAGCTCAATAAACAGACTGCGCCATGTCATCCAGAAATCAGGTATTTGTTCTTGTATTTGCATTATTCTAAGATAATCCAAGTCTCATGTTTTTACAGTGTAATAATACTGTATATTTACTTTGTTTATGGTGATGTGCATATTGGAAGGAATCAGGTGACCAAAAATAGGACAAATGATGACTTGAGTCATTTCCTTCCTTTCAATATATAACTATATCATTTCTTGAAAATGAATATCCTAAACAGGCATTCCATCTTTTCATTGTCTGAGGTTGATTTTAATTAAATAGCTCATCCAAAAATGAAAATGATGTCATTATTTACTACTCCTCATATGCTCCAAAACCATATGCTATTATTTTCAGTATAACCCAAAAAAAGCTCACTGAACACACCTGTTAAAGGAATATTCCGGGTTCAATACAAGTTAAGCTCAATTGAGAGCATTTGTGGCATAATACTGATTACCACACAAATTTTGACTAGCCCCTCCTTTTAAAAAAATTTTAATCTGTAATGGATCCCAAATATTCCTTTAAGCTAAAATAATAATAATAAAATAAAACAAACACACACAAAAAAAACAACAACATAAAAGCATCATTAAAATAGCCCACAATTAATTAATTAATCACTGATTATCTTTACCTCCGCCACAGCTTGCATCCATGTTCAGATTTAAAAAATGGCTCATAGACGAAACTGCCATCAAAATTGCACTGCTTTTCATGTGCATAGTAAGCAAACACAATGTGCCTTTTTTAATTCTGCATGCAAACGTAAACCTTCAAATTTTTAACTAACAGAATACAGGTCTGAAGCAATACGAGTGTAAATAAAATAATTTTCACTTTTGGTTGAACTATTCCCTTTAACAGTTCATTAGCCACGAGGATTCAGGGGTTCACAGCTTTAGGCCAGAGGAAGTTCATGATAGGCTGGATAGCGTTCAGTTACATAGTGATAAATCTGTAACAATAAAGAGACAAGAAAAAGAAAATGTTCATGTAGGTTAAATCAGTCTGATACGACTCAGTTAAGCCATCTAATCTATTAAAAGCTTTGTCAAAAGGCAGCTACATTAAGAACTTTAAATAAGCAAATGCATAAATAAAGGAGCTTATCTAGATCTGATTCACCACAGGAGTCCAAGGCCATGAAGCTACACTGCCTGAACAGCTTCTGTTTCCTGCCATAATGGCCACTAATTATCAGTTTATCACACCTAAAGCCAGAATAGATCAGCTTTGAGATCACAGCGTTGGTTTAATTACCTGCCGCTCGATGTCAGCGAGCAGGCTACTCGCACCCAGACGGAAAAGGTGGGGATTCAGCCACTCATCCCCGAGCTCCTCCTTCATCAGGCTCAGCCACACCACTGACTCCTGTGCAGTTCGGATGCCCCCTGCGGGCTTGAAACCCACCTAAGGCGGACAAAGACATCACTCAAAGAAGCTGGTGGATAAAATGGATGATTATGTGAAGAATGTTGATATACTGGTAAAATTGGTCTACCTTGTGGCCAGTCCTTAGGTAGAAGTCACGGATGGCCCGAACCATTACTATGGCAACAGGATATGTGGCGTTGACAGACTCCTTGCCAGTTGAAGTTTTGATGAAGTCAGATCCTAGTGGTTAAGAAGCACAGCAGACATAGTCTCGCAGAGCCAAACTTTTGACTATCAGAATAAAGTCTTGTTCACTTTGCAGCTTATTTAGGCCAAGAGTCGCCCACTTACACAGGAAGAGATTGTCTGATTGACATGTAAAGCAACCAACCACAGTTTGTTTTGTTTTTACATACCCCTTAGAGTTGGGTAAATATAAAATCTTTAAAACTTCAAAAATAATACTGACTTTCCACAAACCTTAAAAACTTTGTCAAAAATTGTTTTTATTTCTTTTTAAAAAAATGCAAATATTTGCTGCCAATACAAAAAAAATGTCTATGGTAGATTCATAAAAAACTGTGCACTCAAGGAAATTGAACAGCCATCCTTGGCCATCCTTTACAATAATTTCATAATTTGTACAAAGATTTAGATTAGGGATGTCCCAATCAGCTTTTTTGGCCCCCGATCCGATATTTAAATATTAAATATCTGCCAATACCGACTCCAGATCTGATACTTGTATTTGCCTAGATAATAGAGCTGCAGACCATTTTCTTTGTTTGTTTACAAAAATAACTAAGTAAACAAAGTAACTAAAAGATGTCTTCAGCTTAATGCATTTAATTAGTGCAGCTAGCATTTTTTTTTTTATAAAACTCACATATAAAATCAACTTCTACTTAGAATGGTTTAATAGCTTATTTCATCTTTAATATTTTGAATATTAATTTATTTAAAAATAAAATCACAAATCCACTGAGTTCTGTATGGATGAATAGAAATCTTACATACACTTAAAAGTAGCGTAAACGGTTACACTTGAAAGGCCCAAGTTCAACAATAATGAAACAGTTATTAATAGTTCTGTTGTCAATATCAAAATGCCATTGTGACATACTGACAACCAGTAAAAACCATGAAAGCATCACATACTGCAGAGATACATTCAAAATTAAGAAAAATATATTCATAACAAGCTCTAAAACTGCTCCAGTGAGAAATCATTAATATCTACGGTGCGTTTACTGTCTTTGAGTTTTGCTGTAACACAAATCACAAATTATTAAACAAATGCATGAAGACACGGTGTCGTTATTGAAGGTTATACAGCTATATTTATTATTAGTGATATTGTGACCAACAGTAATCTGATTTAAATTGGGATGAGTGACTGATGATGAGATATTGAGAGCACCTGAAGAGTGGATGTCTTTGATTGACACAGAGAGCGCTCATGTTAAAGAGAGTAAAGCTAAAAGCACTCATGATTGCTCAAACAGTCTCTATCACTCAACACAACATCTGATTGTCACAACTCACGTTATGTATCATGTATTTGCATGTTTATTTGTTGTTTAATTTGTTTTTAAACCTGTTAGCAGCCTCTATATCCTCTTCCTGTTCACTGTGCAATGAGTCCGAATAACTACCATCATGACTCTAGAAAATGGGCAAATTAATATTCATGCAATAGCAATTCTTTCACATTTTAAAAACAAACCGACATATTCATCTCAATTACATCATGTCTGAAAGTTCAAACTCGTGAATGCTTAGAATTGCCAACAATTGGCCCCCCATCCCCCCCATAGGCCATTCTGTCATGCTTCAAGGGCTGAGAAAGTACTCATTCATTAGAGGAGCAGTGTATGTGTGATCGGCCCTAAATCTAGGCACGATCATACGATCGCGGATTTAAGAGGAATATCGGCTGATTTTGATCGCTGGCCAATCGATCGGGACATCTCTAATTTAGATTGATTTGTAGAAGACGTGCCAAATCTGTACCGTCTCTTTAAGACTACTGACATCAGTCAGTTAGCCACTTGGAGTAAGCGCATATAACGAGAGGATACGTTTTTGCAAGGTGCTAGCCTGCCATTGGGAGCAACTTGGGGTTCAGTGTCTTGCCCAAGGACACTTCGACATGTGGAGTCGTGTGGGCCGGGATTCGAACCGCCAACCTTGCGATTAATGGCATAAAATTTGGTCACATGTGAGCAATTTACTAGTATTAATGAATGTTACCACAGAGTAAAATATCAGTCTTGGGATTTAAGAATCAATATCGAAATCGTTCAAATGAAGATCGCAATGCATCGGAAAATCAATATTTTACTCAATCCTACTTGCCAGCAAAATGACAAATATCAAGGGGTTGGGATCCAAGAACAGATTCTTATTCAGAACTAGTTTCATTTAAAATAATATACTGGATCCCAGGGGCAGATCATCCAATGGGTTTTATGGGTGTGTGACCAGGAGGCCAGGCCATTAGGGGGCAAGCTGTTGTAAACAAGGAGAAGGTGCACAACAGCAAAATGCATCCCTGTGGTGTATGGTCATAGGGTAACGTTAAGCAACACATTAATAGAACAGAACCGAATTGGAACCAGAGGTTCACATCCCAACAAATATCAAATACCTATTTAGAATCTGCATTTTCCTAGTCACACTGATTTTTAATTGAATTATTTTGCCAACTTTATTTCACTTAATTCTAACAGGTCAAAGTTCACTTTCTGAAATTAGAAACATCCTGATGTGAATGTGCAAATTTTTAACACCTCCATTCAGGCACTTTGGAGAGGCGTCAGATTTTGCACCCCGACGGGACATTAGTCTTGAGGCCAGGGATGGCTAGACAAGAACATATGGTCCCGTCGGCAGGACACAGAGGGTGTGCGTTCGTTCATCAGTAAGATCCTTCATTTCTTTCTTCCTCTCCTTCATAGCCAATTACGGTTTATCAGCGTTCTGATAAAAATAGAAGAAAAAAATGACGCTTCTAATGGATGAACCACAAACTGTGGACTAGTCTAACCCCCAGCACCCAAAGTCCTGCCTGCCTTTCCTCATGTCTAATGACTGTTCATTACCGCACAGAACAAGATGAACATTTTCCAGTTCATTAAAGATATGTTCTATGTGTTTTTCCACTCTTTTTTGCATCCCCCACCCCTTCTGCCACTCTTTCAGTCTATTGCTTGCCCTCTCCCTCGAACTGACATAATCCTTGAGATTCGTTCTGGGGAGTCTTAATTACTCAATAATGGATAACGGTTATTAAACGCGGGTGACAGTAATGAAGCTCTATTCATTTGCGGTGGAGTGCTGGGACACTGCCGGAGAGCGTGGGAGTAAAATAGCTTCGGTGTCGCAGATTAATAGGTGAAATTATCATTCAATTTCAGAAACCTCATACGCAATTCATAGGAACAAGGGAAGATTAAGGAATGAGCATGGCGAAAAAAGCAATGCATTTTAATAACGATCCCTATCAAAGCCGCTGACAACTGGGTACCGTAATCGGCTTAATGTGCAATGGCTATTTAAGCATACAGTCACTGGCCCCTCTGTGTGGGAGTGTATGTGCGCAAGGCCATCTGGATGTGGAGTACGTAAAGAATGAACAACTGCGCCACAATGTAGACACAAGATCTTGGTGTGCACTTTAAATTGGAAATGGTGAATGCTTTGAAAAAATTTGATAAATCACATGAAGTAAAGTGGTCTATATGAAAATATAAATTAACACTTTGTATTTTTTTCATTCAAAACAAAAGTTTATCTTTGTAGTCATAAAAATTTAATACTTGCTTAACAACAACTTTCCTTTTCGGATGATGTCAGTAAGCCCTCTAACTTCTTAACCCCTTACCTGCCAACAGAACGACCAGTTTTCACAATGCAATTAATTCCAGATGGATAAAATGATGTTGGAGCCCAATATTTAAATTATGAAGGCCATTAAATGCTGACTTTACAGGCAAGTGGATTTAATCTTTATTCATAAAGACTTCTTTAGACAATCTGTGATTTTCTAGACACAGAGTCTTAAAGGGATAGTTCACCCAAAAAATTGTATTCTCTCATTTACTCACCCTCATGCCATACCAGATGTGTATGACATTCTTTCTTCAACATAACACAATCAAAGTTTTTTAGAAGAACATCTCAGCTCTGAAGGTCCTCAATCCAAGCGAACTGTGATCAGAAATTTGTAGCTCCACTGGAGTCATATGGATTACTTTTATGTTTACATTATGTTATTTGGAGCTAAAAGGTTTCTTTTCTGCTTTGAAACGATGTGCGTTATGAAAAGCGCTAAACAAATAAAAATTACTTGACTCGTAGAGCGACACAGATACACCAATGCAAAACTATGATCTTATGGCAAAGTTCGATGCAGAATTATAAACCAGCCTTAAGTCTACATCAGAAATTTACATCTAAATTGGCCTTCTGAGATCTGGGATCTTACGCTTACGCTTACGCTTACTGTACTCACCTGCCATCATGGACACCAGACTGGCCTTATAGACATTTGTGAAGGTTCCCAGCTCTCCCACTGCCAGGATAGTCTTCATATGAGCTTCTCCACAAGCTTCTCTGAACTGCCGAATCTCATCATAGAGGGCTGAGATTATAACATGGGTGGACATAAATAATTCAGTTTAGATTTAAATCGGTGCTAAAAATAGAACTAAAGAAACACATACTTTGGGAACATTAACAGTTTACATATAATGTAAAGAAGGACATTGACAAATGTCATGCCTACTGTACACACCTAGATACACATACCTGCCCATTGCCCAGTAAGAGCCAAAGTCCGGTTTATGACGATATCGATTTCCGTAGCACCGTCCTCCACAGCCATATGAACTTCCTCGAGACGGGTCTTTAATGGCGTCTGTCCAGCAGGGAAACCAGTGGCCACTGGAAAGCAATGGTATAGAGAAGTATTAGAGAATATAGGTGAGACAATGAGGTTGCACCCTCTCTGGGATGATGTGTGAAGGAAAAGAGGTTTAGGAGGAGTGGTTTCAAATGTATTACCAGATGCAACAGGAAGACTAGAATTGGCTGCCTTCAGAAATTTCACTGCATCAGCCACTCGTGATGGGTACACACAGACAGCTGCAGTTGTGATGCCTTTGAGCACAAACACACAAAGATTGTCAGACAAAACTAGCATGCAATTACTAAGTCAAGGTAGTAAAGGTAGCCACAGAAGAAAACAACAAAAACATTGAAACATTGTTAAAGGTATAGTTAACCCAAAAATGCTATTTCTTTTTCTCACCCTCATGATATCCCAGGTGTGTATAACTTTCCTTCTTCACTAGAACACATTTGAAGAAAAATGATCTTAGCTCAGTAGGTCCTTTAAATGCAAGTGAATGGCGATTCTCTTTTGAAGCTACAAAAATCACAGGCAGTCATCATAAATGTCATTGATGTGACTCCAGTGGTTAAATGAATGTCTTCTAAAGTGATACGGTCACTTTTGGTGCAAAGAAAGATTCATATTTAAGTACTTTTTAACTATAATCAAATACTTCTGGTAAGTTTCAGTAGAGGGTGCGGTTCACTCGGCCTCTCGTGTGATGAATTTGCGTTGCCATGATACAGAAGTAATATCATGTTCTCCACTTGTTTGAGACATCCAGGATAAGCACACAAATGCACCATTGTGGGAAACAGATAAACACAGAATTAAACCAAAACCAACCAAGCTACTATACAGCATTCCTCCTTCTCACTTGTAAACAGCGCTGTTCTCAGTTCTCATGTGTATCAAATGTCAATACGATTATGACACACATGCTTACCACTGCAGCATGGAAGCATTTAGAGATAAATAAAGTCCTTAAATATTTATCTTCTTCGCACCAAAAGCGATGACGTCACTTTAGAACACATTAGTTTAACAGCTGGTGTCGTATGGCTGATGTTTTTGCTGACCGTCTGTGATTTTTGGAGCTTCAAAAGGAGAAATTGCCACCCACTTGCATTTTAAGGACCAACTGAGCTAAGATATTTTTCTTCAAATGTGTTCTGGTGAAGAAAGTCAAACACACCTAGGACATCATGAGGGTGAGTAAATAATGACTGAATTTTCATTTTTGGATGAACTATACCTTCAATTTCAGGTGCCTCTGATCCTACATTCTATTGTTTTATTGAGCATTATGGTTGAATTTAGATTGAGAGATTCAAAAATGGAGCTTTGTCTCCCTCTTGTGGACAAATGCATCACTACACTTTTGTATCATCAAAACAAGAGAAGTTTCATCTATGGTCATTAAAAATGACATGTCAAAGCCATCTGATAATCATTTACTTCCAACTGCCCCCTGCATCTTGAGGCACATGACATTATAGTTTATAATTGAATGTTAAATTTGCACTACTGCTAGTGCCAATGTGCTGTGTGAAAACTTCAGCACCAACTGACCCTTGTCATGCATGTCCATACTCTTCAGAAGATCATGACGAATCGGCTGTGTGGCCTTCATGCAGAGTCGATGGACATTAGAGGGGGTGTCATCACCAGCAAGAGTGGTCAAATCAATGCATGTGACCGCTTTCAGCAGCCAAGCAGCCTACAGCAGAGGATTATGATAGTAAAGTTAATGGCTACACTGGATTGTACAGTGCATAGCAATGCAATGCAATTCAATTCAATTAAATCCACAAAGCAAAACAAATGATCAGTGCCACACATTCCCTGAACAATTTACCTGCCACTGTTTTTTGGCCACCTTGTGTCCCTGGATCTGCTGGGCTCTTTTAAGAACAGCCTGAGTGTTGACTTTCACTTTTGACACCCATTCCAGATCTAAAATAAGACAAGAATAAACAAGAAAAAAGATCTTGTTATTCCTCTGTGCTCAATGAGAGTCGTGAGACAAATGGGCCACGTGAGACTCAGCTAGAGACTTCCATCTAAATGTAGTTTAGAATATAGTCTATAAAGAAAATAAATCATTTAAAAAGCGACTTAAGGCTAGATACACCTACACAGGCCGTATGAAGGTTGACTTACATTTACATTTATTCATTTGGCTGACATGTACAATGTTAGAAGTATGGCCAAAGGTTAACAACTATGTGTGTAGCTCATTATTAATTTGCAAAAAGCCCTTCATTTATTTCTATACACTGTGCTTTTTGTGCTCACGTGCAAAAAGTAGAGGAACTAATCAATGTAAAACTATGTATAAATATCTAATAGAAAAAGATAGAATAAAAGACTTACCAAGGTGCATTCCCGGATTTCTAGCAGACATGATCAAATATAGTCGCCTTAGCTCCTGCTTCCGCGATAACTCGTTACTGTTACGTCATTTGTCACGCTCAGCCAATAATGATTTAGCGTCGCCTGGGCGTATGATGACGTTTTTTTTGCATTTGCTACACAGTGTTAAGCTACAGAACGCTCCAAAGGCCTATGTCGACGGTAAAGAACTCGTTTTGCAGAACATGGAGATAGCCGAGTGTATTGAGCCCAAATTAGCTTGCGGTTCTGTTCTGCCTTTCTCGACGCGTTTCTGGCCTGAGAAAGTGACTTTGTTTTCATCCTTCAAAATGCCAATTGAAAGGTTAAAAGATTATTTAATAAGAAGTCACAGGTACAGATGTGGTTTTTGACTTTATTTAACTGATTTTGGTAAGTGGGTGTAGATGTGTACGTGTATTTCATATTATTTTTCATTTTTTCTGAATGACCCCAACCATGCTTATTTACAAGTAATTACTTTTTTACGTCCAAAATGTTCACTTCTTGTTACAGTTCTGGTGTTATCTTGTTCCAATGTTTTCTAAATGTTCTATTTGCTCAGTTAATGCAAGAGGGTTCCGTAATGATGTCAAACGTAAAGCTATTTTCCTATATGCAAAAACTCTTAATACTGATTTCTGTTTTATACAAGAGGCACATGCAAATCCTAGTGATTTTAAGTTTTGGAAATCTCAGTGGGGTGATGAGTTGTTTTCTTCTTATGGTTCTAATTTCTCAGCAGGTGTCCTAACTTTAAAGCACAAATTTAAGGGTAAAATTATAGAGACAATCTCTGATCCTGAAGGCCATTTTCTTTTTTTCATTGGTTCCTTTAAATGATTTCATCTTTGTCCTGGGTAACATTTACGGATTTAATGATACAAAAAAATAACTTGACATTGTTTAATTCAATAGAAACACATTTACAATATTTTGAATCTAAATATTCTAACTTGCTTATTCTCTTGGGTGGAGACTTTAATCAAACTATAAATAACTCTTTGGACAGATCACCACCTAAATTATCTAATAGATCATCAGGCCTTTGAGATTTGATCTCCTGATTTGGCCTAATTGACATTTGGAGGGATAAACATCCTCATGCTTCACAGTTTACCTGGTCTAACAGTTCTGGTTCACTGAGGTCTAGGATTGACTTCTGGTTAATATCTGATGCTTTATTTGATTTTGTCACTAAGGTTTAAATTTTGCTTTCTCTGTTGTCTGATCATAAATCCATAATTTTATCTTTAGATAACTCCTTATTCAAGCACATATAGTTCATATTGTAAACTAAGCTCTACTTTATTAGAGGATGAGGAAATGTGTCGATCTGTGATATCTAGGATTCAATATATTTTTTAATAAAGCTCAAGCTGAAGATAATTTTGGTTCTAACTGGGAGCTTTTAAAATACAATATTAGGTTAATGCTGCTTAAAGCTGGAACTCAAAAAGCCATGCAATTTAAATGAGAGGAACCCAACATTGTTAAAAGAATTGTCTGTCTCTCCTGCATCCCCTTTGAAAATGTATCAGTTGTTCAGAAATCAGAATTGGTTGAACTACAGAATTCTTTAGATAACTTGTATATACATAAAGCAAAGGGTGCTTTTGTTCATTCAAGTAGGAGGTGGCTGGAAGAGGGAGAACGTAATTCCAGCTATTTTTTCAAATTAGAGAAACAGCAAAATCATCTTAATTCTATAAATAGTCTTAATGTAAATGGAGTGGTTTTAAAGAATCATAAATACGTTTCTAATTATTGTGAAGAGTTTTATAAAGACCTTTATTGTTCTAGACACTCAACATGCCTTGGATTTATTTTATAACTCCCTTGACATGGACCATATTCCCAAAATTGATGATAATGGCAAGCTTCTTTGTGAAGCTCCTATTCAAATGAAAGATATCTTTGAGGTGATTGACAAGTTGAAACTAAATAAATCTCCTGGAAATGATGGTCTGACCACAGAATTTTATAAGAAATTTTCAAATGATCTTTCTCCATTTCTCCTCAAATTTTATTTAGAAAGTCTTCATAAGGGTACTCTCCCACCCTCTATGACTCAGGGTGTTATACATTTGACCCCTAAACCTCAAAAGGACCATGCTCAATTAGAAAATTGGTGACCTATTAGCCTCCTAAATAACGACTACAAAATATTAGCCATGATTTTTGCTAAAAAGATTAAAAATGTTCTAGATGATATAATTGATGAATGTCAGTCATGTTTCATGAGAGACAGACATATTTCAAATAATATTAGACTTGTTCTTGATATTTTAGATTACTCAGATTTGATCCCTGATTACAGTTTCTTGCTTTTTCTTGATTTTTATAAAGCTTTTGATTCTGTGAAGTTTCCTTTTATTCTCAAGTCCCTGAATATTTTTGGTTTTGGCCCCAATTTTATTAATGCAATTCAAACTTTGTATAATAACGCCAATGCTTCAATGAAATTACAACATGGTACTACTCATAGTTTTAATTTAGAGAGAGGCATCCGTCAAGGCTGTCCAATCTCACCATAACTTTTCCTGCTTCCTATGCAATTATTAGCCATCCTCATTCAAAATAGTCATTTGAAAGGTTTCTCTGTAGCAAATTGATCAATATTAATAAGGCTGATGACACAACTCTATTTCTGAAAAATAAAGATCAAGTTTCTTTAGCTTTAGACATAATTCATTATTTTTCATCTGCTTCTGGTTTAGTTCTTAATATCAACAAATGTTAACTTTTGTCTGTAAAACATTCCACTGATGTTAATATTTGTGACATCCCAGTCAAATTTGAAGTCAAATACTTAGGTATAATTATATGTGAAGATCAGAAAAAGAGATCAAAACTGAGCTTTGAACCTCTTATCCTTGCTATTCATCGTAAATTAAACTCCTGGTTACAGCGTGATTTGTCTATAACAGGTAAAGTGTTGCTGTCCATAGCAGATGGATTATCTCAGGTTATCTATCCCGCAATGGCACTGGATGTTTCTGTGGAGATTTGTAGAAAATTGGACAAAATGATATTAGACTTTGTTTTGAATTCTAAAACTCACTTAATAAAAAAGAGTGTTATGATAGCTGATCGGGCTATGGGGGGATTTCAGTTAGAGGTCTTTTCCAATCTTAATAACTCTTTCCAAATGTTAAATGGATAAAATCATTTTTAAACAGCCCCACGTCCTTTTGGAGTGTCATTCCAAATCATATTTTCAGTTCAGTTGGAGGTTTACATTTTTTCTTGCGCTGCAACTATGATGTCTCTAAAATACCTTTAGCTTTATCTAGTTTTCATAAACAGGCTTTAATATGTTGGTCCCTAATATACAATTATATTTTTTCTCCACATAGTTATTTTATCTGGAATAACAAAAATATTAGATATAAAAATAAATCTTTTTTTTTTTTCATAATTGGTTTGACAAGAATATACTTTTAGTGAGTCAACTTATAGATGATAGGGGTGTCCTGCTCCGTTACGAAAATTGTATGCAAGTTTTCTCTTTTCCAGTACCCCCAAGAGAGTATGCCATTGTTTTTGGTGCAATTCCTTATTGTCAAACTTTTAGTAAAGCCTGGCCCTAAAGGTTTCTTATGCTTTCCTCCTATTTTTGACAACACTCATTTATTTGTTGACCAATGTCTTTTCAGTAACATGTCAAACAAAAAAAAATTGTTTAACTCTTAACAGGTGTCATTTCTCTACCTGCTTGTGTAAGCTTTTGGAATAATAAGTTTAATGATATAGAATGGGAAGGTTTCTGGCTCCTACGATAACATTTTTTGTTATCCAATAAAGTTGTTGAAGTCTCTTTTAAAATTATAAATAATTGCTACCCAGTAAACTATAAACTTGCTAAATTCAATAATAGTATTTCCCCCATGTGCTCCTTCTGTCGTCAGTTTGAAGAAACAATTATTCATTTGTTTTGGGAGTGTACTTATTGCAAAGTATTTTGGGTAGACTTCTCAAATTTTGTTAAAAAGTATTTATCTTCAAACTTTTGTATAAGCAAAAACATTTTGTTTTAAATTTAGACCCTTCTCGTTTTAATTTTAGAATTAATTTTTTACTTTTTCTTGCCAAATAAGTGTACATTTTCAAAGAAAGATATTGATATATATTTAAATTCTTTAAGGAATTCTAACAATTCTATTGCATGGAAGACTCTTTTATGGTGTAATGCATATAAGCTAGTATAACAAGCTTTGTCATAATGTAACTCTCATTGTTCTTTTTTTGTATTTGTATTTATTTTTATATTGCATAATAAAAAATTAAAACAGGCTACAGAACGCATTTGTTACTGTACGTAGAAAATACCATATTCACAAACAGAAATGGGCAAATAATAAACCTAACAACCACCAATATAAAACTGAGTTGTTGCAGTAGATTGAGACTCTAAAAGTAGTACAAAATCAAAATGTTTGTTTAGAGTATTTGATGGATTTTCTCTAAATAATTCATTAAAATGTTTATTCTCCTGAAGATTTTTTTATTATTATTATTTTGCTGCTATTGTGATAGTTGGTGCACATTGTGTGTGTGTGTGTGTGTGTATATATATTATATAAATTATTCCACAACAAATAAGTTTGCAAAAGAAGAAAATAATTACTAGAGGATATTGTTTTCATTTCTGAATTTAGTTGACATCCCACAATGTGAAAAGATGCATGTGCATAGATCAAACATGTATTTAAACATTGATGAATACAGAAAGCTGTTATTTTTCATTATGGATTGATAAATGAACTGAAAAATTTAAATGACAAACATCTGAGTAACATACATAATGCTTTAAAGTTCAAACTTAAAATAATAAAATAAAAGTATGCCAACGTTTAACCAAATATCAAAGTGAAAGAAATCAATATTTGTGAATATTAGAGCCAAAACAGAGGGGGATACAGAAGATTCCTTTTGACACATTTTTGAAACTACAAAATTTTACAAAAACGACAGTAGTTTTATACATAAGAAACACCGTTTTGAATACATAAAAAAAATAACCCATTCCCTGATGTCATCCCTATTTGTGCTGCTTTATAAATGAGCAGTTATTCATAATTAACACTCATGTCCAATCTAATTAACTACATGCATTTATTCTCAACCACAAATCCTCAAAAATAGATCTTCTGAAAAGCCAGATAAAATACAGCAGTGAACCTGCACATCTATTTGATTCTTTCCAACTCTTGCATGTTGGGTCTGACACTGTCCACTCTAATGGTGTTCTCTGTTAGCTTATGAATCCTCTTGGAAGAGTTGTCTTCCGTGGCATTTGATGCTGGGGCTTGTGATGGAGAGAAGCTTCAGGTGTGAGCTGCCCAAAGGAGACTCTTCTGAAGTGGTTTGCTATGGCAAGAGGAGGGCACAGAATGTTATGCACTCATCGGCCTAAAAACTGTTTCAGTATATAATTTACATTTCCAGTAATAGCATTGTTGGCCAATGATCTAATCCTATATATCCTATAAACACACAAATATATATCTACTATTATACTGTATATAGTATATGCAAATATGTATAATCCTATATAAACATGTAAGAAGAAAAAAAGTCACCTATGGATAATGCAAACTACTGAATTGTGTTCTGAAGATTGTTTGACAATCCATGCCAATTTACAAAACATCTTGTACTGCATTTCTTTGGAACAATCTAAACTTTTTATTAGATATTTTATTATTATTAGATGTAAATACATATCTTATATATTTGTATTGCCATATCATTGCACAATCATCATGGGGGCCTGGTAAGACGTTGCCATTGCACAAAAGTTTATTTGATAAATAAAGCTCTGAAATTTTATATTAGTATACTAGATCTTTATCTGTTCCTGCCTTTTTTGACCAATAATTTCCATGACCTTTCCAGGCATTTGTGTCTAAAAATCATTTTGATTCACTCTAGAAATTTCAATTACTTTTCTATTTGAGATTTCAATAAACTTAAAAAAAACGTTTCCAGGCCTAAACAACACAATTTTTTAAATCCCTGAAAGTCAGGAGTCTTAATTTTATTAGATGACAAAATTGTAAGATATATTTTACAACTTCGCTCGTAAGAAAAATTATGACTTTTATTCCCATAGAGACCAACCAATCAACAAACAGAATTTCAAATCAATGCAAAAGAGTTTTAAAATTTTAGCTACACCTTTAATCCAACCATTCTTTTAAAGAATGACTCATGCCTCAAGAAACAGCTGAAAACACATCTTCTGCGAGTACTTAACCAGTCCACAATGATGGCACTTACTATTCAATAAAAAACACACACTTGTTTGTCTATTTCTTCTGCACTATAGTTTCTCTTGGAACTAAAATACTGCAGATATTCTAAGTTATTTTGGATAAAAGCATCTGCTAAATAACTAAATGTAAATGTAAATAAAAAGGAAATGCCAGTGAACAAATGTTACTCAATTCATATGCATTTAAGCAAAACAAATGACTGATGTATGTCAATAAACTGTAATATGCTTCCCTCATCTTCAGGGTTTGGGTAGACTTTATGGTTAGATCTAGGTTCAGGTTTGAGGTTTGGGTTAGAGCTTAAACTAAAAAATATTAGATAAATCATAAGAACACTCATTTAAAACACTGAAGTTTGTCTTTATTCCGTAGTACACAACAGTGAATTTCCTTTTAAAATCATGGTTCATTTTGGGTTTGGGTCTGGGCTTAAACAAAGGAAAATCATAATTACAATGTTTGTTGGTTTGTTTATTTTTCTCAATGGGAGTAAAGGTTGTACATTTTTGTCCGAGCAAAGTCATACCATTTCTTAGAATTTTGCCATCTCACTCTATTATGATGACTTGTCATGAATCCAGGTTGAACGTGTCCAGGTTTTCAGGAGTACAATAACAGTAATGATTCTTGATAATTTTGACAAAATGGTACAATACTGGTTATTGATCATTTCCATATGTTCTACTCTATCGGTTACCTTTGGATGTTTGGATGGTGTACTGCAGTTGTCCGAGAAAACAAGCCGTTTAGAAGTCTTGCTGCTTTCATTCAGGGAAGAGCTGATCGCTCCCAACAAAGTCACACCTTCAACATGATTGGATAATTCTGACACATTCGCATTATGCATTGTACTTGGCTCATCACAAATGTCCATTGGCGACCAAGAATAGGTTTGACTGAAGGTCATGTCGTCTTGTAAAATCATATTGGATGTTTCAATGTTTTGGCCAGTTTCCTCCCTGTAGAGATGTTTTACACATGAAGGTCTAGAGAACACCTGGGAGAAGCTGGGGGTATGCAGGGCCAACGGTGTAGACTGTGAAGGCCCAAGACCTGCTATTTGTGAAGGCCCAAAACTTTTATTTATAGAGGAGTCCACTGGACTTTGAGTGCTGCCAGACTGATTAAAACTATCGTTCCCTGGTCGAGCAACTATGCTCCTGATGTGGCTGCCCAATCGTGTGTTCCGAGGGATGACTGGTTTCTTCATTGCTCTTTCTATGTCATTCACTCTACCCACCACATACACACGCTTCTGACCCCGTGTAACAGCGGTGTATACGTGCTGCCAGTTTTGACCCCAGCCATCTCCAAGCACGTACACAATCGTTTCGGCCTCTGAGCCCTTAAGTTGATAACAACAAATGGTTAGTTGACAAGTTATTGCATCCAAATAAGTATGAACGGCTCTATAATGATGACTGATGTTCTAATTTGAATGTGACAGAACTGAGAGCTTCAAAGAGGTGAACCCATTACCTGAAAGGTGTGAATGGTTCTTGCCCAAGCGTGACGCAATTTACACTCTCTTTGTAGTTCCCTGTAACTTGAAGTCACTATCCGCCCGTTCTCATCATCTAGCGTAAGATACCGCCTCTTTTTGCGTCTCAATCCCATATCCTCCTCAGTCAAATCCTGTGATTGGTGTAAAATAAAATGAAAAACTGCAGCCATCCTTAAACGTTGCTCTCTTCTTCTTTTTTTTTTTAATGATCAAACATATACAAATTAGAATTTATCCTACTGTAATAGGACTTCGAAAATAGATGTATTTGAGGACACAAAAAGTCTACATCTAATCTTTGTTTATATTAATAGAGTTAGCCAATAGCCAATTAATGCTACAATGCAGACAGAAAAGTACAATTTAACAGAATTTTTGCATTATGAAAAAATACAACAATCCAGCACCTCTTTAATGAAGAAAATTTCCCCATTGCACAATCTTTCTTTTTTCACTTTCATCTGTTCCTTTGTTCTTTGACTTCCAGCCGTATTGCCAAAAACCCCGGCAGTATCGCTGAAAGATCCAGCAGATTTGAAGGAAGTTCTAGATTTATCATGGAAACTCTCTTCTAGGTTGTTCTCATTGTCTTTTTCTGAGACATAGCCATTCTTTGTGCAGCAAACTTTATCCCCCTTTTGAAAGTATATTTGATTCTTGTGAGTCCTGAAGTGAATAAAAACAAATATTAAATTCTATGTATAACATACTGAATTATATACAGCATTAAAGTAGTGAAAAGGGTTCAAAAACGGTTGAGTTTGTTAATTAGAAGCAAAAAATAAAAAAAGTGTTTACATTTACTTACTTTGTAATATGACCAGAATAATGCTTGCAGCAAAGCTCATTGATCAATTCACAGTCCTTCCTGTAAACAAAAACAACCACTTTACCTTCAGCCTCAGCATTTTCATGATTGCCATCGGAGGAGTCTGAATGAACTAATTCTGATGAAAGTTGACCAGTAAAACAGCCAATTAACAGCATGAAGTTCTACAACAAAGCGATGTGAATAAAAAATACAATAAAATGATGTACATTTGAATCTGTTTTTGAGAAAACAGCAAAATATAACCCATCTGACAATATGGAAAGCCGTTTCCAAACACATTATCCAAAAGCTTATGTTATTGTAATTCTTTTCAATGCAGAGTGAAAGAAAACAAAATTGTCGCATTGTGAATTTTCACAAAACATATTTTTGTGTCAATAGGACATAGTCAGAAGGTATTTGCTAAAGCTTTTGCTAGTTTTTAATTTTGGTTAGCCTACAACACAGCTTGACTGTTATTTTGCTGACTCACACAGCTCACCTGTTTTTACTGATTTTTGAGCATGGTCTTACCTCCTGAAAGCCACGAATTGGGATGTTTTATCATCTTTGAGTCCAGGAGCTTTCTCGAGTAGGAATTTAATAGTATTCTGGAGGTCTAAAGAATTAAAATAGAAGATTTTTATTTTTTATTTTTTTTTAAATGTACAGTAATATCAAATCAGATGATTGCAACACACTCCAAAAAAGTTGAGACAGTTGAGTGTTTACCAATGTGAAACATCACCATTTCATATAATAACACTTATTAAGCATTTGAGCACTGAAGACACAAGTTTATAAAGTGGAATTTTCCCCATTCATCAATTATGTAGGTCTTCAACCGCACAATTGTATTGCTTGTATTGTGTGCTTCATAATGCACCATGCATTCTCAATTGGAGATGTTTAGGACTTCAGGCAGGCCAATCTAGCACCCGCACTCTCTGCTTATTGGGCCAGTATATGGTTTGAAGTTGTCTTACTGAAAATTCTGTGACGTCCCTGGAAAAGACGGTGCTGGATGGCAGTATATGCTGGTCCAAAATTTTTATATATCTGTCTGCATTCATGGTGCCCTCACAGATGTGCGATTAAACCATGCTATGGGCAATGACACACTCCTGGTCATGGCTATGGCTAATGACACTGGCTTTTGGACCGGACACTTATAATAGCTTGGCTGTTCCTTTTCCCCTTTGGCCCGTATAACACGATGGCTGTGGTTTTTTAAATTTAAATGTGGACTCATAGGACCAAAAAACACAGTTCCCTGTTCTACCTTCCATCTAAGATGAGACAAGTGGTGTTGACCAACAAAGGTTTACTAAAGTAATCCCAAGCTCATGTTCATGATATCCATTACAGATGAATGACATTTTTTAAGACAGTGACGTCTGAGGGATCAGATTTTCATCTTGTCCTATACGCACCAAGATTTGACCAGATTCCTTGAAACTTTTAACTATATTGTGCAATGTAGAGGGTGAAATGCCCCAAATCCTTCCAATTTGTCTTTGGGGAACATTGTTCTCAAAGTGCTGGATTATTTGCTGAAGCATCTGTTGGCAAATTGACAAGTCTCGAATGATGCTTGATGACCAGGCTGTTTTTGGAGACTCCTTATATACTATGACATGATTGCCTCACCTGTTTAACATCTGTTTCACGTTGCCTTGTTATTTTAACTGGTCAAATTGTTAGTTTTAAATTGCCCATCTCAACTTTTTCGGAGCGTGTTGAAATAATCTGATTTGAAACTATTGTACATTTAAAAAAATATATATAATAATTCACAAGTTAAAACGGAATATAATGTGTAGTTGTAGTGTTTTCAATTTAGCTAAGGGTGAACACAATTTAAAAATCACTTATTTTTGTTTTATGTGCATTTTTCATACTGTCTCAACTTTTTTTGAATTGGGGTTGTGTATACACACACACATACATTCTATATATATATATAGAATGTTCCACTTTTTTTTTTACCACTTATGATATGATCAACCGTGATGCATCTCAAAAGGAATAGTTAACCCAAAAATGAAAACTCTTTCAGCATTTACTCACCCTTGTGTCATCCCAGATGTGTATGACTTTCTTCTGCAGAACACAAATTAAGATTTTTAGACGCCTCAGCTCTGTAGGTCCACACAATGCAAGTGAATAGTGACAAAAACTTTGAAGTTCCAAAAAGCACATAATGGCAGCATAATATTAATCCATAAGACTTGTGGTTTAATCCATGTCTTATGAAGCAATCCAATCAGTTTTGTGTGAGAAAAAGCCTAAATGTAACTACTTTTTTTTTTTACTGTTCGGTTCACCATTGCAGTCTCTAGTCACAATCGTGATTTCAAGCTTGATTACACTTCCTAGTGCTTGATGCATGCACAGAGCGCTAAATGGCGCTAGGAAGTGTAATAGAGCATGAAATCACGATAGCCAAGGAGATTGCAGGTGTCAACATTTATAGTGAAAATGGAGTTATATTTTGGTCTGTTCTCACTCAAAACTGATTAAATTGTTTCAGAAGACGTGGATTAAGCCACTGGATTCATATGTATTACTTTTATGCTGCCTTTACGTGCTTTTTGAAACTTCAAATTTTGGTCACCACAACATTGTATGGACCTACAGAGATATACAAATCTTAGTTTGTGTTTTGCAGAAGAAAAAAGATTTATACACATTTGGGATGATATGATGGTGAGTAAAAGATGAGAGAATGTTTCTTTTTCAGGTGAACTATTCTTTAAATACTATGTGTAAACAAGGCCTTTGTTGTTCTGGTTGTATAGCCCTTTTGGTTCACACATTTACAGCAACAGATGCAATGGATTTATATCTAAGGCACAATGACAGTGTAAATGCATCTGCCTAAAAACAACTACATACAGTGCATGGTTCTTTAAGATTTACAAACATATTTCAATTAACATACAATTTCACACAAACATCTGACATGGCCATCTAGAGGCTGCTCACTTACCATAATCATACACTTCCCCAGAGATCTTGACAAAAATGAACCTTTTGTCAGGTGATGGAATATCAGAGGATTTTGTCATGTCTATTGTCGCATCAAATTCCAAAGGACTATAATGTCTTTTTTTACCCATCTCTGAAATTCTATGAGTTTTTAGAAAGAGCAAGAGCAATTAGGATTGGCCTTGATATATGCATTTGTTCATATTATACATTCAAACACACAAACATTTTAGAGTCCAAATATCTGCTCACAGTCCAGCGTTTCTGACGATGAGCTCAGACTCGGCTCGATGGTTGGTCTGCATCTCAATGGCCCAACGGATCTTCCGAAGACCTTCAAACAGGTCATTCAGTGTGTTTCCAGGCTCAATGCTGGGCAACTGCCTCACATCACCTACACTCAGAATAACATAGTAATCCTGTACAATTAAGTTGAGGTAAATACATTGTAAACAAGCCATAAACTGAATATAATGAATATGCAAGCAAGCAATGTTCTTACCTAAAATGACGAACTTCTGGAGTTGTGCATGTTGGGTAAGCATGCTGAGAATGGAGTGAAGGATCTGAACAGACACCAGGCTTCCCTCATCCACCACCAGCACACGCACCTGTGAGAACTTCCAGTCCACGGGATTCCCTTGATCTTTTTTTGCATTCATGAAACTCCATAAAATCTGGAACAAGAGGAAATAATTGGAAAATAGAATTATATAAGTTTCTAGGACCCTACAAAATATAATATATTGTTGTCCTTAGATTCATATCACTCCACAGTCTCTGTCTCTTCTCATTATAAAATATTTTCAATTGAAATCAATATTTCAAGTCCATTTATTTATTTATTTGAAAGTGGCCATGTAATAAGTGAGATAATGTACATTTACCTTGTTATTGTACATTTAGCTTGTCAATAAGGTCAAATAAACACCTTCAGAGTAATACAATTCCCAATAACTCTGTCATGGTTTATTTTGTGATAATGACCACCAGTGTTCATGGCATTGTTGTAAAATTCAACAAATAGGACCAAAACTCATTTCATTGGACTATACCTGGTGCATGGTGTACGCAGTGAAACCAGTTCTCTTAGTAAGAAGCGAAGCAGCTCTCCCTGTTGGAGCAGTGAGAAGAACTTCCATAGGCTTTTCATTACTGTCACTCTCCTCATTGCCTTGATTCTCCTTGGGTGAGTCTGAAAGCACCCCATTACTAGACCCCTGAGAGTCATTCTGAAAAACCTCACAGGCCTTTAACACCTCTTCCATGTCACTTGTCTGCTGCTGCATGGCCGCCTTAAAGACTAAGCTGACCACTGTTGTCTTCCCACAGCCCCCCTTTCCACTGATCACAGTCACTGGGTTGGCGCACATCATTTCTGCCGCTCGCACCTGATCGGGGTCTAGTTCTATGGTGGTGGGATCAGGATCCAAGTAGGTAGAATCAATCAAGGCAGAGTCCGATAAGGAGTCTATGTCTGAAGTGAGGCTTTCCTCTTTAATGGTCGGCTCTATAATTTCAAAAGCCTGAGAAGAATCGCAAAGTGGAGGTATTCCTCCATTTTGGTCCATGCTTGATGTACCAGGCTGAGCAAGGTCTTTCTGCTCAGATCCAATGCCCTGATCTACGTGATTTTGTGCCAAGACTGATGTTTTTGCATCAGATTTCCTCGTATTGTCTTTTTTAGAAGCCTTCACCCTTATTCGCTCCAGTTGAGCATTGCGAAGAACCTCACTCACATCCAAGTCGATTGTCCAGAGTTTTCCATTCACCAGGCTCCTCAAGCATTCAGCAATGCCCTTCTCGTAGTTGAAGAGGTTCCGAAGTGCATATTTTGTTTTGTCCTTAATCAGCACACCCTGGTCCACAAGAAAATGTACAGCTTTCCAGGCATTCACATCTTGCACCTCACGGTAAATCTTTTTCTCTAGTTTCTCCCTTTCAATGTATGTGCTGCCGGTTGCACTGCAGTAGCGCTTCACTTCCGCATACAATTGCAAGCAAATACGCTGCAGCACGGGGATTTTCTCGAACAAATTACAGAGCTTAAAAGCCTCCAACTTTGCTTCACACCTGATGAGATGTAATTCTTTGAACATGATCTGTCAAAAATGTGAAAATAAGCAGAATATCCATCAAAAGGACACCAAATACTGAAGGGTATAACATGAGTTTAGATGCAAAAAATGGTTCACCAACAAGCAAAAAAAAATTACAAATATGCACAGACACAAAAATACTTTTTTGAGTCTCCTTCTTTGAAATTATTTTCTTGCCACAGATGCTGTCAGCTAGGGCTGTCATGTTTATGAAATTTGCGATTGATTGTCATACAAATAATTGTGATTTAGAAGATTGTCTGTTTAAAGGCTATGATGTTAAATTGTCTCTTTTAGGGCTTTCACGATTCATTGTGATATAAAATGTCATATTTCTTAAGGTTCTTGTGTTCTTCATAAGCCTTAAATCATTTTTACATATTTAACTTCAAATATTTAAATCAAATATTAAAATAGGGATATATGTGTGGCAGGGCGGAAGGCGGGACCGGGTGTGTAGGATCACGACCCGGCCCCGCCACATTATGATGTCCTTTTAATGCTTTAAAAACTTGTGAATTACATGAATAACAATGTTTTAAATATCAAAATTTAAGCGAGAGCGAGAACCAGATTATAGCGACCATGAGGAGCTTAACCTAACGTGACTCTTACCTACTGGGGTGGGAATCTCTAGACACCTCGCGATTCGATTACGATTCAGACAGCTGCGATTCGCTGATAAAACGATTATCGATGCATCAATACAGAATTTTTTTCTCACTGACTTCTTTGTACTTTTAAAGCAAAATATTTGTAATGATTCATAAGTAATTTACTTCCAATAACTTTTATTAATACAACAAATGGAAGCAATGTGGCAAGTCAAATCAGACAAAAAATAAACATTTTGATGAGCCAAAAATCATACAAAGCTTTCTGTACTAGCAGCTCTCATACAAAAATTATGCTTGTGGCATATTCTGAATAACTTGTAAATTGCACTTAAATTAAATAAATAATATAAATTGCACTTATACAATGATAAATAAGAGTCTTAAGCTACTGACTTTAAACTAAATCATGAACATAAAAGAGTCCCTCAGTTAAAAAAAAACAAAAAACATTTTGCTTTATACCACAATAAAAAGCAGAGGGGAGTCAAAATGTTGACTACCTTTTTATAAATGGCTGACACACTAAGTGGAGGGCAGTACAGTAAACTCTGTAGAACTTAGTAAGACTCTGGGTTTACTTCCAGGTCTGTTTACAGCATATATTGATATGAAATAAGTGACAGTGCGTGACGGTGCAAATGTGTTTAGCTAGTGATGTGCAAGTTCTTTTGTAAGAACAGGAGCTGGTCAACATGTTCAGATGCAAGTGTGCTCCACTGTGCAGTGACTATATCTCCTGCTGTAGAAAAAAATCTTTCTGCAGGGACACTAGTGCAGGGAATACATAAGTATAATGCATAAGTGTGGGGATCGCTGTGTCAGTGTAGTACTTACGAGATGGGATGTTGTATCTCGGCTCCAACGTGCGCAACATACCCCAAAAGCCCTGGTTTTCAACAACCGAGTAAGGACGCAAATCCTTGGCAATAAATATTGCAATCTAATTTGTAATTCTCTTAGCCTTTTCGGAGCTGGGTGGAAGCTTTGACATCGCTTGCTCGATTGTCGTCTGGTTCGCAGCTACAACCGGCAGTTTATTTTCTTCCTCCGGGTGGAAAAGTGTAATATGGTTTTTCATGTTTCCAAAATATTTTATTTTAGTTTCGACACAACTTGCATACAATGTGGCTCTTGTCTAACTCACGTTTCCCTTCGTCTTCATAGAATCCAAAGTGCTTCCATACACTTGCTTTTAATCCCGAGGGTGCCAGTCGAATTTCCTGCTGAGCCATCTGTGTCTCGTGTTAAGTGCATGCCAAAAGACTGTACGGGTGCTGTAGTTGCACACTTACGAGGTGCGTCTTTTGCATTCCGTCAACATTACGTTAGCAAGAAACATTCATAAAATCGATGCTTGATGTTTGTGAATCGATTCAGAATCGTGCAAGTCCGCATCGTGATGCATCTAAGAATCGATATTTCCCGCCACCCCTACTACCTACCCTAGTAACCGGGCCAATTTGGTTGCTTAGGAGACCTGGCTGGAGTCTCTCAACACACTCTGGATTCGAACTCAAGACTCCAGGGGTGGTAGTCAGCGTCAATACTCGCCGAGCTACCCAGGCCCCTGTGATTCCAGTATTTTTATTTTATATTTGTTCTTGTTCAGAACCAGTTCTCGGTTCCCATCCCTAATCGTGACAGACCTACTGTAAACAGATCTTAACTTGTATTAAACCTAGAATATTTCTTATAGGCTGGTAAAAAAACATTCTAGGGATTCAAAAGCAATGCTGGTGACCCTAGAGGAATTCTTACTTACATAGTTAAAGCCCAACTTCCATACATCAGTCTTAATTAGCTCCTCCAGTTTGGCCAAAAAATCTGTATTATCCTGCTGCTGCTGCTGATGTTGTTGTTGTTGTTGTTGTTGTTGTTGTTGTTGAGGTGAGGACTGAATGGAGTCGTCTTTCTCAGCCGGTTCCGGTTTGTGCTCCATCTTTCCCTTGCTTATTATCTCCATAAACTGGCCTGGCAGCAATGTTGGAACATATTTCATGATTCCAGGGTACAAGTTGGCAACTCTCACATGTGTCCCAGCAACTGATGTATTTAAAGACAAAATTAGTGATAGTCATTGATTATGGTTTAAAAATCATAAACTGTTCAGTATCTATCATGTGTGCAAAATTGTATATTTAAGGTTAAGATTAGATTAAGGGAAATTGGATTAGAATAGATTAAAGTTTAGGAGTTGTTTTAAGCACCTATATTCCACTTTAGCTTTGTCTGCCTAGTCGTTCCTTGACATTCTTGGGATACTGTACAAATTTATTGTTTACATTATTCGCATTTTCAGACTGAAACAAAATCCTGCATTCTAGTATATATTATATTTTAAATTCTAATGTATAGATTGCTTAAGTAAAGTTCAGTAAACTTTCAAGAAATTAGTGTCAGTGAAATTCAAAAACAGTAAGTTATACAAATGATATAGGTGGTCCAACCTGAGTGATTGACATATGTCTTGAGCTGTTCAGCTATGGCTTTATGCTCCGGTTTTGACACTTCAAAATCCTGCAGGGCATCCTGCACATTGACGGGCTCCACGTATCGGTCTTCAGGCAACCACTCCATAAATGTTTTGACAAAGTCAGGTAGTGCCCCACACGCGTTGAGAAAAAGAGACACAAGTGAACGACCTTCTGATCTCAGATTAGTGCGGAGGCTGTAGGAGAGGTAGCTTTTGACATAACTCTTGTGCTTGCCTTGGCCAACTGTGCAGGAGATCTTCCACCAGGGATCACGTAAAGGAAAACGGCCCTCAACCCGGTACATCATATTGTCCACCTTGAAATCTACTGCAAATGAAGGCAATAGAACATGCATGACACATTTGGTCACTATACAAATGTTGTGGTAGACTTTGTTTACAAGTAGGATACTTTCATTAAGCTTCCAAAAAGCTTTTTAAGAAGTGAGATGCAACACCAAGATAAAAATATTTGTTTGTATAATCACTGTTTTACAGAGCTGTTCAGCTGTGACGTTAATTTGTAGACGAAACTGGAAGGCTAACTTGCCATGGAATCCCTCTAAAATTTTAGTTTTTTTTATAATAGGGTTTTTCAACTTATCAGTTAAATAAGGTCTGTGGTAAACATTACTTGATACGTGGACATTTTTTTTCTATAACATAAATTACATACTTTTATACCTCAAAGGATAGATTTGAAACCGCATTCATTCTTTTTTTTTTTTTTAAGTATGTAATTCAACATTGCTTCAAAATTCACTTTTGAGGTATGAAAGCTTGTAATTTATTTTGTAGAACAAAATGTTCACATATTGTCAAGTAATGTTTACCACAGACCTTATTTTACTCATAAATCTTAAACTGCCATTGTAAAAACCCATAGGAAAATCCAGTGGGATCCCATGGCGAATTCTCTTCCGGGTTTTTGGATAACAACCTGAAAAGCTCTTTATAAGCTCTGAAAAGTTTTATTTGTAACAGTGTAAAGTGTACACATGGCTGCTTTTAACAGTGTAAAGTGTACACATGGCTGCTTTTAACAGTGTAAAGTGTACACATGGCTGCTTTTAACAGTGTAAAGTGTACACATGGCTACTTTTAACAGTGTAAAGTGTACACATGGCTACTTTTAACAGCGTAAACTGTAACAGTGTAAAGTGTACACACGGCTACATATAACAGTGTAAACGATAACAGAGTAAAGTGAAAACATAGCTATTTTAAACCATGTAAAGTGAAAACATGGCTACTTTAAACAGTGTAAACTGCAACAGATTAAAGTGCATACATGGCTACTTTAAACATTGTTAATTGGAACAGTTTAAAGTGTACACATGGCTACTTTTAACAGTGTAAACTGCAACAGATTGAAGTGTAAACATGGCTACTTAAAACTGCGTTAACTGTATACATGGCTACTTTTAACAGTGTAAACTGTGTGTAAACTGTAACAAAGTAAAGTGTAAACAACTACTTTTAACAGTGTAAACCGCATACAAAATGGCAACATTTAACAGTGTAAAGTGTAAACATGCTACTTTTAACAGTGTAAACTGTAACAGCATAAAGTGTAATCATGCTACTTTTAGCAGTGTAAACATGGCTACATTTAACAGTGTAAAGTGTAATCATGGCTACATTTAACAGCGTAAAGTGTAATCATGGCTACATTTAACAGCGTAAAGTGTAATCATGGCTACATTTAACAGCGTAAAGTGTAATCATGGCTACTTTTAACAGTGTAAATAAACATGGCTACATTTAACAGTGTAAAGTGTAAACATGGCTACATTTCACTGTGTAAACATGGATCCTTGGCCACCAACCTGTCAATCAGGTTGACAGTGACAGTGAAAGGGTGCGCTTTAAATCTACATTTTACTTTTGTCTAATTTGAAAACATTGCAATTATCAAGTCTGACCGTGTAAGATGTAAACATGGTTACTATAAACATGTTTACGTTTAAATAATTTACTGACTGCGGTGTGTTTTTTAAAACCGATACCGCGATGTCTAGTTACAGACACGGTTTGATCCACACACCTCAGGTATACAAACCTAATTACACAGCAAACGTCGACAAAATGTTTGATAAATATTGAGCGCTACCTTCTTTTGACGCTGGCATGGAAAATGTAAACCTTTTCCCTCCCGATGAGATAGAGTCCATTTCCCTCATGTCCAGGAATTCAGGCTGTATTTCCTCTTCTTCATCTTCGCTTTCTGAAACATCACTTTGGTTTGATCGGACATCGTGGCGTTCCGGTAAAATGTATCCAGTAATTGTTTTCAACCCAGTGGGAGAACCTTGCAGCGCCATTCTGATCCAGTTTCGCGGTTTCAGGTGTTGACCCTTTGCAGTTACCGTAGCACTCGGCTGCAAAAACCAATCAGGGCATTCCAAAATAAAAGACTGTTTACTTGATAGACTCAAAAAAGAGTTTCGAACAATTAACTCGCAATAACAAAGAAACAGCCTTTTTCCAGAGATGGGCCACTTCTATTAAAATGAACGGGAGAAACTGGAACACTAAACCAAATAGCTCTGAGAGCCCAGCAGATTGGAAGTCCCGCCTTACAGTTAAGAGGGCCAATCACCTTTTAGAGACAGACTTCACCTTTCAATCAAATCTAGGGCCCGGTGACAAATGGCACTCTCCGCCCATGTGTGGTCTTCCTCTGAGTGCAGACTTTGATGACGAAAGAAAGTGTGCATTTGGGCCGTACTCCAAGTTCAATCAGACGCATTTTTTACATTGTTTTTATTTACATGCAGTTTTACAAATTATTATTTAAAAAAGTAATGATATTGATAGATAGGGTAAAGGAACACACTTTAAACTAAATATTGAATATTGTTTTTTATTAAATAATTTCAAGCAACACACTGGCAAACAAACAACAAAGCAACAACAAACCCCCATTGTTTTATATCTTTAGAGAACAAATTCTCTAACTTATTCTTATATAATGTTCAGACACGTGGGTGGTTACAGCTTAGAACACAGTAAAATGTATAGAAAGAACATACCACCATATATTTGCAAAAATAGTCATAAAATACACACAGCCACACGTCTAAATTGCACTGTTAGACCAAATGTTGCTATATCAATAAATATAAGCAATCATACAAGATACAGCCATGTGCATTAAATTATTCTTTCCAGTCTTGATATTTTGACACTTATTATATTGCTTCTGAAGACATGGATTTAATCATTGGAGTTGTATGGATTATTTCATGTTTGCTTTATGTGATTTTTGGGGCTACAAAATTCTGATCACCAATCACTTGGAATGAACCAACAGAGCCAAGATACTTTTCTAAAAATATTCCTTTGTGTTCTGCTGAAGAAAGAAATGCATACCTCTCTGGTAAGACATCCTACCTAGACAATAATAGTAATAATAAGTCAATTAACCAGTGTGTTAAATTAAGGGGTTTAAATTTCGGTGGCAGTTTTAAAAGAAATTCACCAGCTGATCACACATTTGGAAAAGCACATTCATTTACATTACATGCTTGATTTCAGCATGCAATGAGTAATGAGTGTTCATGTTAAAGGTACTGATGAAGGTACTCCACTGAAATAACTTCTGCTTGAAGTAAAATCACATTTGCGCTTGTATACAAATATAACTTACAGTATTTTGCCTAAATGCGAGTTTTACACAAACTGATTTCATTACATTTTTTGCATCCCAAATGGCTTTCATGTTCACACTTGGGTGTTGTCACACCACTAGAGAAACACATCCTGTGCAAATGGTCATCAATTTTAGAATGGGAGCGGGCCTTTGAAAAACATTTCATACAATACGGAGACTGAGCTTCATTGCCATAAGGACTGAAACTTTTAGGGTTCTTAATTTACTTGAGGAGCACAACTTCATTTACAAAATGCAACCCACAACAACCCTGTAGAATTAATGTAAGGGGCCCACAGCTATATATTGTGAGATTTCTGGCCACGGCGCAGTGTGAGAACCAGATACCTATAATAGACAAATTTATATTCTTCTAAGTGTTTCTACACTGGTGCATCTTAGGATATGACATTATGTAGTGCAGCGTGATGGGACTCCGTTCCTCATAGTGTTCATTGCATTGTCAGGTGAACTGAATCGATAGGGAACATCTCCGGTTACTCATGTAACCTCTGTTCTGAGATGAAGTGAACGAGACATTGCAAAACTTGACCGGACTACAAGTTCATTTTCGAGGAACAAACAATGCATTCTTGTCCCTCAGTCAGAAAATTCTAAAGAAATTTTGCTTTAGCGCCCACTTATATAGGAAAACTGCATACCTAAAGAGGTCAAACAGCATTGCAAATCATAAGACTGGTGTCATGATACAAGAGCTTCAACAAGGTTGTGGGAAAGGAATTTCCCCATAGTGTTCATTGCAATGTCTCGTTCCCTTCATCTCAGGGAACTGAGTTTACATGAGTAACTGGAGCAGCGATGTTTTTGTGCTTCCGTTAATTTTTTTTTTTTTTTGTTTGTTTCAGTTTAACTTGTCATTTTAGATCAGAAGGATCTTTTCACAGCATTTTGCCATTTTAAAAAACATAGAACACATTTACATTTGTAAGGCGGGTGTCAGTGAGTCTGGGCTACTCCTCGAGAAAACAAAAGGCTCTCATGAGAATTAACATCTGAACTCTCTCTCTCAGATGCAGCAACATCCGAGATGCAACAAACTGTGCAGCTAACACCTCCCTTCTAAAGACCCTTCATCTCACTCCTCCTCCTCACTTAAAGCTCACTAAAAACCTATGCAATGTGAAGTGTACAAAAAAGTAACTATAACATGTTTGGTATCATTTAAAGTCTCTCAGTGCACCTGGTAAACTGGTCTCATCCTCCCAGCCATAATGAAAAGCAAAAATAAGTTATAAAATATGAGAACTGTGGTGTGCCCCTTAAAGGTGTGCCCTCCCCCAGATCCTCCATACCACTTGTATGTTAATCTACAGGAACCCCCTCAATAGGGGACCAAAATCTAATTATAATGACAGACACCACCATTTGGTAAGCATATTGAATTATCTGGGTATTTAAGGAGATGTGACACATTGCTCAGGGAGTCTGTAGGACAGGTAGACTTCCCACAGGATCGCTGTGTGTAGTTCTTGTTGCCAGGTAAATGTGTCTATGAATTCCTCAATTTCTGAATTGCTGTTATTATACTTGATTGATGATTTCACTCTATGAATTGGATTTTGAATTATTGTTCTATTTACCTGGTCAATAAATTGTCAACATTTGATTTTATTCTGACTGACTCTGACATTGTGTTTCCCAAACAGATTGAATGATTCGTATGTTACCGCAAGTCTGCGTCAGATTAGTGACGACTAATATTTGGCATCGATTCAAGTGTACTTGGTTTGCAAAGACAAAAAGGGAATTTCCGTTTAGAACAGCAAATGCTGCTTGACCAATCTAAATCTGGGTGTGTCTTACCTCTGTTTTGATTTGATGTTTCTCCAGATAAGTGTATGTGGGAAACCACGCATGGTCAATCCAAAGCTATTATAAGAGCAGTTATGTTGGTCAACTTACATCTGAAATAGTGGTCGTGACCTCTACTGAAGAAAACGTTAAGTTACATTCAAGTGTATGCAATTCCATGGGGCTATACTGATGTATCTTTGATTGTGTGAACTTGAACGTGACCGATCTCAGGTATATAGCAATTACCTCTGTTTGATGATCCAATACTGACCGCTTGTGATCGTGAGACCCGCGGTGTAGAGAAAAACACGCGAGGACCTCAAAGCGACATAGTTTCTTAATCTAAATGGGTAAAGTATAATTAAAGGAGTTAAAGGAATAATCAAACATTCGCTCACTTTTAATGATACTCAGATATCATTAAAAACCTTTTTCATTCATGGAGTCAGATGAAATAACGAGGTAATACATAAGAGAAAATGTATTTAATTTAATCTTGTTGTGTTGCGTACAAGGAAAGACAGTAACGCGCAGAGACCTTCACCCGTATTATTGGAGACCGTCATTGGACCGATAAACGGGCTTACACATTCAAGAAGTATTTAGATTACCGGAGAGATTACTTTGCAGTTAATTGTCTTTTGTTTAATATTTAGTCCTTTCAGATGGAAAATATTTATACTTATAAATGATGCGATCCAAAGTGCATTTGAACACTTTCTTATGATGTGTTACATTCATACGAGCAGAGAAGTTTGACGTTTTGAGCAGAAGAAATAGAAATAATCCTTGTGTAAATTGTCAGTTTTACACTAAGCTAAAATGCTATTTCTAGCCATTTTACATACACGTGTTACCAGACATGATCATATTTTTTCTAACAAGACCTTTGATATTAGGACAAATATCGTATTGATAATATTTTTTGTATTATTTTCTTGGAAAAATATCTAAAAATCATTAAAGCAAGATACATTTGATTGACCTTGTTTTAGAAACAACACTGCATAAGATATTTAGGTTTTTCAGAGAATGTATTTTTAACATGTGTATTTTGTCTGACTGTACTGGCAGAGTTTTAATAGTCAAAACAAGTGAAAAAATCTACCAGTTCTGAAGAAGTAATGCAAAGTATTTAAATACATTTTTGACCTTGAGTAATCTAACGGAATACATTACAAATTACATTTTACAGCATGTATTCTGTAATCTGTAGTGGAATACATTTTAAAAGTAACCCTCCCAACCCTGTCCATATGACTCCAGCATTTAAATCCATATCTTCTGAAGTAATATGTTAGGTGACCATGTGTGTGAGAAACAGATCAATGTTTAAGTAATTTTTAACTGTAAAACATCACTTCTGGACTGGAAGTGGCTTTCACTTTCACTTTCAGCTACCTACTGTTTGATATTCCTGTAAAATATAGCAAGTTAAATATGGCAGGAGAACATTGATGTTTCAATAATCCATATTTCACGGTTTCTGTCATTTTACAGTAGCGTCCCAACAGCCAGTCAAACTATCCCAAAAATGTTAATTATTTTTATTTATTTACTATTGTCCTCTAAACCTATCAAATGTACTGTATAACATATTAGTAAATGCAATAATGAATAATAAATAAATACAAATAAATCATTTGCAACTCATGAAAATTAAAACATTTATTTTTCCACATTCAATTATAAAATAATGAATTTAATAAAAATCTATTTGTATGAGAAGAATAATACAATGTTTTTATTGGTTGAAAATGAAACAATAATTCAGATCATTGTATTTGCTGGATTTGTCAGGATACTTGTATGGGTGTCTGGTAAAAAGATAGGTTGAGGTCCCAAAGAGTTTACTTTTTATAGAGTTATCCCATTTACTGTAATGGGTTAATCAGTCTGACTTTAGAGAGAGAAGTTCTTCTGTTTTTATCAGCCCTTGGTTGTACAGGTGAATTTTATTAATCATTTTGTCTTTTGCTGGATTCTTGAAGTCACTCTGACAGGGTTGTGCATCATCATCTGAAAAAGTAAAATGTTGGACAATAATCTCATCTTTTTGTTTGTTTGTATTGATATAAAAACAAAAACCTGACAGATTACATTATGAATCTTATCTTTTTGCTACTTGCCTTGAGTGACATAAAAAACAGACTGACTGAAGCCATTAGCACAGCAGTCCTCACAGCCCTGTGCTTCAGTGCCAGAGGAACAGCTGCACTCCACAGGCCAACTCCCGTATAAGTCCAGGTGAGGAACAGAGTCTGACTGTAAGCTCTGTGCTGCTGAAATCACTCTGTCACATTCCAGGAGAGACTCCCTGTGGAAATGTTCTCCAACACTCTGGAAGGTGACCTCGGACTGGCTGCACTCACAGGGTCTAGCCAGTTTGGCGACTCTGGGAGACTGAGTTTCCTCCACGGGTCTGAACATTTCATCATCTTCAGTAGGCAGGCTAAGACCCGGAACGTGGACACAGTGGAACCCCTGAGGAAGGATCTCATCATCTAGGGTGCGTGGCTGTTCCTCAGGAGCAGGAAGGGGAAGGTGTTGGCTTAACCTCTGAAGCACCTGAACACACATTATTCCACTATAAGATCACATTTTATCACTGTATACTACAGATGTTTCAAACTATACATCTTGATACTGGCTTATTTATAGGACAAAGGATATAATTAACAATGTAATTATCATAAATAAACAGAAAGAGTGGCACTGAAAATAGAAGGGGAATTTAAACAGATCTTGCAATACTGTGTGCACATTTGTGCATGCGAGTACATTTGCTAACCGTTTCCATGCTAGGCCTAAATCGCATTTTGCTGGTGGTGCACTCAAGCCCAATTCGGAGCAGACATAGAGCCAACGCAGGAGGCCAGTGTTCCACTTTGGGATCTAAAAACCGCAGACAGGCATCTACACAGCCTTTCTCCTCTAACTCTGATCTCAGAACATCTTTCTAAAGGAGAATGTAATGACAGTGTTAGAGATTAGTCAGTAAAGAGTACAGTTCTGTGTCTTTTGGTGAGTGGATTCTTACCAAAAACAGGGTCTTTGCTGACTTTTGGATCACCTTCTGTCCTGTACATGTCTCTAGTATAACCTACAATCATAAAAGCATAAAAGCTGGGCTGAGTCATGTCGGAGCAGTCGTTACAGTTCAGTTTTAGATCATGAAGACATTTTAATAGCCAATTGTATGCATCTGCTTATCTGGCACAATGAAATACAGGTAAACAAGTGATATTGTATAGGCATCATGTATGTTTTTTGTAATCAGTTACTATGTGGATGATCCATGTTATCAAAACTGTTAAAATGACTCCATGTGCTACAGCATGAATACTGTAAATAGCTCACATTGCCTTTTCAATGACTTGAATCTTTTACATTTATCCTAATGAATTCTGGCACAAAAATAGTCAATTTAATTAAATAAACAGTTTCAAATTCCTAAGGTAAATCTTAAAAAATAAGAAGAATTATTTATATTGATAATGTATATATATTTTTCTTTCTAAAAGGGACCTTGAACTTACCATGCCAAGGCTATAAACATCTAGTTTGACTGACAGCTTGCCATCACGGATGTACTCCTCTGGGAGATAGACAAGGTTGCTATGGGAGGCATTGTCCATGACGATGGTGCAGCTCTGGTCGACTGAGTGGGGTCTCAGATGAGCTAATCCAAAATCGGATAATTTGGGCTGTAGGTGCTCGTCCAAGAGAATGTTTGAACTGCCAACAGACCATAAAGTAAGTTTAGCAGTAATAAGGAGTTAATTCCAATCTGCATCATCTTTGCTGGACTCAAGCAAAAATTATAGCTATGGCTTAACACCAGTACCTTGTAATATTTCCGCAAATAACCATGCAGGGTTGTGCAGTGTGTAGATGGTGAACTGCCTTTGCAGTTCCTTTGATGATGTTCAGCCTCTCCAGCCATGACAGAGGCCTCACAACTTCCTTTAAAGAAGGAAAGAGTAAAGGTAAATTCTACTTGAGTCTAGCTTATGATAACTCCTTAAGCTTTTAAGAGAACATTTCAGAAACAAATCTCTTTAGATTACTATGAAGAGGTAATGGTGTGCTGATGGATTACCTCATGAAGCCTGTGGAACAATGATCCATTGTGAAGGAATGGATAAACTAAACAGAAGCGATCTCCCTCTGAAAAGCAGCCCCATAGCTCCAAGATATTAGGATGCTGGTAGCTAAGAGGACAGAAGTTGAGAAGAAACAAATTTTTAGTCAGCACTATGGAAGGTGATTATAAAATGTGAATAATAATAAAATGTTTCTAATAACACATTCCGCCTAAAATAATTGACTGATTGAACCTACAGTTGTAGAACTTTAATCTCTTTTGTGAATTTTTCCCACAATGTCTTCCAAGTAGCTTTATTTTCCTGTGTTTAAGTAATCAAGAATTAGAATCAGAGAATCAGTGTTTACAAAGTTGCGACAATGTTATCTTGAACATTTGACTACGTAAAATCAGAGCTTAAAAGCAAGTACCTTTCTGAACACTTTCACAGCAATCGATTTGTTTCCCCATCTTCCGCAGTAGACCTCTGCAAATGCACTAGCTCCAATTTTCAAGTCCTGATGGAAATTTTGGGTTCCCTTTAAGATGTCTGAATAAGTGACCGAATACTTCTGTTTTTCACCTATGACAGTGAGGTGGACAAAGAAGGTTTCATAATGCAACCTACACAGGAAAGACCACTTTCATCATGAAACCACACAAAACAGAAATGAAACTTTCTATATCTAAAAAGCTAAAAGCTACAGTTCCTACTGTATTACTTCCATTGCTGCTATGAACAAGCATGCTGATATATACCGAAACCATGTAAATACAAATGTGTTTGTACTTATAAAGCATATTACCTTTAACAGACACAGACTCTGGATGAAGTTTTTCAATATCTGAGAGATACTAGTTGGAAAAAAAAAGAAACAGTGTGAGATCATGAAATGTACAATCCATAATGGCCTGGTCTAAAGAGAGGCTAGATTTTTCTTGTGCCCCCTGAAATAACTGATGCCCCCAGACCAACAGTGAAACATGATCAAATTATCAAGAAGGATCACCCCAGGACAAAGAGATAACCAGTTGCCCAGCCTAAAGATTCAAAGATCACATCCTAGTGCCGCCCCTGCCACCCATCAGGGGAAAAAATATATAATGCATTGTATCAAAGTTCAATGGAATGTAGGAGGTGAGAACCTGCTTGACAATTTAAATAATCTTTTAATAAAACAAAAAGACACAAACATAAACACATGCAGGGCAGCTGCCCATAACTCTCTCTCTGGAACTGCCACTTCTGGCAGCCTTTATCCCTCTTGTTAGCTTAATTAGCCTGATTAGGGGCCGGGTGTGCAGCATCACGAACCAACCCAGCCCTCCTCCCAGCCACATGCATCTTCATTTGTCATGAAAAAAAAAAATAACTCTGTTCACACATATTGTATGTTCACAGACAAATTTTGCTCTCAATAAATCCTAAACCAGGGTAAAGAGAGTCAACAACTACAACTGAAAGGCAAATTGACAAAGGAAGGCCAATCACAGTTATTATTATAGTATCTAACTAAATTACCGTGTGAAACAGAGGGGGTGAAGATGACTTCTGCACACAAGAATCTAGAAAAGAATCAAAAGTGTTCAGTTATTGTCTTTGCTCTTTAGTGAAGTTTGTAGTTTTTTGGTACGTGGTTTTGTGGCTGTCACGAATTGTTACTAGCGCATGGGGGGGTAATAACAAAACAAGCAAGTACAACCCCCTCAATATTTATACCAAACATGTAAACATGTAGATGCACCCCCCCCCCCCCAGTATTCAAGCAAAATCTACATCCTTGGTTACAAGAAACTGCATGTGGGTCATGTGCATCGTTGAGGTTAAAATCACTTTTTTTTGATTCGCTTTATGGTCCAATTAATATTTAGATTTGACCGGTTCCTCTGTTAAGTACAGTACAGTATACATGTACTGTATGTTGCAAATCCATATTACTGCTTGAACTATAGCTTAGAGGAAGAGAAAGCTTAGAATGCAGTAAAACGTAAACAACCCCTACAAGATTTTACCATTTTAGGCACAGCCTTGTTACTACTGAAACAGGGACAATCAATGTTTATACAGACATTACAGAGAGACTTTTATATAGTTGGAATGTTTGAAATAATGAGAATTCCTTTGACCTGCTTAAATATTCTGTCAATGCAAGTTTATGGGATTTGTCTAATATTTGATTATCCGCTGTTAGAAAACTGTAACTCCGATCAGTTACAAAAGACAGGGCACACCAAGTCAGAAGGTCTGTCCCAAGTTTGGTGGATGTAGCTTAAACACTCTAGGAGGACTTACTGAATAACCGGGGCTTTGTCAAGCCAACACAAATATGGCACCTTCCAGTAGCTTTCAGAATCTTTGACATTCTTCATTTTAATTACCATTTCAATTATTTTAAACCAAGTAACCAAAGCTCTGCAGTAACAATAATTGTGGTAACAATGGTAACTTGTGGTAGTCTACATTATTAAAAGCACCACGACTACTATTAGATTCTTACAATGAAATGTTCACTCTACTCTACATCACAACATCCTGTACCTTGCGACTGAAAAAGACTCCTGGCATGAACATGGCCCATATCATCCAGCACCTTCAGCAGATCTCCCACTGTTTTATTCTGCTGTGCCCACGACCACATGAGCTCTTGGGTTGGACTTTTCCCTGCAGTCGCGTACATTTCATTGCACCTCACGTCCAGCAGACTGGGAAGGATGCGAGCAGCTATATGGAATCAGATTTAGAGGCATTATCTATAAGAACGCATCATGTAACATCATTAACATCTATAAAGCGGAAACGTTCAACCAACTCCAGTCAATTAAGTCTGGTTAAGTAAGAAGAGACTCGGATTTCAAAGTGATACAATGTCAACGTAAAATCAGCTATTTTTACCTAAACCTCGCCATCCCATTTCATCGACGCCGCTGTCCATCAGTTTACAGAACGTCCCCATAAGCAATGGGGGAACATCGAAGAGGAACATTGACGAGTCGATTTTACCTGACATGGTTCTCCGGGCGATTGAAGTGTGTGACGTTTGGATAAATAGCTCATGCTTCTCTGCTGAGTGACTCTATACTGCTCTCGTGCCTGGACATCTGTTGCTACAATTTGGAAACTCCCAAACCCCACCTACTTCCTCAAAATAATTTTAGAAATATTTTACCAAAGACGACAAAAAAGGTAGCTTTCCCTTTAAATAAAATGTCCTCTTTTTTTGTTTTTTCTTTTACAAAGAAATACTAAAATTAAGGCAAATCTATAGTTGAAACTGTACCTGTCCTGTACAAGATCTTTAAAATCTGCACGTTTGAAGGTCGATCACGTCATTACTGGTCCTGAGTATTTATCTTGGAATCCAACTTGGTGGATCACATGCTTCTTCTCATGTTTGCTATAACGCCTTCCTTGGGCCTGTAATATATTCAATAACTAATGCATTAATAATAAATGATCAGGTAAGCTGTTTGTCAACACATTATTTGCTATGCAACTCAATACAAGATAATAATAGATCTTATGAATAGACAACGTATCTGTAAATATAAAATGACATGTGAAAGATGCTGTAATTTGCACCTCTGTACACAAGGTGTAAAAAGATAATGATCTTTTTGAGAGTCTGAGAGTAATCAAAGTGAAAGATAAAGACAATTTACAACTTTTTATTTGATAAATGTGCAACAAAGCAACAAGTAGGCTACTTGTTGACAATGTTGGAATTTTTGTGTTCACTATTAAAAGTATTTTATTAAAGTAGTTTCAAGAAAAAAGTAGTAAAAAAAAAAAGGTAGTAGTGTGTATAAAAATGGTATTACCAACATGAGCTATAATAAAATAAATACAATGCAATGTCAAAAAAGTAAAGAGTTGTCATTGTAATAATACCAAACATTACCTCTTTTCTAATGTAGCCACATAAAAGTGATATATACTCTATATACATACACTGATGAGCTAAAACATTATGTCCACCTGCCTAATATGCTGTTGGTCCTCTGCGTGCCAGCAAAACAGCGCCGACCCGCCGATGCATGGACTCTGCAAGACCTCTGAAGGTGTCCTGTGGGATCTGGCACAAAGACATTAGCAGCAGATCCTTTAAGTCCTGTAAGTTGCAAGGTGGAGCCGCCATGGATCAGACTTGTTGGCCCAGCACATCCCATAGATGCTCAATCAGATTGAGATCTGGGGAATTTGGAGTCTAGGGCAGCACCTTGAACTCTTCATCATGTTCCTCAATCAATTCCCTAACAATTTGTGCAGTGTGGCAGGGCGCATTATCCTGCTGAAAGGGGCCATTGCTATGAAGGGGTGCACCTGGTCTGCAATTTTAGGTAGGTGTCCACATGAATGGCTGGACCCAGGGTTTCCCAGCAGAACATGGACACTCTGTGGTTACGCAGCCCCATAACTAAAATGTTCTGTTACTTGTAGACCTTCTGTCGGTTCAAACCAGACATGTAGTCTTCGTTGCCCTCGCAAATGGATGAGCCTTGGGCGCCCAACACACTGTCGTCGGTATGTGGATTGACAATCCTCGGACCACTGTCGGTAGGTACTCACCACTGCTGACCGGGAGCACCCCACAAGCCTTGACATTTCAGAGATGCTCTGACCCAGTCGACTGGCCATAACAATTTGGCCCATGTCAAAGTCACTCAGGCCTTTTCTCCTGCATTCAACATGTTGACATATATAATTATTATTATTATTTCTTGGATGATTTGATTTGTCCTTTTATGCACCTGATCCCACTGTTATAATGCAAAGATGTATTGTTGTTGCTGTTTTATTTGTACATGACAAATTGTTCAATAATAATAATAAAAAAAAGCTTCTTAATGGAAGTACCACCCACATTTTGTGCAAAGCATCACAGGGAATAGGAATAAGGTAGATACAATGGAATCAGATAGAGCGCTGGAAATGACGCAGAAACAACATCATCAAATTGTATAACAACAATTATTTTAAAATATGTAATACATCTTCATTATGTTTGTCATGTTTAACTTGTTAATATATATTTTCATAATTATTAAAATACGAATACAGCTAATAACTGCCAAGAATAATAAATACAGCTGTATACGCATACATTTTCATAATTTTTTTACCATCTTGAATCTTTATTAATAACAACATCCATTATTATTATTATTATTATTAGAGGAATACGTCCATGCGATACCTACAATATTTCATTAATTTCCACTGTGCGAAGTCTTCTGAGTTAACAATAATAAAAACATTTGGCATTTAAATGGCGAAATACAAAAAATAACCATATCAAATATCTATATAAATAAATCATAAATTGTTCAAATGTATCTGTATGATTTTGGATTGGTACATTTTATTGTTATTTTTAATTATCAAGTTTGATATGTCAAAAACTAAAACTTTACAGCCAGGGTGAAATAAAACATTGCAAGAATTAAATGCGTCTCTCGCTCACCCTGTACTCAGTCTTCCTTGCATTGGATACAAGATAGCGTCAGCGAGTACATCGGCTGTACACTCGAAATCAGAAAGCATTGTGGGAAAGAACGAGCGAACATATGTAAGAAATGAACTAACATTATAGGGAACTAATTCGGACACTTCTATAACATGCCCGACACCTAAAAAAGTGCACTATATAGTTGCTAATGGGCGATTTCGGACACAGTGAAATATGATTTAGCAGAGATGGAACACTAAAGAGTTCAGGGCGCCCAAAAGACAACGGATGTAGACAGGAGGTCCCGCCTTACAGGTAAAAGAGCCAATCACCTTATAGCTATATACAGACGTCACCTGCATGCGCATTAGCTATACAAGACGGGAAAATTGCGAGTTATGATTTTAGTACCGTCAGATTTTATAGCTGATTTGAAATTATGTCCTTTTTGATCGTAATCTTGAACAACCGTTATAGAGATCCATTCAAGTAGATAGGAGCAGCACTGGCATCACTGGAAATGGTCTCCCGAGAGATGAGAGATGTTCCAAAGATGGCAAACAGTGGACTGATTTACTAGAAGGCCTTTGTTATTATACTTACCTAGCACATGTGATCCCTGACAACAAATATGTTAATAGAAAAAAAAAAAAACATTTTATATTTCCATCTGGGAAAAACTGAGAACCGGTATTTGCACTTTGAGAGCTGAGGACAAAGTGAAACTACAACTTGGGAGTAGTTTTAATCCAATCACAGCCTGGATCGCACAGTTGTTAGGCAGAGAGTTATGTCGAAGGTTTATTGCAAGTATAAAGACACTGGAATGATCCTCAATTTTTAATCACAAAATCAGTTTAATATTAATACAATTTCAATCTTAAATCTTAAGACATTTATGGAGCTGGAAGAACATATAAAATAAATATTGATACCAAATGCAAATAAATAAGCACAATTATTCTAGTTGGTTTTATCAACTTTATTTCCCCCTTTTTAGAATGGCATTATTTTTCCTGTGATTACATTCAAATGAATTAAAAACTCATTGACAGCAGTCTTAACTTGTAAGCGATTTTAGATTTAAAATGAACAACTTGTGTTTATAATCAACAAATTGTTGTAGTCTTTCTAATGAATAAATCTGAAAACAAAGCCAAAATATGACAAAAAATATAGCTTGTTTCTATATGTTTACTTGCACATTACTACTCCTGCATAGTCTACAACATTTACACAAAGAGGAAAGAAACCAGTGAAACAAGAACCAGAAACCATAGAAAACCCCATACAGAAACATGTAGCAGCTGTACTTTGGTTAAATAAACTTCACTCTCATGGAGAAAAGAACAATATGATTAAGTCGACTCAAGGAAAAACTAAAATAAATGAATCAGGTTAATTATTATGTAATTTGTATGAATTGTGCATCTTGAGCAACATCATTTATGTGATGGGATATCTGCGGTCTATGTTGATAGTGAAACATTTTCAAAGACATGAGAAATTATCCTAAGAAAGAAAGAAAGAAAAACATAATTAATCATCTTCAAGGAACAGTTCAACCAAAACTGAATATCCCCTCATCATTTATTCGACCTCATGCCATCTCAGATGTGTATGAATTTTGTTCTTCTGCCAAAAATGTGAAACTCAGAAAATCACATAAAGGCAGCATAAAAGTAACCCATCGATTCCAGTGGTTAAATACATGTCTTTAGAAGCAATATAATAGGTGTGGGTGAGAAACAGTTTAATATTTAAGTCATTTTTTACTATAAATCTACACTTCGAAACACCCCTCTACGCAATCTTCTCTCAAGAGTTCTTTTTTGGCGATTCACATTATTCATGCATATTGCCACCTACTGGGCAGGGAGGAGAATTTATAGTAAAAAAGGACTTAAACATATAAGTCCTCACCCACACTGAACATATCGCTTCTGAAGTCATGGATTTATCCAATGGAGATGTTTGGATCATTTTTATGCTGCCTTTATATGCTTTTTTGAGCTTCAAAGTTTTGAATCCTGTTGAATTGCATTGCATGGACCTACAGAGCTGAGATATTCTTCTAAAAAACATTTGTGTTCTGCTGAACAAAAAAAGTCATACACATCTGGGATGGCATGAGTGTGAGTAAACGATGAGAGAATTTTCATTTTTGGGTTATCTGTCCCTTTCTCATTTCTAAGTGTCCACAACCAAAAGCGTAGATAAAGAAATCTATGTGCTAGAAACAGAATTCAATATTTTTTAAATATTTCTTCAATGATTTTAAACAAGATGACGCTCACCTTTCTTTGTCTCATTGTTTGGCTTTACATGTTGGGTTCTGTGGAAAAACAGAAGATTCAGTACATAGGCCTATGCACCGTCAAACCAAGAGGTAACAGTATGTTGAAACATACGTAGACCTTCACATACAACACTCACCCCAAACAAAGCTGTCTGTTTTTTCCATATGTCGAACTCTGCAGATGTAGGTATCTGCCCTCTCTGGATTGAAGGAGACACTCTTGGTAAGGTGAAATTGCCAGCCCTTCTCAAAGGCCAGGTCAGTCTGCTGGGCATTAGGGATAACCTCTCCATTCTTCAGCAACTCAATAGAGATATCAGGAGGGTGGAAGCCGCTTACATGGCAGATCAGGGTGTTTTCTTTGCCATACTCTCCAGGGAAATGGCTGTACACCTTGACTTTTGGAGAGGCTAAAATGGCAATTTAAAATATTAGTTTCTTTAGATATGAAAGTTAAAGTATGGAATTAGGGAGGGAGAATTCATTAAGAGGGAATGAAGGAAGTAGATAATGCGGAAGTAATCTACATTTTGCCAGAACAAACAGGAGATTATTTTTTAGCAAATAATTCCGTTCAAACCTGGGATGCAAAAGTAATATAAAACACTGAATAAAAATATATTTATAAGTCAATATTTCAAATACACAGTTCTGATCTAAATGCACAGTGCGCACCATAAATAATACAAAGGAGTGTGTAAATAATACACATCATAAATAAAGGCAAAGGAAATGGAGGGGGAGGGGAAAGATTTCCTTTTCATTAATTTCCCCAAACAAAACACTAACTATATAAGACCATGCTGATTCACAAGTGCACTAACTTGGCTACTTAGGTTATGCAAATACTGTACATTTAAAATAGGCAACACAATTTTAGCATTGTGTATATTAGCTATATTAGTTGGTAGGTAAGAAACTAAAGTCACTTCATTTTAATGAAATCATTTCTAAAATTGATTACTTACAGGTTTTCCCTTGAACAGTCACGCACAGCACGCAAAACAGCGCAAAAGCAATCAGCTCCCTCATCTTTCACAATTTGTTAGCGTGTCAAGACAATACCCAGACAATCCTTCTTCTATCAGATCTCTTGCAGTTAATATCGAAAGTACAATCACCAGTTACCCTAAATGCACTGTGAGGAAGGCACTAAGTACAACCTCCAAAAATAAGACAGCCAATAGCAAAATTGTTACATGTTGTTGTTGGGTGAATTTGGTCTGTGGATGTTGTACAGTCAGTGGTTGAAAAGGCTCCTTTTGGAAATACCCGAACTTACCAAAACAATTAGACACCTCCCACTTCTAGTCTCCATAAACAAAACTGGTTGACTATTGTGTATAGCTGAATTTAAAATGGCTTAAGTAAGGGAAATGACACAATTTGCAAATGCTCTAATCTCATTTTTAATTTCAAATGGGTAGTTGACATGATACATCAAGAAGTGACAGCAGGGTCCTGCAGTGTGACATTCTATTCTTCTTCTAAAACTCTTTAAAATATTTGTCTTGTGACTCATAAATATAACCCATAACACCTAATATTGTTAATATATTGGAAAGATAATGTTGTGTTTCCATGTTTTATGGGGACTTCCCATAGACGGAATGGTTGTTATTCTGTACATACTATATATTCTATCCCCTAACCCTACCCCTACCCCTAAACCTAACCATCTCAGAAAACTTTCTGCGTTTTTACATTTTCAAAAAACATAATTTGGTATGATTTATAAGCTGTTTTCCTCATGGGGACTGACAAAATGTCCCCACAAGGTCAAACATTTAGGGTTTTACTATCTTTATGGACACACACACACACACACACACACAATGTCAAATCTTGTTAAAAAGGCCTTTTATGTTAACAATCCCCAACTATCCTTCCAGAAGTAGTTACAGTATAAATACCCCGGGCCTGCATTTGTGATTACAGACAAAGAAAATAATTCCAGTTTCTTTTATAAGAACAACCTTAGTTGTTCGCAAATGAGAATTCCTTAAGATCTGTCAATTTTGTTATTAAAACACTTTATACCTTCTTTATGCTGTCTGCTTCTTAAGTGCTTTCACTTTTAATTTAACACAAAGAATATGTATTTCCTTGTGTGTTGTTTATGTATTTGTATCAAATCAAAGCAGATTTACTGGCCTGGACACAATCTTTGCCAGATGGGCTACGATATTTGCAAATGTTCATTCCCCCTCTGCTGAAAAATGAACCTACAATGGCGCCAAAAAGTATTTGGACACTTAAGCCATACATAAAATGTATAAATGTAATCGCATTACATAACAAAATATCATTAAAAAGTTTCACAAAAATATATGTGTTAAGTTTAAATGACAAAGCAATAGGTATACAATTTTATACCATTGATTTGTCTATTTTGGAAAAGAGAATTTGGTGGTCAAGCTTAGTGAAACAAGTCCTGCTAGGGGCACCAGTAGACTTGAGGGTGACTGACTTTCATCCCCTAAAATTGACCATGGGACCAGTTGAATGGAAGTAGTGGCAAATTACATTTTATAAAATACATTTTATAAGTATGTGTGGCTTAAGTGTTCAAATAATTTTCTGGGGCCACTGTATAAACAAAAAGTGAAAGTAGATTCCACAGCTTGAACAACATCTCCTGGAAATCACGTGATAAAGGATGGGATTTTTTTGATTGTATGTTTTATAACCGTCACATGTGGTAGGGCATCTAGAGAGCAATATCTAATATAGAACATGAAAAGCTGTAAACGTCATCTGATAATCATGTGAGTGTTCTTTTTGCGGTCAAAATACTCTGGTACTTTTGAAGAGTAGATCTCAATATATAAGGCAAATTTAAGACACAGTTTGTCCACATGATGTCAGCATTGCACCAGTATTGTAGGTGAAACTGAAACGCGCACAGAATCAAATCTTGAGCCAGGCAGTTAAAACCGAGTTTGAGATTTGGACCTACTATTGATCCTATTTCAGACTGATTTTTGTCATTAAAAGTATCTTCATATCATTTGAATATGCTTAACATTATATCAGTTTGTCATAAGCTGTAAAGTCTAATGATTCACTTAATATACACTGGCGGCCACAAGGTTGGAATAATGTACATATTTAGCTGTTTTTGAAGGAAATTGGTTATTTTATTCACCAAAGTGGCATTCAACTGATCACAAATTATAGTCGGGACATTACTGATGTAAATAACAACATAATTAATACATATAAAAAACACACACACACACACACACACACACAAAAAACTACTTTTGATAAAATCTAGACAGACCCCATTTTGAGCAGCCATCACTCCAACACCTTATTCTTGAGTAATCATGCTAAATTGCTAATTTGGTACTAGAAAATCTTTTGCCATTATATCAAACACTGCTGAAAGCTATTTTGTTCATTAAATGATGCTTAACATTTTCTTTGTGTTTGTTTTTGAGTTGCCACAGTATGCAACAGACTAGCATGTCTTAAGGTCAATATTAGGTTAAATTGGCAAAAAAGAAACGACTTTCTCTAGAAACTCATCAGTCAATCATTGTTTTGAGGAATGAAGGCTATACAATGCTTGACATTGCCAAAAAACTGAAGATTTCATACAAAGGTGTATACTACAGTCTTCAAAGACAAAGAACAACTGGCTCTAACAAGGACAGAAAGAGATGTGGAAGGCCAGATGTACAACTAAACAAGAGGATAAGTACATCAGAGTCTCTAGTTTGAGAAATAGACGCTTCACATGTCCTCAGCTGACAGCTTCATTGAATTCTACCTGCTCAACACCAGTTTCATGTACAACAGTAAAGAGAAGACTCAGGGTGCAGGCCTTATGGGAAGAATTGCAAAGAAAAAGCCACTTTTGAAACAGAAAATCAAAAAGAAAAGGTTAGAGTGGGCAAAGAAAAACAGACATTGGACAACAGATAACTGGAAAAGAGTGTTATGGATCATAACCACATTGAGCTTTTGTGGGATCAGCTAGACTGTAAGGTGTGTGAGAAGTGCCCGACAAGACACACACATCTATGGCAAGTGCTACAGGAAGTGTGGGGTGAAATGTCACCTGAGTATCTGGAGAAACTGACAGCTAGAATGCCAAGGACCTGCAAAGCTGTCAATGCTGAACGTGGAGGATTTTTGATGAGAACTTTTTGAAATAGTTTAAGAAGTTATGACAATTTTTGCAAATTGTAATAGTCATTTTTCATATTATCAATGTCCTGACTATAAACATTGTGATCAGTTGAATGCCACTTTGGTGAATAAAAGTACCAATTTCTTTCCAAAAGAGCAAATCTGTACATTATTCCAAACATTTGGCCGCCAGTGTATATAATTGAAGATGTCTTACTAACCTTTAGTTAATGTCAAATAGAGGAAATCAGGGCTCACTCATTTAGACATTCATTCAAATGTAGCACCACCTGAAAAATGAACTTGCTTTGACAAGTTTGGAACCCTGTCTCAATTTTCATCTCTATATCTTGAGCACTATGCAATGATGTGGTTGTCTGGGACAGTGGTACAGTACGAGCATGTGGTAGCATTCACAACCTCATAAAGGCTTCAGTCAGAGATCATAACAAACCAGTCAAGGTTAATAGGTGGGATGGTACTCTGCAATGACCTACAGGCATACAGGCTATAAGTCAGTCTGTGCACAAATACAGTTATTTTCACTGAATATAACGAGAGCTTCTAGTTCAAGGTGGCCTACCTAGAGGGGCCAATAGATTCCTATGTTTTGGAGAACTTGTATTGTGGGATCCACATCAAGCCAAGCCAAATAATTTTTATTTGTATTGTGCTTTTCACAACACATATCGTTTCATAGCAGCTTTACAAAACTCCATAAGATGTTGATTAATGGAGAAAAAAACCTTGTGAGAAACCAGACTCTTCCTGTTTCCCTACATGTTCATGTGTCTTGTTTTCATTGGTTCATTGTTTGATTACTTTGTTATCAGTTCTAGTTTGACATTGGTTTTAGTTTATTGTCTTTTTATCTTGTTTAGAGTTATGTTTGTTCATTGGCTTATGTTTCCCCATGTCCATGTATTTAAGCCCTCATGTTTGCCATTGTCTCTTGTCTAGTATTGATGTATGTAAGTCTAGTCATGTTTAAGTCTAGTCATGTTTAAGTGCTAAGTTAGGGTTTTCACGATTCACATAATCATTGCCAGCTACAATCGTGACAAGAAGGCTTTTGTTGGCAATTCATTTATAGTCTCTGTATTACATTTCAAGAGTGTAGTCCATCAATAAACAAAGGTGATGCAGGCAGAGATCAATGAGGTGCATCGCAGTTCAACCGGCAGGTCATTTCGGTGAGGTTTGGTGGGGTCCATCCTAAATCCAAGGTTCAGGCAGTGGCATATGAAATATCCGATGTCTTCCAGTTGGAGCTGGCATCAGTTCATCCTCTGAAGTCTGTCGTAAAAGACTGAAGTGATGTCTGGCTAGCACTGGCTATAGTTTGTTTTCATCACTCAGTGACACGTAGCAGTGGAGTCTGACACCAAGCAGGAAGGGAGCTTGATATGGCCGGCTCTAGTATCCTCGGGATTGAGACAGGAAACAAATAGAATAATATTAGCGAATATGCAATTCAATTTATTGCAGTTATAGATTATGAGAAATTTTTCAGAGAAATGTTTCTGGTTCTGGCAGACCTAACTAAAGCAGCCTAATTGTGAGTTGATGGATAAATTAGGTGTATGTCTGGCTAAATAGATAAGTCTTTAGTCTAGACTTAAACTGAGTGTGTCTGCTTCCCGATCAGTGTTAGGGAGACTATTCCATCGTTTTGGAGCAAAATAGAAAAAGGATCTAACTCCTTTTGTTGATTTTGATATTCTAGGAACTATTAAAAGGCCAGAATTTTGTGATTGTAATGAACATGATGGAATAGAATGTCTATTAGAATAGAAGAATCTAATAGAATGTGGTAGAAGGTCACTTAAGTTCTGTGAAATTAGAACTTAATCTTTGAATGAGGTTAACATAATTTTTAAATGAAAATGAAATTTAACAGGTAGCCAATGTAATGATGATAACATTTATATGATCATATTTCTTGGTTCTAGTCAGCAAACTGGCAGCTGCATTTTGAACTAATTGAAGTTTATTTATTGAAATTGCAGTACATCCTCGCAGTAATGCATTACAATAATATACAGTAGTCTTGAGGTTATGAACGCATTAATTAATTTTTCGGCATCAGCAACAGAGAGCATGTGTCTTAACTTAACAATAATTCTGCGGTGGAAGAATGCTGTTCTACAAACATTGGAAATTAGATTTTCAAAGGAAAGATTGGTATCAAATATAACACCTTCTTCGCTGTAGAAGATGGCTTATTTTTAAAAGTTTTTGGTCCAATAATTAGTACCTCTGTTTTGTCATTTCTGGCCCTCCAATCTTTGATTTCATTGACACATTGATTAATTTGGGCTTACGCCAAAGAGAGACATTACATTTCTGTTTTATATTCATCAAATAAATGTCATCTTAAATTTCACTCAAGTCTGCGAGTCTTCCTGATAGAACAAAAGTGTTTGTGTTGCTCGCTGTACTACTTGCATTAGAAACAGTATCTACCAGCTTATCTTTCTCACTGACCTCCACTAGCGTTCATATGCGATATCTAACTCTAACCTTCTCCATCAGCCTGACTAATTCCTTACATTTATCACATGTAAATCCCTCTCTGCTGATGGAAGTAGCCATTATAAACATGTGGCATGCAAAGCAGGAAGAAATAACATGAGCGGATGCCATGACATACCGCACTTGTTGTTGTTATGGTTGTACTTGAGCGGCGAGGTTTTGAGATCAATGTGGTTTGATGTGCTTCCTGATCAGCAGATGTTAGAGATTGATGCAATAATCTGTTTAAAACACAGAGAAGAAAACAAAAAAAAAGGGAAAAAAGAAGAAAAAAAGAGAGAAACAGTTTAAGAGAGAAACAGTAAAAAAACACTACTTTTATCTACTTTTGCTTTAAAGACAGCATGCACTTGAGCTGTCATAAACTTCACATGTTTGCACAAAACCTGATGATATATGTTATTCCAGCCTGATCTGAGAATGTTCCAAGAGCCTCTTGTGTGCTTCAATGGAAGAAAATAATTCTGACCTGATTTCGTAAATAAAAAACATGGTCAATGGTTACAAATTTGCTTATTTGATTAGTGACCTAGAAATAGTGCAGAATCCTAAACCATTTGTCATCATTATTAATTTTTTTATTTTAACTTAGTTTATTTCCAGGTTTAAAATAGTTTTTTAATCCCACAATTTTAATGTGGTCTCAGATATTTGCACCCCTTTGCATGTAACTGTATGCCTCGTACACATAATTTCCTAGTTTATGAGACGACGTTGCAGCCAGAGCCACAAAAAGTAATTTTATTACATGCGGTATTGTCGCCATAAGTTATGGAATGCAGTCAAACATTTGTTGTGGAATTCTTGGAGTTACTCTAGAATTCCCAGACTTCCCAGTTGGTTCTATTAGTGATGAGAATGAAAGCCAGACCTGCAGTACAGAGAGAGAGAGGGAGGTTCCAGCCATGTGGTTCGTTCATCCCGCCAAGACTGTGCTTCATTAAAATGAGGACATTTACAGAGCCAGGAAGTAAAGGGAAAGAGAGGGAGAGAGAAGAATGAAAAAGGAGAGTGAAAAGAGAGTCAGGCCAACAAGGGAGGAGGCAGCAGAGGATGGCAAGTTGGGTGGTGGGTGGAGGAGGGTGGCAAAACAAAACCAAAATGAGTCACAGAGACTTGGAAAGAGAAAGAGGAGAGAGAGAAGGGGATATCATTCCTCGATGACTGTGCGTGTGTGGCCGGATTGGAGGCGTGGAGTGGCACGTGAGCCTACAGTTCTAGTGATGGTGGTATGAGTCAGGACATTCAGGTGTGAGTCAGTGGCAGTGTGTCACACACCCTCCGGTCAGACACACCCTCAAACAGAAGCGCACAAACACAGATCAGTCATAAAAATCATACAAACACAAATTCATGTAGATTCTATGTGAAAATTATTAACAAAGATACATGGAAAATCATGCTCATATTTAGGAGTTAAAAGTTGTCTTAAATAGTCTTATTATACAGCTCTCTCGAATAATTGATTCTGATTGTTAAATTGTAGCATTCTGTGGGCATTATATTTTTGTAGAACGGTCCAGATAGCAAAATAGCTTTTGGCCAAATTTGGCAACATTTCGGCAGTGAGTTTGGCCCACATACCACGTAGAATTACGGTCCAAGATTGCCCAAAAGTCACTTGCTACTAAACTGTACATTGAAAAAAGTAAACCTAAAAAATGTGCTTCATATGGTAACATCTAAATTAACTGGTTAAAAATATTACTTAATTCACTGAATCATCTAAATACATTAGGTTACACCGACAAAACAAATTTTAAGGGGCAGATCAGGAAAAATAGGTATGGTAACAATTGCAGGTTACAGTGTATAATTGGCCATTGTCACATGCAAGTAACTATGTTCTATGTTTCCTATGATTTCCCACATAGCTTTGCTAGTTTCATGTCTCTCATATCACTCGACACTTCTCACCTAAAAAGCAATTTCAAGTAAAAAATGTCATGTCCATTTACATTATTTATATATTTGGTAATTAACTGTGAAATAAGCAGGAAATGTATACTGTTTTCAGTCTGCCGTTTTGGCGAAATAAAATCTTTAGGGTGATACAAGACCTAAACTACATGGACACCATATCTGGCTCTCTGAATAAATAAAATCTGATTTTATAATACCCCATTTGTCCTTTTCAAACTATATCATGATCTGGACACTAGAAGGCCTTTTCCACCATGGTGCCAAATGGTTACAGTTAGTGAACCGACTCGTTGGCACGATTACGTTTGGTTTTCCATTGTGTTGCTGCGAAATTAATGCTGTGTTCCATTCAAAGTCGGATGTTCCATCGGGCATTCCATTGCCCGATGCTTGGAGAATAACGTATAAACAATCAAAGCTGCGTTCCTTCCATTAGATGTCTGCTAGCAACCAAATTGATAAACTGTACTGCAATGCTTTTGTTGCATTTGTTGGCACGTTTAAAGAGTGGAGTTCCATTTCACTTTTCTGAATAGGTAGTTGTAAATTCTGAATTAAAATCTGTACAAATAAAAAATTCTGTGTTGAATAGAACACAGCATAAGTTTAGAATGGGCTGACTGAGCAAGTGACCAGTCGTACCACATTCAAAAGCCATTCCACAAACATGGTTCTCTTTCCTGAGAAATCTGGGAGAGGTTTGTAATAGTACCATACTAAACTGTGTTCAAGTAGAAATGCTACAGGAACCGGAAATCACAGTTTGGTCAGATGGTGGGAAAGCAGGTTCTGTTTCAGCAGGCTAAAACACTGGGAATGAGGCACAAGTACACACACCTTTCCATTTACCTGGTCCACACATCCACCTCTCTGCTGGGTTTGTAACCAGAAATACAAACGGCCACATTGGATGCAACCCACACTGAGCTCGAAGCAGCGGTCAGACTCTGACACATTCAGGCTGCGGAAACCAGACAAAGTAACATCCGCTCCACATTGATGGAGGAAGCAGGCAGGATTTCACAGCCTGTAGTTTTGATGTCCACTGACTCATTCCTATAAACAGACACTTTTGAATAGAAGCAGACACTGTGCTAAAGGGCCATTTAAATTCTACATACATCTCACCACTGTAGTATTTGCTGTTAACTCACCTTGACTCACCTCGAGCTGTCATGATCTGTTAAGGCATTCATGAGGCCAAGGTGGTCCAACTGTGCTGATATGGATCAGATATTCCACTTGTTAAGATTATTGAGAACTTTTCATTTAATAACATAAACATGGACAATGAAAGGGATAAACACATATAATGAAGCTTTTGACTTCAGCTAACTGCTCATATAAACATTATTCAATCCACTTTTGTCTGCTGTTAATGTATTGGACCATTTAAGAGTCACACCCATTTAGTTGTCAGTCCCACACATTTACTAATAATACACATCCATATGGACCTAAAACGTGATTTAGTATTGAACATAAATGTGCTCGAGGACTATTGGGATCGTCTTCCCATGTCTATTTATCTGAGGATCCATATGTGTGTGTGTGTAGTGTATATGTGAATGTAAACAAGACACAACTGTTTTTAAAGGTCTGTTACTTTTTGAGTGCGTGTGCTTAATGCTTAGACATATATTAACCCTGAAAGAGGCCAATGTGACTAACCTTAACCTTTCTCCTGTTGTGGAACAATGCAGCAGCTCTGGCCTTCCTCACAGCCAGACGACCCATTCCAAACACTCGTCTGCAGGAAGCACCCAGACATAGCATGGTCTCAGAGAGGCTACAAACCCACCACCTCCCTCTTCAGTCCCTCTGGATCCCACAACTCCCAGACAATCCACAGATCCAAGATCTCTGGAGAAAAGGACACAACAATGAACCACAACAAAACACTAAATCACAGCTACAGCTCATCATAGGGAACGCACTTTCACGGCACTCTTAAAAAGATTTCTCATCATAACCGTTTTGCGGGGCCTCAGTGTTCTCAAAGTCACATTCCTTCTTTGGAAAAGCCGGAATCAATAAATTATTTGGAGAAATGTCATCTTGAGTATGCTGTCATTCCTCTCGAAGCAGCTTCTTCATTAGGTTTTCATTGTAAAATTGTTGTAACGTTTGAAACAACTGTTAGATAAGCACTGAGCATTCTTCTGTATATTTAGAACAACTTGTTCATTAGTTCACTTTATTTATTTCCTTTTCAACATCTGTGTGTCCAAAGAGGGGAAAATGCACCTAAATAATCAAACGCCTTTGTGTCGTAAACCAAAGTGGTGTGTGTGGCACGTGAAGCTGCTTGTTGTCTTTTCTTGTCTTCCCTAGAGGAGATGCTCCTGAGAGGAATTTTGACATTTCATGTTAACTCAAGGGCTTGGAAGTTGCTATTGGGGTGTAAAATTATGAAATTTTGGATTTGATTGTGATTTTTGCATGCATATGTATGAGGACAGATTTGTATCTAGGTTTTGTTTGTTTGGTTTTTATTTTTTTAAAACAGATTTCGGTCCTAGTTATCGTATGCAATGTCTAATCTCTTAATCTTGATCTATGTCAGATAAGTAAAACTCTGTGAACTATGATTGTGCTCAATGCTTTGATTAACAAACACAAACATTTGAATATACATGTTTTTTAAATTTAGAGCAGGGATAGGGCATCTGATGCCTGCCAAGAACAAACCCACGTACCTTTGAATAATGGGTGAAACTTCACTAATATTGTTCCCCACTTTCTGTGGCTAAAATTGGCATATACAGTATACTGTACATTTTCAAGATGTACACACTCGATTCTGCACATCCTAGCACAGAAACTGATTTGTGGAGCAGTGCATGCTTATTCATTATGTGTGATGCATGTCCCAGGTATAATAAACACGGGAGTGGATTTACTGTATGGAGAATGAACACTTTACCCACAAGTTGTGAAACAGGCATGCGGGAGGTATGGGAAACCTGTTGAATCTCTTTGCATTGCCTGAAAAATGCTCACTCACTTTCATCTAGTGTCAAAGGCAAATTCACATAAGAGAGACCCAGCGTGTGCATGATAAAGACTGAGAAGGACCTGGCTGTTCAGCAAGCTGCTGTCAGTAAAACTTGTAGAGACTTAATGGCAGCCAGAGAAAATTATATTTTTTTAATTATAATCTTCAGCAAATTAAACTTCAGCATTCAATATGATATATATCTTTGTAAATAAATCATTTGAATAAATGATGACTAAACAATTTCTTGCAAGTTCTTTGTGAAAAGTATAAAGTAAATATATTTATGATGATTTTTTAATGTTTGTTGAAAAGTAGCATGTACCAAAATTTAATTGCGATTAATCACAGAAAATTGTGTGAGTTAAAATCGATTTACAGCCCTAATAATATATATATATATATATACATATATATAAATGATAGGAATGTTAAGGGGTTAAGGATTATATGGAAAAGCATGAAACAGGATTTTAAAGGATCTGAGGTGGAGTCTATGGCAGGGCTACAACAGCTGCGGCCAGACACACAAGAGAGAACAGGAAGTGTGTTTTATTCGCTCAGCAGAGTGAACGGACATCCTTTGGTGTGGAAGGATGGTAACACTCTAGAAAGAGCACGAGCACGTACATGCGCACACATATGCATAAAAATATCTAAACATCCTTACAAAAAAAACTGTGAAAAATAATAAGACTTTTAAAAAATGTTTTATCCCCTTTTCTCCCAAAGTGGAATGCCCAATTCCCACTATTTAGTAGGTCCTTGTGGTGGCGTAATTACTCACCTCAATCAGGGTGGCGGAGGACAAGTCTCATTTGTCTCTGCTTCTGAGACTGTCAATCCGTGCATCTTATCATGTGGCTCGTTGTGCATGACACCACAGAGACTCATAGCACGTGGAGGCTCATGTTACTCTCCGTAATCCACGCACAACTTACCACATGCCCCATTGAGAGCAAGAACCACTAATTGCGACCACAAAGAGGTTGTGACTCTACCATCCCTAGCAACAGGGCCAATTTGGATGCTTAGGAGACCTGGCTGGAGTCACTCAGCACACCCTGGATTCAAACTCGCACCTCCAGGGGTGGTAGTGAGCGTCAATACTCGCTGAGATACCCAATAAGATATATTTTCAAAGAATATGTCTTAAATTAAGTTAAATTATCTTAACAGCTAGAGTGCCTAATTTGTTTTTCTTGTTTTAAGCATAAACGTCTCAAAAGTTTGTTACATTTATGCTTTGTGACCTGCTTCAGCATTTTGAGTTTCTGCACTGAAAAAAATAAAGGAAAGTCTTGGCCAACATTTACATGATAATATCTCAGCAATGATTTGGAGTACAAACATAATAATTAAACAATTAAAAGGGCAGATAATTATTTTTACTTAAAAGATAAAATGCAAAATGTTCTGGTATAAAGTGACTCAAAATTATGGACCAATTTACATGTTCTCTGGAAAAATGTTCCTCTGTTAAAACTCGTTTATTATTTGAGCTGTAAAGTTGTTCAAATTGTCATTTTTACAGTCAGTTTAGGGTTTAGCGTTATGTCGTCATGGCAACAAAGCTGTAAAATTGACTATTACACAGAAAAGTCAGTGTGCTATTTTATCACATTCAGTTCATATAACACACATTTTTATGTCATACTTTTGAAACAGCTAGTATTTTACCGTTTGTGAATTGGCCCCAATCACTTTCACGTAAGTGTAACCCAGATTTTTGCTTTTTTGAAAGAAATGGAGGAACATGTGGATTAATAAAAAAAAAAGAATTGCGATTAAAAACAAAAACACACACACAGATAAAAACAGAGCACACACAGTGAGAAAACATCACTGATAAAAAGAAATCTCTTCATAATTATGGGTAGTCATAGCATGCAAAAACAGTTGCAATGACTTCTCAAAGTATAGTTTCTGCATCTAGACATTACCTAATATGTTGATGAGTGTAAATGAACCAGTTTGCTGTCTGAGGCTTTTGCTTGTCCCTGAAAGACAGAGCCTCTTTACATAGAACAGAGGAAGAGGTGACAAACCTCCGAACATGCTTATAGTAACAGTGAACTCCATCAGAAGTTAAGCCAACCAACACCAGTGCCTTCATTAATGAAAATAAAAACAGAATGTAAACATTTTTAACTTAAACATTATTAAGTATTATTTTAAAGTCTTTCATAATTGAAGAGAAAATTCATTTTCATAACAACAAAAACTATCAAATAAAATGACCACAAAATAATTTGATACACAATATGTACTGTATATCAGCACAATAAAAAAGGGGGTCATTGAGTGACAGGTGCTGTCAGAGTGCACAGAATGGCAGGGCTTTGAAGTGGGGACCGCTGTCCCATTCACAGACTCTGCCACAGAGCAAAGGTCAGGGGCTCCGGAGTGGGCTACATCTCCCCTGTGTATACATCAAAGAACGGGAGTTAAAGAGATGTTTTGGAATTGGGAAGAGAGGGGAGCGTGTGCAAGAGGAACAGGGGAAAAATCGTTGTCTAAATACCGTAACATTGTGTACCTTGAAGCTCCATACATTGAAGTGGGCCTCTGTCTTTGTAAATTTACACCCTTACTGGGTGTAACACAGGGGAGATGTAGCCCACTCCGGAGCCCCTGACCTTTGCTCTGTGGCAGAGTCTGTGAATGGGACAAAATGCAAGACATGGTGCTGCAAACACAAACTATTCCTGTCTAGTAGATCTAGGCAGATGGATGCCAGGATGGAGGTGGGTTTCAGAGAGAACTCACGACAAGCTGTAGAGAAACCAGCTTAACTGCAAAATTGAGCCATTTAAATAAAACACAAGGAGAGAGACGCATGATGATTGGCTATCTGATAACAAGTCAGAGAACCAATCAGCATGCCGATTTGCTTAGCATGTCATATGTGAGCATGCCGATTGGCTAACAGATAATAAGTCAAAGTACCTTTGGCAACATAGAGTTGCATGGCTGAACTTTGGTCATTCATTAAAAGGGCTTTTCTAAGGATGCATTAATGTACACATACACCAGACAACACTTTCGGACCATCTTACTTTGGCTGCATTGTATCATAAACACAGCATTTTTAGGTCACTGTGTAAAGTTAAACGTAGTTTGAAACATAGAAAAACAGATTTCTCTGCATTTGGAATTGTGTTCCATCCCACTATGTTTGAACACAAGAACGCACTCTCATCTTGTGCTGTTGCTAGTGTCAAGCAAGCCCAGCTGTGCGGTTCCTATCCAGCTGGAGATTTGCTTACTGCCCCTTGCTGAAAACAGATGATGCTTCAAACTTGTATTGCTCCTATTGCTCTGAGGTCTGGGATATTTTTGAATGTGTTACATTTCATATAATTAAAGCTACACTATGTAACTTTTGGTCCTCTAGATTTTTATAGTTTGGATGTTTTGCCACTCCGGGCTCTTATGCCCTTGAGTCGACATCTCAAGCTCATGTCTGGACAAGTTTGTGATGCGGCAGGCTGGTCCTCTCCGCTCACATTCATCAGTTTTTATGACAAGTTTGTGTTGCGATAGGGTTCTCTTCGCACACATTCATCGAACTTTATGGGCTAGATGCTTTGCTACTCCGGACTCTTATGTCCTTGAGTCGACATCTCAGCCCATTCCTAAACAAGTTTGTGATGCGGCAGGTTGTCCTCTCCGCACACATTCATTGGACTTTTTAGTTTGGATGTTCTGCACTCTGGGCTCTTATGCCCTTGAGTCGACATCTCAGCTCATACCTGAACAAGTTTGTGATGCGGCAGGCTGGTCTTCTCCGCTCACATTCATCAGTTTTTATGACAAGTTTGTGGTGCGATAGGGTTCTCTTCGCACACATTCATCGAACTTTATGGGTTAGATGCTTTGCTACTCCGGGCTCTTATGCCCTTGAGTCGACATCTCAGCTCATGCCTGAACAAGTTTGTGATGTGGCAGGCTGGTCCTCTCCGCACACATTCATCAAAATTGAATGGTTTAGATGTTTATGCTACTCTGGGCTCTTATGCCCTTGAGTCGACATCTGAAGCTCATGTCTGAGACCTCTCGCGTTTTTGTGAGTACACTGCACAACCGTAGGGGTCCGGACAGCCCCAAGTGCGGCGGCGTGGGTATTGCGTTCCCCGTAGCGCTTAGCAGCGCAACATCGTAGTGAAGCTTTTTGTAAAGAGAACGTCTCGGGTTACATGTGTAACCCTTGTTCCCTGAAAAAAGCGGAACGAGATGTTGTGCTGCTTGCCGCACTGGGACGTCCCAGGATTGCTCTTCAAAAAGAAGTATCTGACGACACCTGGTGACGTATCCATTTATAGCCTGGCCTCAGGTGCATCTAATGATTACATCAGCCGAGGCTATAAATTCCAGTCAATGTTCATTGACGTGTTCCACACATTATTCAGCTCGGCTCACAGCTAAAGCTGTTCCCCGTAGCGCTTAGCAGCGCAACATCTCGTTCCGCTTTTTTCAGGGAACAAGGGTTACACATGTAACCCGAGACGTTTTCGTTTCAGTTAATGTTTCTTTATTTTGAAAATGGCTGATTCCCCAGAGGGTTGCCTTTTTGAATGATTCATGGTCAATGTTGTTCATGTGTTGTGGCTACAAGCTTTCAGCTTTAAACTACAACCACACCTATCACTGCACATATACATGTGCAGTAGTAGCTGCAGACCTTCTTTTCTTTATTTACAGACCTGGCATAAACATGCTTGGATGACTGACGGAAGTATCTAATTTCCCACCAAATCTGTCCCGACAGCTCTAAAATATAAATGATTATTATAGGCTTACCATAGTGAATCATGGTAAGGCAAATACATGGTTTGGAAGATGGGTTGTTGGTGTACTTGCTCATTAATGAAATTTGTTTTAGTTTAGCTTTAAGAGCATTAGATTGCTTTAACGCATTACATCAACAGCCCTAGTTTCTACTAGTATAAACATAATTTGCTGACATCAAGAATTACTATTTTAAATAGTGAAAATGTTAAATAGTAAATGGTCTGCACTTATATAGTGCTTTTTCTAACCTTAGATTTTAAAGTGTGTGAATGGGTCCCAATCACCCATTCACACACACACTCATACACCAATGGCGGCAGAGCTGCCATGCAAGGCACTAGCTGTCATTGGGAGCAACTTGATGTTCAGTGTCTTGCCCAAGGACACTTTGGCATGTGGAGTCGTGTGGGCCGGGAATCGAACCACCAACCATGCGATTAGCAGCCGACCAGCTCCACCTGAGCCACAGCTGCCCCAAAACTTAATCAGATATCTTTATTCTGCACATGATTAAATGTCACAAAAGCTCAAAATAGCCTGTGAATGTTATTTCTGCAAAGGCATCAGTAAAAGAAAGCTTTTACAATAGGTGTCCATATATATTTCAAGACTGTAAGTTCACTATTGTATTGGCAAGACATTGAAAATGGAATTTATTTTTGTCTTAACCATTCCTACCATTGTTTACAAACTGACCAGGAAATTTACTTGTAATGATGTGATTATATAAACACGTTTCTCTATAGAGATGACACATTTTTACAGTACATAAAACATGCAATATTGACTTCATAGACAACAATGATCAAAGGCACCTTTTTTTATTGTGCTGAATAAAGAGGCAGATATGCATAAAGAGGATTTTTTTCCAATACGTTTTTTTGTCCTTTTTTATTAAACAAGCAAGCAATTTTAAGTGAAATCACAAAGCAATACTAAGTGAAACAGCCATAATTGTTAGAAAACAAGTTATACCAAGTGAAGACAGCTGAGAGTGAAACTACCTAGTGATAGTTTCCCATCTCCACTGCCACAGAGACTATGCAACATTGCATACTGAAAGACAAACGTTTTAACAAGTCAAATGTCCAGTCTTTCCTAACTTGTGACTGAGGCAGAGAGGTACAGCCTTATAAAAATCCCCCCATACACACAAAAATAAACTATGAATACATATTTATATATATATTTCATTTTAAAACTATATGATGTTCTCTCTGGACTCAGGCACCTGAATTGAAGCAGATAGCAAGTTTGAAAAATGAGGTAACAGGAGGCCCTCTCAGAGGTAGAAAAGTGTATTCGATTGTTCTAGAACATGTTGTCATGAAAATACAACTTCATCTTCATTAAGACACCCAGAGTTGAAAGCACATGAACAGTGGCTCCTGTAGATACACAATCAAACCAACATAGGAAGTATATGAACACATTGATAAGGTTCAGAAAGGGTTTTCCTTATCTCAGAGACACATAAATGTCAGTTGTGGGCATCATCATAGATTCCCGTTTATTTGCAAAACAATGAAGGGTGCTTTGTGTGAAAGTTGCCATTTTACACTGACCTAGAATCAGCTTTCCGCCTACAATCATAACCATCGCCAGAGTTCAGACCAAATGATCTCAAACTTACTGGATGGTTTCGAGGTTGTCAAAAGGCAGAGCTGAGGCACTGACATTACACTTTTACAAGAACTGTAACCATATAGGTAGTAGCATTACAGTGTTTGAGTAACGTTTAATGGTGGTTTGTGGCAAAAGCCAAGCTGCCGCATTTAAAGACGGTCATTACATGCCATTGTAAGTTCAAGAGGCATGCCAACAGTTCCTTTAGCTTCCTCTGAGGCTCTACCTCAGGCCCAGATGAGATTACCATGTTAACATTTCTTAAGGTTTTTATGGTGACAGGCTAAAAAAGGTGTAATTTATACTACATAAGCATTACATATACATCTGTTTGAACCATATAACAAGAAAAGAAAATCACATTTGTGTAAAGTACACAAACAAACAAAAAAAACTAAATAAAAATGCTAATCAAGTGTAGCTCAATATCTACTATTCTTTTAAAAACATATTCATATATGCAATATACAAAATCAGAAAACATTTAACACTGGAGGCCAAAAGTTTGGAATAATGTACAGATTTTGCTCTTATGGAAAGAAATTGGTACTTTTATTCACCAAAGTGGCATTCAACTAATCCAAATGTATATAGTCAGGACATTAATAACGTGAAAAATGACAAAAAATCCTGCACGTGCAGCATTGACAGCTTTGCAGATCCTTGGCATTCTATCTGCCAATTTGTCCAGATACTCAGGTGACATTTCACACCACACTTCCTGTAGCACTTGCCATAGATGTGTCTGTCTTGTCGGGCACTTCTCACACACCTTACAGTCTAGCTGATCCCACAAAATCTCAATAGGGTTAAGATCCATAACACTCTTTTCCAAGTATCTGTTGTCCAATGTCTGTTTCTTTGCCCACTCTAACCTTTTCTTTTTGTTTTTCTGTTTCAAAAGTGGCTTTTTCTTTACAATTCTTCCCATAAGGCCTGCACCCCTGAGTCTTCTCTTTACTGTTGTACATGAAACTGGTGTTGAGCAGGTAGAATTCAATGAAGCCGTCATCTGAGGACATGTGAGGCATCTATTTCTCAAACTAGAGACTCTGATGTTCTTATCCTCTTGTTTAGTTGTACATCTGGCCTTCCACATCTCTTTCTGTCCTTGTTAGAGCCAGTTGTCCTTTGTCTTTAAAGACTGTAGTGTACACCTTTGTATGAAATCTTAATTTTTTTTGGCAATTTCAAGCATTGTATAGCCTTCATACAATGTTTCTAGAGTTTCTAGAGAAAGCTGTTTCTTTTTTGCCAATTTAACTTAATATTGGCCTTGATGACCTGCCAGTCTATTGCATACTGTGGCAAATCAAAAACAAAACCAATGACAATGTTAAGCTTCATTTAATGAACTAAATAGCTTTCAGCTGTGTTTGATATAATGGCAAGTGATTTTCTAGTACCAAATTAGCAATTTAGCATGATTACTCAAGGATAAGGTGTTGGAGTGATGGCTGCTGGAAATGGGGTCTGTCTAGATTTGATAAAAAATTACTTTTTTCAAATTGTGATGGTGCTGTTTTTTACATCAGTAATGTCCTGACTATACTTTGTGATCAGTTGAATGCCACTTTGGTGAATTAAAGTACCAACTTCCTTCCAAAACAGCAAAATCTGTACATTATTCCAAACTTGTGGCTGCCAGTATATAGTATATATATATATATATATATATATATATATTTTTTATTTATTTTTTTAAACCTGAAAGAAAGTTTCAAGTTTTTTTATTTTTATTTCATATGATGTGTTTTATGTTTTTCTTATCCGTCTTCTCCCCCAGTTGAATCAAGATGACCATGATTCAAATTTAAAATGTTTGTAAAACAGGATCTTGTGCAGTCAGAATGTAATTTTCAGTACCTGAATTGATACTAAGACATCAAAAATCGTAAAATTTTTTCAAGACTGGAGGTAGGTATTTGTCAGCTGATTATGTCAATTTTTATAATTTTTTGAGGTACATATCTGAATAGTACAAAGAGAAAACAAAAACTATAAACTCAGAGCAATAGTGGAGAGAAAAAAAAAATTAAGAAAAGAAAAATCCATTCAAAACAATATCATTTAGTGTCGTACAACCACTTGATCCTTAGAAACCATTGAGTAAATCAGTACAAAATATATATATTCAAGTTAAAAATATAAAACAGACATCCCAGTTGTAGAGACGAGTGTCTTGTTACAAATGTCAGATGCTAATGTGAACAAAAATAAAATAAAATAAAAATTAACAAGAACAAACAGTACTATTTTTCCCTTAGCTGCATGATTAGTTCTACATATGACTAGAAACAGACCTCAGATTTCAGTTATTTCCTGCCCGACACTCACAAAAAACATTTTGCAGAGCATTGCTGCGCCCTCATGCCAAGTTACGACAACATTTTAACAAGGTTCATTTTCAATGTTGGCACTCACTGCCATCCCCTGCTTTGTAATGAGAACTCTATAGCAGCATGCATTTCTCAAACTGATTTGCTGGTTGAAGAAATCAGAGGTAGCTTGAAATGGAGAGGAGATATTGCATTTGTGACAGTGCTGGCGTACGTTAAGATGCATCGAACATCTTTCGTGTCTTCTGACATAACGCCGCCACTCCTGTTCAGGTATTTTTGTAAGTAATGAGGTATAGTGTGGTTTTGTTCCTGTGGTTTTTGAGGTTTAGGTCTTGAAGCAATCTGAGTTGATACATTTCCCTATAGCTGAGCTTGGATATTATGTTCTTAAAGCTATGCCATACAAAAAAATAAAAACAATTATGTACATATGTGTGCGAGATATGTACAGTAGAAGGCTGCGTCATTGTTCTGTAGTAATGCTGGAAATTACTGACCACATGCCATTTATGTTTGCGCCAACAATATAAGAATGCGTCATCGAATTTTAGGTTCAAATCTGCCACCAAGGAATTAAACATCTTTGCTAAACTCTTACCTTCTTAGAAAAATTACACTCACAATCAGTTAACTAACAGGGTTGTGGGTCTGACCGCAGTTTTAAGGCAGATCTTTTAAAGCTCACGGTCATTTTGATGAAATGACTAATGCATCACAAGCAACAATTTTGACAGATTAATATTCTTACATTCATATTCCTGGTGTAATACAAGTTAAGGTCAATCGACAGCATTTGCGGCATAATTTTGATTACCACCAAAAATTATTTTGATTTCTCCATCTTTAAAAGAAGCTAGATTTAGAGGCAGAAATGTGAAGATTATAGTTTTATAAAAGCATTTAAATTAATTTTTTGTTAAAACCTGCATTATTTGAGCTGTAAAGTTGTTTAAATAATAAGTTTACAGGTTAACAGCGTTAGGTTGTCATGGCAACAAAGTTGTAAAATTGGCTGTAACTACACAGAAAAGGATAGTAAGTGATTTTATCACACTAAAATCATGTTAACAGATATTGTTTTCATCATGTATACACTTTTGAAAGAGTATTTTAACGTTTCCCGATTGGCTTAAATTTACTTAGACTGTAAGTGCTTCATTGTAACCCAGATTTTCTTTTTTTAAAGAAAAGGAGGCACAAGTAAAAAAAATATGCTTTTGTGGTAATAAACATTATTACCACAAATGCTGTCGATGAAGCTTTATTTGTACTGAACATGGAATATTCCTTTAAAATATCTTAAGAAAATTTTTAAAGGTTATGCAGCAGCATTTCACACCAGTTTGAATATTTCATTGAATTTGAGCTTATTATGAAATCACTAGGACATTTTTGAGGTAAACCGCAAACCTTAGCCAGTCAGCTCTTTTATAAACAAAAATGTTCTAAGACAAAGGGAAAATAAATCTTTGGTGGCACGGTGATGTGGAGAGGGTGTTCAAGTGTGTTTGGTTGTGTATGACAGAATGGGTGTGTCCATTTAAAGCTCCACCAAAATACAGGAGGCACCTCATGTTGTGACTATTCAAAGACAAAAACGGACCGATTTATTTTTCTTCTTTACCAATGAAGCCTGGAAAATTCGGTAACGAGAGTGTGTGGCGCAAGTAAACCGCTGCAGCACATACTGTGTATTTAACCCCTGCTCTTACTCTGTGCGCTTACAGCAGTTTTGAACACTTAAGTTGGAACAGCAAGGTGGCTCCAATAATCATCATCTGCAAGATGTGTGTTTGCATTTACGTCATTTTTTTAGGTTTATGTTCTGAGATGTTGTGTGTGTTTATCACAAACAAATAAAAACCAAAACAAATGAATGAGGAAAAAAAACGAAAATAAAAAAAAAACGATCAAACAAAAGTGGGAAGTCAATAATAAGTGGTCAAGGCAGTCTTTTCCCTTGGAGAGAGCTGACAGCTGGATGAGGTAGAGGTAAAATCCTGTGTTTGCTTAGTCCTCCTCTGGCTCTGCCTCCTCCTCTTCTTTTTCCTAAAAAGAACAGTGGGCAGACAAAACACACAGAAATCAGGATCTATTCACCACAAAAAGACAGAAACATGGCTATGTGTATTCAGAATGTACATTTTTGTTATTTTGACTGTTCGAGTTCACGGCAGAGAAATCAGCTGAGCACTTGTACATAAGACCACATACATCCAGCTGAATGAATATAATGTGACTGTGGCAACCTTTTGCAAAATTATATTATGCGGCTATTTATACATATTTGTGGCTTTTTACATAGTTCTGAATATAAATGTCCACTGAGTGGCACTTGTACAAAGTTGTTTTGAAGTATGATGCATTATAGCTTACACTGACACCTAATGGCCCGGATGCTGCATCATTGAAACACAGTAGTTTTCAGATACCAAACCAATTGACATTGCACAGTAAACCAGGATTAATTTAATCCATTAATGAAAGTGTCCAATAACAGGGCAGTTACTGAGATTAAGCAAGTAGTATTCAGCTAGTCATGTGATTCAAAAATGGCAGCCCCCATGAGGTGCCCCTGCACCATGTAAAATTAAAAAGCTTTTATAAGGTTACTGATATGACTGAATTCTTCATGAGTGGTCAGGATTTTATACACATTTTCAAAATAACTATTCATTTCTATAGAAGTAAAGTATAGCTTTTTATATGAGGAAAAAAAAGTGCACCGTCAAACAAGGTTTGGTTAAACTATGTACCCTACCTCCCAATCTTTAAAGTTTAACCTAACTGATAGTTTCATACGTGCAAATGTGACATGACAACGCTATTACTGAAGCAACTACGTCATTTTGCGGTGCTTCTATGACACTTTCGTGTCAATTGACTCTTGTGTTCTTTGGGAGTGGTGTTTAGGTCAACGCTCTATCGACTGAGCATTCGATCGCATTCGAACAAAATAAAAAAACGTATGTGTTATTATGTAAACACTATAGGAAAGGGTTTTGATGTCATAAGAGAGCATTGTGTGAGGAACAGGGTGAAAAGTAAGTGTTTATGAACCGATAATCTGCCCTTTTACTCGTGATTTGTGTGAAAGGGATTAAAAGTCATTGTTGTTGTTCATTTCACCAGGAAAGTGATGCGATAAGTACAACAAGCCATGTACAAATTTAGCAAAAATTTATGTATAGGAACATGTTTCAGCATCTCACGCACTGGCCGTTGCATTTTTAGATGGAGTGTCAAGTTAACAATAGTGAATGTTTCATGCTTTCTCTGTGGTTACAAATATTTTTTTTATGCGCTCAGACAGCGAACGTCCCACAGCTGCTGCTGAGATGACCAGTCTTGAGACAGAGGAAAGTGGTGAATGGGGGGACTAAGCAGAGACGCTTAACTTTGGGAAGTTTTGAGAATGAAATGGATTTAATTTTCCACATGGCTTCATTTTATTTGGGGAAGCTAACTGACATAATTTATAACCCTCTTCCTTTCCCAAGTCGCTGTGTTGCTCCCATTCAGGGGAAAGGGCCGTTGCAAAAGCCTGTCTGCATTATACGAGCCAAACTCCATTCATTAGTGCGGCAGACACTTCAGCTGTGAAGGACCAGCTAAGCGCTACCATGTGTGACATGGGCGAGTGAAAGAACAGAGAAGGAGGGGTTGAAGGAACATTATTTTATTTAATATATAATTAAGCAATAGAACAAAAGAGGCTGTGCTGTACAATAATATTACCACTAGTAAAGGGTATTATAATATTTAATGAATTAATAAAATAATCAATTATATTTATTAACATTATTTATCACAATTAAGAGATCTTCCATCAAATAATGCAAATAATTAGTCTAAATGTAGGTGATATATATATATATATATATATATATATATATATATATATATATATATATATATATACAGTATGTAGACTTGGTGCATTCATTAATTACAGTTTAATTAATGCAGGTCACAGGTTTATGTATTATGATATTATTATTTGTACGAGATGGTGAAATCGTAAGATATCATATGACTTGGCTCGTATGAAAAGGTATGACTTTTATTCCCATACAGACCAGGCAATTAACAAACAGAATTTGGAATCGATACAATACAGGCATAACATGATTGCAAGCCCCAACACTTTTTTCACTGACATTTCTTTAAATAAATCTGGTTACTCATTCCGTTCTTATTTATGCAATAGAAATGACTGTTGGATTTCAGTTACCTGTAATACGATTTCCTGTCTCGTTCCAAATCCAGATGTTTTCTTCTTCCATGGTACATAAGTTATTTTTCTATTACAATCATGATTCAGTTTAGGGTTTGGGTAAGGGGATAGACTTTATGGTTAGGCTTAGGTGTAGGTTTGCATTAAGATTTCAAATTTCTAACAACATAATTCTTTTGTAAATCTTTCTATGGTAGTTAAAGTGGCACGTTTTTGTGGGAGCCAACTCGTCCGAGACTGAATTCACCCATTCCTTTCTGTACTTTGAAATGAAAGAAGTTGGTATTGGTAACTAAAGGCGGCACTAAAATCAATCACAATGTAGTGCTGTGTGGAGAAACCAAGTGGACACGCTTTCCTTTATGCCATTAAAAAAGGCTGATATTCTATAGATCACTTAATGCAATGGATTCCATGCTTTGAGAACAACAATTCAATAGCAAATGCACAACAAAATTGCTCTCTATTTTATGACAAAGGCAAGACCTACCTATATAAACATTTGTTTTAATGAAAATTAAAGTGCTGACTTTAATCAGTGTTAGAATGTCTTATAATTACACAACTACATACACACTATATCATTATTACACAAGAGGATAATGAAAAAAGGAAAAAATCTAATTTTGCATTATGGGTTAGAGGAACTATCTCTGTCCACTTAGCTACCTGGGCAGTGAATATGTGTGTGTGTACAGTGTTTTAATGTGCTGAAGCTTCCAGTGTGGCTCAAAGCCATCAGGGCCTTTGCATTCCCACATAGCAACAAATCAGGCTGCAGTTATGCATTCACACTGTAAACTGGTCTGCACCAATGAACAAGTGGGGGCATGCAGATTCCTGTTAAATGTGTGGAAGTTGGTGTGGGGGAGATGGGAATTGTAGCATGGCCAAGGAGTGGTGGTGGCGTAGTGGGCTAAAGCACTAAACTGTTAAGAAGATGGTTGTCGGTTCGAACCCCACAGCCACCACCATTGTGTCCTTGAGCAAGGCACTTAACTCCAGGTTGCTCTGGGGGGATTGTCCCTGTAATAATTGCACTGTAAGTCGCTTTGGATAAAAGCCATTTGGGTCTTTTTGTCAGGCCCCTAAAAATGTGGGTCATCTGGTAACATCTAAATTAAAACTTCAACCCAAAATTAAAAATGTTGTCCTTTATTTAGCTTTGTTTTTCCAAACCTTTCCCTTCCATGGAACACAAAAGAAGATGTTAGACAGAAGTCTCACCATTCAACAAAAATTCTCCATGTGTTCCAAGGAAGACGTTTTTCGGTGAATCCCTGTTACTGGTTTTGTTCAAGACAAAAATATGACCCAATATGACTAAATTAACCTGATTATACGTTAGGACACCAATGAATGTAACTAAAGATCAGGTAGAAACGTATCCTTATGGTAATAGATGCATGTTTTCACTTTTTATAGCATAGTCATGTTTTCCAGCATATTGTGAAGAGGAATATAGTTTAACGCAAGTTCACGCGAATAAACTTCTCACCAATTCGGAAATACCATACTTGTTTTATTCAGATTGGAGTTTATTCAGATTGGAGTTTTAACTACTTTTTGGTGGTGTAAAAAGTAGTTTTGGTGTGAAAATATGTTTTATGAATATTTTGCATTTTTGCATCATCAAACTTTCACACGGTTTACACTAACCAACATATAGACAGCAGATTTTGGTCTTTTTCTCATGAGCACATTGAAAAAGCACCATGCACAGAGACTTTGGAACCAATTCCATTGTTAGAAGCAAGGAATTTTGACAAGAGAAAAAAAGGGGCAACCCTTCAAAACTAATCCTGTCTGCTTAGATGGCATATCCATCTGTGAGGGGATGAAACTGAAGAAGGCTGGGATTCCACACATAGCACTGCAGGATTTACATTAGCCTTAATGATTGAGCACACAGGTCTCTCATCAAGCCAGAATCATGCCATCCTTTCACTTACTTTGGAATCCTAAAGACTTTAATACCAAAACAGTAAATGTCCTCCCTCTCATATGTACACACAATCATCAGTCTATTTTTCTCTCAAACACAAGGCTTCTCGCATCCTCTCTTGACTGATTGTACATGTATTCTACCTCAAACAAGTGTGTGTTGAGTCTGAGCCATTGCATAGCAGTTATGGTCGACAGGAGTTCGAAAGTGGTAAAACATGGATAAAGTGACAAAGGTTTGTCATACAAATGAAATGCATAGACCTTAAAAATAGATGTCATTTTTTGGGATACAAGTATCTGCCAATAGCATAATTGTAAAATGCTTGTTGAGCTGGCACATTAAATCATGGAATGCTCGAAGGCAGAGCAACAGGACACAAATCTTGATTGGCAGTTAACTATTCTGCAGTACATGTGAGTCATTAAGAATGTTACAGCCCAGAGCCAACTGCACTGGGCAGATATCTAATGATTAAAAATAGTGTAAAGCAAATACTGAGAATACTGTGTCATATATGTGAGCATGTCCACCTGTTTCAACAACCATGCATGGTGCAAGATTTAATTTGACATACCTGAGCAGGCTTTTCCTGAACCACTTGCTGTGGCTGAAAGACAAAAAGGGAAACAATCATGACTTTCTGAATGCAACAAATTAATAGCTGCCATACTGGCAGAACATGCCATTCACAGAAAAATATTTGCACTGCAACATTGTAAATGGGAGTGTTAAAATGAATAAATCAGAAACAAAAAGGAATCAAGCGGCACACCTTAAATTGCCAAAGCAAACATTTTTGTCAAGAAAAAGCTGCTTAATACAATCATTGGGTAGACACACCATATCGTAATCAATGCCAACAGAATAGAATTGACCAATGATTAAAACTAATAATTGCTTGTTTTTTTTTTTTTTAAACGTATTTAGGTTTTTTATAAGAGTCCTTATACAAAGACCAACATTTCCAATGGTAACTCATCCTAGAGCTCTTAAGCTAAATTCAAACTTGGTATATACCTTCAAACAGTTCTGATTTGGATCGCTATAACTTTTTGAAATTATTGAACTTATAATTTTCCTGTAATGAATAATAAAACATCTAGGGTTTAGATTTTGATAATCCATTACAGGAAAATTATAAGAGACAGTTTAGCAGAGACAGACTGCAGGTAATAAAATGAACAAGAGAAATTGGAACACCCAGTGTGTTTAAGAGGAAGTCCTGCCTCACATGTAAAAGAGCCAATCACATTTTAGGTACAGATCTCGTCAGTAAACTCAAAAATACGCATGCGCATTAGCTGTACCAGCCTGATCTGAGCTAATGAAGTTAATTTAAGATTCCATTGTTGTCAGATTTGACTGATTTGATATTTATTCTGTGATCGTTATCTTGACCAACCATTTTGGAGATTTCAGTCTTTCCCCATTTAAGTAGAGAGGAGCTGTACTTGAAGAATAGCTAACAAAACTGATCAAAACATCAAAAGCAACAACATGTATGTCAGATCCAACACCAACTAAGCTCATAAGAGATACTTCCTGTAATCTCAGAACCTTTTCTTAATATTATTAACTCCTCGCTATCCTTAGGACATGTCCCAAGAAACTTTAAATTGGCAGATATGAAACAGCTTATTAAGAAGCCACAGCTTGATCCTAGAGAACTGGCTAATTATAGAATGATTTTAAATCTCCCGTTTATGTTGAAAATACTAGAAAAGGTAGTGTCCCCCCAACTATGTTAATTTCTACAGAGAAATAGTATATATGAACAATTTCAGTCTGAATTTAAGCCCCATCACAGTACAGAGACTGCACTTATCAGAGTTACGGCTGCATTTATCTTCTAGAGAATGAATGAATGAATGAATGAATAATGAATGAATGAATGAATCAATCACTCAATCAATCAGTCTGTCTGTCTGTCTGTCTGTCTGTCTGTCTGTCTGTCTGTCTGTCTGTCTGTCTGTCTGTCTGTCTGTCTGTCTGTCTGTCTGTCTATCTATCTATCTATCTATCTATCTATCTGTTTAACTAATTTGAAAGCCAAAATCAAAGTTTGTCTTGACAAATTTTACCTGTAGTTCATTTTAAAGATCACTCACAACATGACCAGATGTGCACATATAGAAGTGAACACAGCAGTGCAAGAGGAGAGTGTACAAAGCCCAGATTGTGCCCTACGTGCATTACATCACAAATACTAAGCATTGCCACCCCACAGGAAGTGGTCAGCTTGACAGCTGAGGAGTCCTCCACTGTTCTGAGAGCCAGGCAAAAAAAAAAATACCCTAAGAGTCCCCAGTGTTTGGAACCAAAGCCACTACACACACACACACACACACACACACACACACACACACACACACACACATACACACACACACACACACACACACACACACACACACACACACACTCCACTTGGGATTGTTGGGAGCAGCTGGTGTGTTTTGTGCCAGCTCTGCTTGGAATGCTATTAGGCTGTAACAGAGTAAATGTCAACACCAGATGGAAGCAGGCGAAGAATCTAACTAGCGATAAATTTGTAATCTGTTACATCCAATTCTAAAGATAATAGCAAACGTATAAAACACATACAAATTGAAATATGGAAAAGGTGATGCTGTAGACGATTTTGGATATGGTATGACTGCTTTTTTGAGTTTGGGTGAAGGATTGTATGGATACAAATTTTCTTTTGTATTACAGTAGGAATCAACTTTCCCATTGCATGTTTGAATATTGTCATCTCTGCAATTCTAACGCAACAACAGTCCTGTTATTAGCAAGCACTAAATTAAATAACATTTTTGCTTTCTGCTAACAAAAGTGGTTCTTTATACTCTCTCGCACCAACAGAGCAAGTTTTCAGTATCAAATAATTTCTCTGTCGTCACTGAAAACACAATGTTGCTCTGAAGTGACAAAACAACTATTGTGCCAAATGATTCTTGAATGGAAACTGTGCCATCCTGTACCAGTCCAATCATTGACATGGTTATGGTTTCTTTTACCACTGTGGTGCTGCGAAATCAGGATCAAAATGAACTGACTAAGCAAGAGACCAATCTTTAGTCACCACATCACTTAAGTCGTTCCACCATCATGGTACTCTGCCCTGAGTACGGTCATCCATCTGTGTGATCACATAAAAGTGATATATGTGGAGCAGAATTTTGGACTAATGACATAACTATGGACGGGACTACCCAGTAAAATAAATAAAAAAGAAATACAAAGTGACCACCAAAATTTCTTTCTTCACATTATTTGTTGCAGCCATTGCTGGTTTGGACAAAAAATCCATTAACATTCTTGCTTGATGCTTTATCACGTCATATTTAGGTGTTACCAACGCAATACATTTCTCTCAACATTATCTGTTTGGTCCCTATTGCTATTGGTTTTAAATATGACGTTTCCATGACTGACAAGCCATCATCCCTCTCTTCCCTTTTGTGTTGACCGTAACTGAGGATTATTTGAAAGGTTAACTGTCTGAATCCCTGTAGGAGATCTAATACCTTCATTTTGGCCCCTCTGAATGGCATAATATGTTCATTTGGAAACAAACCACTTGCTCTTACAATCGTAGACTGAGAAAGGAAACTTCATTTCTTGTTTAACATTCATCCATTTGGAGAAGACAAGAAATTAAACTTGGGAAAACCTTACATTCAGCCACCCCATCATGAAAACAACACTAAAACCAAGATACACATTCACCACACTACCACTCACCCATCTTCAAAAAGCTTTTCCCAGATCACGTCCCTACAACAAATAAATACAAAACTGCCATTCTTAAAGGGACTAATTTGTACTGAATGGTGCAAACTAGGGCTGTGCAGTATAAAAAAATAAAAATCAATATTTTATTTTTTGACAGTATTCAATAAGCATTGCTCTGAAATTGTTCAATAAATCATATTAAATCATAAAATATTTTGGCCCAACACACTTTTGTTGCAAAAAGATTGATTTTATGTTTGCATGTCCAATAACCTACATGCAGAACTGATAATCAATGGTTTTATATATGCCATTTTGCAAAACTGCAACTACAAAAAAAAATCACTAGACTAATGTGTATATATATATATATATATATGCCCAAAGTAAATTTCAAATATAAAAATAAATTATAAATAATCAAAGCATGTTTTAGTTTTTTTTACTGAACACATGGAAGAATAAATATATTTCAATTATTTTCATTTATATGCCAATAAAACAATACATAGTAAACATCAGTACTTATCTACATCTATCGTTTAATGTTTTACTAAAACTACTTCAATACATGACACATGTCACGCAGGGTCTGTGAATATGTTTGAGTAATGATGCAAATAATTTTTTGAATAAGAGTTTTTAATCAGATTCACTGAAATGGACAGCAAGAACCAACTAATGTACTAATTGTTACGTTTTAATCAGAGACACTGTATAAACATCTGCATTGACACTCACAAAAGTTGCAAGACAGAGAGAGATTGAGGAATTAGTCTAATGACACTGTCTTTAGGAAACTTAC